>NC_071394.1:126780533-127083270 GCF_022682495.2 Desmodus rotundus
GCTTCTCGTCTCTCCAGAGGCTGTCCACAGCTGCCCAGGCCTTCCCGGCCCCACCGTGGGCGTTAGGAAGCAGGGTTGCAGTGCGGTCAGGCCTCCTCTTCGAGCGAAGTGACCGCCTCCGAGAGTCCTGCCCAGGGCTCGAGGGGCCTGTGCTGGAAGAGCAAGCTGCCGTCAGAGGTCTCCACCTTCCCACCCCGGTGCCCCAGGCCTCAGCCTTCCCTGATGTTTCTGGAGCTTCCATGAGGAGGAGCCTGAGCGGGGGCCAGGAAACCTGGTCCTCGCCCCACTCCGTGTCCATGGCCAGTTGGTCTTGAGAATTTGTGGAATCTCTGGAAGAGCCCCAGTTCGCTCATCACAGAAGGGAGGGCGAGAACCCTTGGCCCAATGTGCAGGAGAAATGGGGAGAGAGGCCTGGGCTGCAGGCCAACTCCACCCCTGAGTGGGGCACAGTCTTGCCCGTGGGCCTCACCACTCTGCAATGGGTGTGGTCTTCCAGGCAGGACTCCTGTGAGGCCCGAAGGGGATGAAAGCGCTGAGTGAACCACATGACAGGTCATTCCTCCCTCCTGATCCTCAGCTCGGGGAACCCTGTGGACACCTCTTCAGCCCTCTTTGCCACCACCTGCCAAGGGGTCCCCAGGGCGGGCTGGCATCCTAGAGACAGGAGCTCTACTCATGAGGTGGCCAGACAATTTGGGGGGGGGCAGTGAGGCTTCAGGCCCAGAGGGGCGATGGCTCTTCTCAGGGCTGGCTGGGTGACAGGTAATGGGCTTCCCCACACAGTGAGCAGCCTCCTGTGTAACTCGACCTGGGTGGGCGGAGCCTGCCGCCTGCCCCGGCTCCTCACTGTGGCCCCTCTGGCTGTGGATGCAGGAGTGGGGCCAGGGGACTAGACAAAGCCCCATCCCTTTCTCCCCGTCCCTTTCTCAGCCTCCCAGCCTCCAGCCTCCCCAGTGCCACTTCCCAACACAAAGCAGCTGTCCCTGCACCCGGGCAAACGTGCAGTGTGTGGAAACTCTCACATACCTTAGACATATTGCAGAAAAACAGAGTGGAATGCAGTTTAATCTCTCCACCACATTACGGGGTTTCTTTATTTGGAAAATTTCAAACATGCCCAAAAAAGTAGAAAATAGTATAATGAGCATGGAAATACCCATTCCTTTGGAGTGACATCAGAAAAATGTCAGTATAGGGATTTCTGGCACCCCCCCCCCCGACTCCTAGTTTTGACGGTTATTCGCCTTTACAAATTAATATTAGCATCATTTGCTTTTTTGGGTTGAAATATCTTGAGATAAATTATAGACATCATGACCTTTTACCCCAAATTATTTTAAGATGAATCTCTAAAACCAAATGACGTTTTCTTATATAACTATGAGACCATCATCACCAGAAACAAAGTTAACAGCGTTCCTTAATGTTCAGATCTCCCCGGGAAGCACTGAGTCACGCCTCACAAGATGAGTGGTGATATTATCAGGGGTTTGGGTCTCGCTGCGAAGGGCCTGTGTCTTGTTGGGACTGCAGAGTGAGCTGCAGGTGCTTGAGCCTCCAGCGGGGCTTCCCTGCCAGGCCCACCTTTCTCTGAGCCCCGTCTCGTGTGGCTCCAGATGTGATTCTGCATCTCTCAGGAAGTGCCTCTTACTCTCTCAAAAGCAAGTTCTCCCTGCACAGCAGGTCATCAGAGGAGGGAAAGAAGTCACCCACCAACCCCTGCGTCTTGGGGACTCACAGCCTTATGGCTCCCTGTTCTGGTACGCAGCCCTCAGCAGGTGGTCCCGACACCAACATCACCCACGGATACCATGTTTGTAAACTAAGTCCTCTTTCCCTAGGGCTGCCCAAGGGGACTTTCAAAGGACAGAGGATTTAAAACTGAAGCCCCACTGTCCCATGCTTTGCTGGCTATCCCCACTGTAATTGTCTGCAAAGAAGTCCTGAAAGACGTCGTGCCCCTGAGTAAAGCTTGCAGGGAAAGAAAGCCCTTAGATGAGACCAGCTGAACCCCAAGCTGAACCCAGGCTTCGCTCGCCTTCTCCAGGAGCGGGAGCCCTTGTCCCGGCACCACTCTTGAGTGTGGGAAGTTCTTTTCGCCCCAAGTCCACACTTGCATCCCTGTGTCTCCTCCTCTTCCTCACGACCCCTCTCTGCACACTCACTAGTTCTCATTCTGCCCTCCTACCAGCCAGAGCTCGGCCTTCCCCAAGCGCAGGTGTGGTTGGCAAAATATGGGTTTGCAGACAGGGGAAGATTCGGACTCTCGGCAAAAGGATGTAAAAATACAGGGCAAGGAAGAGTAATGACTCGGGGGGGGGGGGGGGTTAGGAGGGGGGAACTCCCAGACTGGAAACCTCTCCTCTGGTGGGCGCAGCTGCCACAGGTCAGCAGGTCGGACACTCCGACTGCCTGAGCCTATGCAGGGCATTAAGGCCCTGGCTAGACTAGGGCCCAGTGATGAAGGGACAGCCTGGCATGGGGGGCTGGCCTGGGGCTTTGGCAATGACTGCTAAGTTCTTGGTAGTCCCTTACTGTATTTTACATGTGACCCTTGACACAGCCCTGGAGGGAGGTGGTGCTGCCCTTGTGCCCGTTTGCAGATGAGGTGGCGTAACCTGCCTACGGTCACCCACCCGGGAAGTGGCAGGCAGTCTGGGCCCAGACCCTGTGGACTTAACTAGGGTCCGCTGCCCCACTAAGTAAGAGGAGCTGCCACTTCCAAAATGGCTCTGGCATGCCACGTGTGGCCCGGGGACTTTAAAGATAGTTTTTAATGAGTGAAATGCACAAACAGGAAGTGACAGCTCAGGGAATTGTCACACATGTGTATACCTGTGGAGCCATCACCCAGATTGAGGGATGACAATTCCTAGGACCACCCCCAAAGTCTCCCTTGTGCCCCTTACCAAGAAAATGAGGTCTGATTTCAACTTCTTTTCATGACGTCTGGATTCCATCCTCTACCTCACCTCCCTGGGCCCCCACCACACCCAGCCCACCCTCTCTCCTCCCAGTCTGTCTCTCGCCCCTGCCTTCTTCGCGGCAAATCTCCACCTCTTTACCAACCCAAACACAAAAGCCACAGTGAAGGGAGCAGCCTGGGAGGCTGGCTTGCGGTCCTGTGTTCCATCCTCCCTGGGTCCTCAGTTTCCCCCGTGACTCTTTGCTGCCTGTTACTTCCGTTGGGGTGAGCTTAAATAAATCATGGGGTAGGAGATGGTAGTGGGGAAAGGGTAAGTGGGGCTGCTCCCGAGCCCTGTAACCTCAGCTTCCCAATCCCAGCCTCCTCCAACCATCCCCAACAGGAAAAAGCCCTCTTTGGACAAACTTCAGAAGTACAGACCAGCCACGGCGGCTCCCAGTGCTTGGTACTTTGCAGTCAGGAATGCCTTTCTGCTGTCTCACCTAATGCAGCCTGCTGCATTTTAGACACTTCTGAGACCGGCTGCTCCTCCGAAGGACTCCCATTACCCTGGCCTGCTGCTTCTGTCTCCCCTGGCTGCTCCTGCCATAGTTCTCTGGCCCAAGGGCTTCTGATTCAAGGCCAGTTCCTGTGGTCTCAGGCTGCCCTGGAAGGGACTGGGTATGGCCCACAACATGTGAGCTGGGCCCACCCTGTCTTTCTGAGCCCCTAGTATCTAAGAGCTTCAACTCCCAACATCTTCAGCCTCTCCAGCCTGTGCCCCAAATCTCAGGAGCTCCACGTAGAGAGGAGAAGGCAGGGCTTTCTTCCAAGCCCCTCACAGTGGCAATAGAGAGGAGGGGGCTCAGCTGAGCAGGTGGGATTAACAAACTTCGGTTCATCTCTGACCCCAACTAGAGACTCAGACTTTCTGTCAATCACCTCCCACATCCAGCCAACACCATGGCAGGGGACACAGAGGACCAGGATTGAGGAGATGCTGTGGACTCCCTCACTCTTGCCTAGGTCCCTTTTGGGCTCCAGAACTCCAATCATAGGGAAGGTGTTGGGGACCCAGGATGTCCTGGAACTAACTGTCTAGCCTCAAACCCAATCGCAAGGTCAGGCTGACTTTAAGCTCACTTGGAGCTCAGCCTAGCACAGGAATTAGTGAGGGCTTGGGAGGACGCCCCACTTCCTCCTCCCCACGTGGAATGTCAGGAAGCAAGTTGAGAGACACAGGCATTGGTAGGATTAGGAAGGGCCTTGAATGGCAGTTCTGAAGTGTGGCCTTTGACTCCCAGGTCATGGGAACCATTTGAGATGAGAGGCAGGAGAATGAGGATGGGGATACACATTATGTAACCATCCCTCAGCGTGTTGGTGTCTGGGCTGCAAACGACTGCACCAGTTCAGGCAGCATCGATGAGGCCTGGCCCTTACTAGTATCTCCCAGCTTGTCTCCCAGTGCCTCTGGGGCCCCTTCCTTGCTGCAGCCACACCAGGCTTCTTGCAGCCTTGAATGTATTAAGCATTTTCATGCCTCCCTGCTTCTGTACACACGGCTCTTACTTTCTGGAATGTTCTTACTCTACCTCTAACTGTCCAGCTACTACCCATCCTGAAAGGCCGAACTCTACTACCCATTCTCTCTGAAGTCCACACCCCAGCTGCATCCTACCCTGGAAGCCTTCCGTGGGTCAGCAGGCTTGCCTGTATCCAGCTAGGAATTTTCCAACTTTGTGTGTCTGGAGTCCAGAGGGATAATGAGGATGTTTAGAATAAGGAAATAAGTGGAAGAGGAAGTCCAAAGTTTGCCTGAATTCCTCAGTGATAAAGGCTAGAGGGAGCTGCCCTGGCTCCAAACCCCAAAGGGCAATGGTTGACCAGATGCTCCAAGACGAGGCGGTGGAGAAGGATTGACATAGTCCAGGTTAGTGGTCAGAGATTTTGGCCACTTCTGGGACAGTGCATTTGCTGGGTGACCTTAGCCATTGTGGGTCTCTGCTTCCTCTACCGTTCTCCTCATTGTGGAGAGAGAACGGTAGAGGAAACTACCGTTCCCAACTACAGCTCCCAACTACATTGTGTGAAGTCAGGGCTCGTCTTCCAGACCACCCTCACTTTTTTCAGAGACATCCCAGAATCCCGAGTCACTCTGGGGGCTCCTACCCACCTCTGCAAGCTGCCCCTCAGGAAGGGCTCTGATGCTGCTGCTGGGGTGAGGGGAACAGAGATGGCTAGAGAAGGTGACCCAACACCAGCCCCCACCCCCTGCCCTTTGCTGGCAGGCAGAGGCCTCCAGGAGCCCTCTGATGCCCTCAGTGATTGGAAGAGAAATGTCATTGGTCCCCCTCTTGATTACAGGGGCAGAAATCTCAACTGGCTCGAGTTGTAAAGAAAGGTATTGATTCACGTTGCTGGAAGCGGGGCTGGTTTCAGGCATGGCTGCCTTCAGGGGCTCAGACCAAGTCAAGAGGACCCGATGTTCCTTCATCTCTCTATTCAGCCATTAGCTGTGTGGCCTTTGTCCCTGTGCTCCACTTTGTGTGGTGCTACATTGTGTGGCGACAAGATGGTGGCAGTAGCTCCAGGCCCTGCATTCCTTGAGGTTTCCAGTCCAGTGGGAAAGAACAAATCCACTTGCCAAATTGCTTGATCCAGAGTCCCAGGAATGAGCCTCCTTGCTCTGAATAGCCTGACGGGGGCCATGTGCCAGACACCAGGGACAGGAATACTCTGACGGGCTCACGTGTTGATCCCCTAGAAGAGAGGCCATTCGAACCCATGAACTAGGAGTGGGGAAGAAGGTGGTTTCCTAGACAGAGACGAGGACATGGCAGCAGAGGAGGGTAGAGGAAGGTAGATGGCAGCAACAGTAGATGTCCACTTCCACCCATGATGTGGGACATAAGAGATGACAATGGGCAGGAGAAGCAGGAAAGGCTGGGAAGGGACCAGGAGACAGAACGAGCCCTACTGATGGAGGACAGTGGGGCTGAGGAGGGACTTTGGGGAGAAGTATGCTCTGAGCAGGCAAGATGGTGGGACACACCCTGGGGTGGCCAGTCCCCAAGTTCCTCTGCCAGAGGCCACCTCCAGGATCCATCTGGCCACCCCTCTTCCCATGCCTGAGCCAGCCACAGACCCCTTAAGAAGGGACATCTGGAGTGTTTCAGTCTGGATAACGCTATGGGCAAGAGAGGAAGCACGTGACCCCAAAGAGGGGCCACAGCGCATTTCCTGGAAATCTCATATCCTTTTTTTAAACAGTGATACAAATAACTACATCCTTTCCATAATAGATCCGTGTTGCTTTCAACATGCCAAGTTTTACATGACGTACCAGCTGATGTCTTTGCCCTAGTTGGCAGGTAAAGTTAATGGTCTGAGATGGAAGCCACGGTCACTGTGTGGCGTCCAGGCCTGTGGCACGTGGGTGAGGGAGGTCTGGATGCTAGTGAGTCTGAAGGACATCCTGGACGAGGAGGCTTTCCCTTGGACTTCAGCTCGGCCAGCTCTGGTGCTAAGCTGGGGAAGTTGGGGACCTCCGTGACAATGAGGCTCCACCAAAGCCT
Source organism: Desmodus rotundus (assembly GCF_022682495.2). Classification (NCBI taxonomy): domain Eukaryota; kingdom Metazoa; phylum Chordata; class Mammalia; order Chiroptera; family Phyllostomidae; genus Desmodus; species Desmodus rotundus. The sequence goes on from NC_071394.1 coordinate 126,787,017, forward strand.
TCCATGAGGGCTGAGAGAGCTGTTGAGGTTGAAGGCAGTCGGCTGTGTGGCGCTTGGGTACTGAGTTGTCCAGCTTCAGCTTGGACCCTCCTCCCTCTACAGCAGTGGGGAGCTAGCTCACTGGCACGTGGGCGCTTGTCCCTCAGTGGGGTGGACTCACTCAGAGCAGTGGTCAAAGTCACACTCTTGGCACCCACACACTAGACAGGGATCCCCTTAAAAGAAGGAAATAAGGGGAAACCCCTCCAATCGATGTCTCTCCCACAGCGCCACTACAAGAACCCTTTGAGTCAGCAGGGGAGGTGTTTCAGGCCCATTTATCCTGCAGGGAAACCGAGGCCCAAGGGGGTGAAGACCTTGTCCCAGGGCAGGGAGGAAAAGTTGAAAGAGACACTGAGAACCTCTGATTCTGGAGCAGTCTTGCTGGTCTGTCCCCCAGTCCCTGTTTGGGACTGTGACGTTCTCTTACGAGGCAGAAATGAGGAAACAGACAAGGGGTTGCTGGGGGCAACAGCTACAAGAGACAGGCAGAAGCTGCCACCAGCCCAGCCGTTCCTCCGCGGAGGATTTCACCTGCCCTTTGCCGCCCAGCAGCCCCCAAGACCTGAGTTTTCTGGCTGTTCCTGGGCATCGATCACCCCCACTCACATGTCTGCTCCAGTGCCGGTGTGCCAGCTAGGGGGCAGGGGAGGAGAGGGGAGAGGAGGAGTTTGAGCCTCCTCATCTCTTCTCCCCACTTCCCAGCAACAGAGGAGCCTGGCAGGATGGCCAGCCAACCTAGAAGGCCTTCTCTTAGTTCCCTAGCCCCTCGCCTTGTCTCTGATTTACTTGAATTATTCAAAAGCTAAGAAGGAGGCAGTTGAAGTCTGGGCAAGGAGGGCTAACGTGCCCTTCCTAGCCGGTGACCCAGGAGACTGAGCACAGGCTCCCAGAGTGGGGACAGAGGCTGCAAGATGCAGCCAAACTCCTGGATTCCTGCCGGGTCTGGCTCCAACCCTTGTAATGAGGTAGCACTCACTGAGCCCCACCCGGCCATAGGGACTGGGGCAGGGACAGAGGACTCCCAGCCCTCCCGCCAAGCTGGATAATGGCAGTGTCCCCTGGGCCAGCTCTGGGCTTTGAGAAGAGTCCTCCTACCTCTGTCCAGGTCATGCTGCCCGTAAAGAGACAAAATTGTCGTAGCCACCACACTGTTGGGGGAACCACAAGAAGCCATGACAGGGTCCTCAAAGCAGAGCAAGCTGTGGGGACAATGAACACAGTTTGGGTCAGATCCAGGTCAGGGTCAGGCCTTGCTTGACCCATGCTCCTGGAGCCTATGCACAAGATGTGGGCCACAGACGAGGCTGACGGGTCCCCTCCCTGTCTCTGTCCCCCAGAGCGGCTGGGTGGCCAGGCCGCACTGGGAGGTGTGCGACTACATGCAGATGATTGAGGCGGAGCGCCAGCAGTGCCTGGAGGAGGCCCAGGAGGAGAATGACACAGCAGGTGAGCTCCCTCCACACCCCTGGGGGAAGAGAGGCGCCCCAGGACCCCCACAGAGCCCCGCTCCTCCTCACCCGAGGGCCCAGGTCCACGTCGAATTCGTTGCACATTCGTTGGAGGGGGGAGCACCAGGAAGCTGGGGAGCTGCTGGGTGGCAAGGAGAGGATGCTGGGAGAAGTCAGGGAGTCAAAAAAAAGGAAGGCACCAACAGGCCGCCATGTTCCCAGCACCCACCCCAGGCCTGGGGAGCTCCCAGCTGTTATCTGGGGAGATCATACAAATTGGGGTTTAGAAAAGTGAGTGAAGCCAACTGTGCCTTGGGGGGTTCCTACCCCTTTTCTCCAGGAAAAGTGGGAATGATGCCCATGGCTGCCAGCTGGCCCAGGATGAGAGGCCCAGGGCACTGCCTGGTGGGGGCCAGTGACAATGAGGATGGCTGGGTAGCTCACTGGGAGGAGCACTTCCAGGTCCCGTTCCTTGGCTTCCAACTTAGATGGAGCTGAGAACATCACACTCCAGGACTAAACCATTGTACTCTTAGGGTCTTGGCGGGAGAGGGGAGGACATTCTGTGACACTGCATGACCGCCACAGGGACCACGTGGAAGTTCAAAGCCGTGTTGGCAGTGTAGAGCAAGAAGGGGAACCAGGCTAGTCTGCCGAAGTCTTGAATACTCACCACGGGGTGGGGGTGGAAACTGAGGTCCTTCCTCCCAACCCTAGGCTTTGACAGCACGACACCCAGAGGTGACGCCATACCACAGGCCCCTAGACATACACACTGACCTCCCCACCCCAGCCCACCCTCCATAGGCCAGATGAACTATCAGCTCGTTATCCTGCTGAGTAGACAAGTCAAGGTCAGACTGTGAGGCTGAGCCTGTGGGGCCCAGCTACTCCTCCCCGGGGGCAGGGTGGGAGGCGCCCCAGCCTGGCATGGTGAACAGTGGTGCCAGGGGTCCCTGCAGGTCGATGCTGCCCAGCTGCCCAGACTCAGCAGAGCCATCAGACCAGATGATAGCATCCTCTCCTCTTCACTCTGCCCCCCACCCCAGGTGCACCACACTTGGCTCGGCAGCCCTGGGGTGGGAATGAGGAAGTACACAGGGCTCCTTTGAAAGGTGCCACTGAGCCATGCTCAGAGGGTGGGCAGGATTGGGAGATGCAGGGAAGTTGGGAGAGCAGGAGGCCCAGAGTCAGACTGCCCTGGGGAGCGGGGGTGGAGGGGTGGGTATGGGGTCCTGGGTTCGCTGAGAGGGAGGGGGAGGGCTGGAGGCTGTGGGGTAGCTGTGCCTGCCCTGGGCCTCCCTCCCACATCACCTCCCTGAGGCCCAGCTTAAAGTTCTGTGACCACCTTGCTCAGGAGCAAGGAACATCTTTAACGTCTTCTTGGCTCCCCAGTCCTCCGCCACCTCTGAGTCTGACAGTTATGTAACCCTCCCCGGTCCTTCCTCCCTGGCCCTGGTGCCCAGGCTCTCTGCCTCCTGCCCCCGAGGAGAGTGTGTGTGGCCTCGCCGATGGCCTTTGTCTCCCTCAGCGCTCAAGGAAGAGCAGCCTCCCTGGCCCCTGAGATGGGATCGGTCAAGGGGTAGCGGGACCGCCCACTGCCTGTGCACCTGCCAAGATGGGGAGGCAGGACCAGGCTGCAGACAGGCCCCAGAGGCCCCAGCAGTGGGATCCGGGGTCACGGACGCTCAGAGAAACCCAGACCCCAGACGCCACATTCCTCCCAGGCCCTGAAGGCAGGCCACCCTCGTGATCCTGATGAGGTCATGGCTGGCACAGGGTACCTGTCAGGTGCCAACAAACACCCTGTCACCAGGCAGCCAGTTTGGGAACCAGAGGAGGGCAGATATGGGTCAGTGGGCGGCGAGTCCGGCCACAACCTTGTGGGGCTCCGCATGCGTTTGGGCACATTCCGGTGCACACTCCTGGCCGGAGTCTGTCCGGTTCTGTGGCTGCGCCTCCGAGGTCTGTAGCTCCACGTCTGACTCTGGGTGTCTTTGTGTGCATCTGTGTAGCCTGGACGGAGCCTGGTGTGCGGTGTCTCCCTGTTTGGGGGGGTGTGTGTGTGTGGGTGTGTGTGTGTGTGTGTCATTGTGAACGCCCGTGGTACACCGTTGTGTCTGTGCACGTGTGTCTCTCTGTGCCTGTATTTACTGTGTCTGGTCTTTTCAAGTGCAAGTGAGCACACACGTGTGGATGTTTGCACGTGTGTCTATGGCTCTGGGTGCCTGGGAGTACCCATCAGTCAGTGTGTCTCCCTCTGTACACACAGGTCTGTGAATGACCCAGCGCAGGCCCCTACTCTGCTTCACCACCCCCACCCCAGGCCCCAGGTTGGGCTTTCTTCCCTGTTGAGGTGGCGGCCCCCAGTGGGTACACACAGCCAGCCGGGCGCTGGGTCTCAGTGGGCCCAGTGACACATATGGTGGGACCTGAGGGCTCTCCGTGGGGTGGACACACAGAAGTACTCCGAGGGCCCAGCCCAGGACAACAGGCCCTCCTGGCACCCAGCCCTTGTGTCCGAGAGTCGTGTGTGCTGCCCTCTCCTCTGCTTCTAGACCCTGCTGCCTCCTGCAGGAAGCTTCACAGGCCACGTGCCCCTACTCGCCTCTCTTCCCTGGCTCCCTGCCCTGCCCACTGGCCTGTGCCCTCCACAGCTCACAGCCCAGCCTGCCAGTGCTGAGATACCTTGAGGCCAAGCATGACCTTCCCCCACACACACACAAGGACAGGTCCTGGTATCCCTGTCCTCTGTGCTGCCTCTGGTGAAACCAAGCTCCGGGCCGGGAACCCAGCTCCAAATCTATTCCCCAGCCTGTGCCGCACCTGGAGCCCCAGAGAGCCAAAGTCTAGTGAGGAGCCAGACACAGCAGCCAGCCTGCAGAACAGGGTGTGCCCAGTGCTGTCAGATCAAAACTCCCAGAGAATCAGCATCGAGCCGTTCAGAACAGGAGCGCGAGAGGTTTGCTGGGGGACGAAGCACGTGAACGGGCGGCACCGCACGCCCCTGGGCTACTTACCCAGTTGCCCCCCTGCCTCAGTAACTCATCCGTAAACCGGGAGGGTTAACTCAGCCATTCATTGAAAGATGGTGGAACAGGGCCGCCCACTTCCAAAGGCTACGGAAGTGTCGGCTGATGTTATAATGGGCTTGAACAGCCAGAAGGATTGACTGTCCTGAATGTCCCCTACGTGGCCTCCAGAGAGGCTGGCACAGGAATGAAGGAGGGACTGGGAGCCAGTGAAGCCACAGAAGCCTCAGGACAGGGCGGGGCAGAAGTTCTGGGATCCCCGAGGAAGGCAGGAGGTGCTCTCAGGGATCCAGATGTTCTCAGCCCTCAGCAGCAGGTACCACTTGGCTCCTGCAGTCCTGGAAGGTGCCCCGCCCTGCTGCCGGCCCACTAGAGCACTCTGAGTTCCGAGGCTCTTCCTCAACTGGAGACTTCCTTCCACCTTCTCTTCCCAGGCCCCCTGCTTGGGAACTGGTGAACCTTCGGACTTGGGCTGGGCTGGGCTTGGCCCAGCATGCGTTGACTTTGGCTCAGGGGTTGGGTTTCCTGAGAAAGTCCATGGGACTGGCAGGGTTGCAAGGAGACAATTAAACCTCCCTCAGGGGAGAGGTCCAGAGGAGTCCTCGTCCCTGAGAGGCACCCAGACCCTGAGCAGGCAATACCATGGCATTTTCATCTGCCTACAAAAGCAGGCTCCTAGAGACCCCACTGTGCTCCCTCACCAGCCAGGTCCTCGGGCTAATGGTACGCGCTGGAGAACCCACCCTGCGAGCAGGGTCTTCTCCAAACTCAACCCTGACCACCCCCCCCCTCCACCATCCCCAGTTCGGCCCCGCTAAGGGCATCGTGTTGCTTCAGGAGCTGTATGAATACCCCTCAAGAACTAGCTGAACCCCAGTATATCCATCACCCCATCATAAACAAACCTCCTTTTTATCAAATATAATTTCTGATGCCTCCTTTGCCATTACAAAGTGAAATTCAGGACACACACACGCACTTGTTTAAAAATGATGCTCTAAGGAAAATGAGAAGGAAAGTCACATATAATAAAATACTATCTACCTATCTGGGCCCCATCACACTGAAAGATAAGAAGACACAGTCTGAAGGTTGTGCCTGCAAGTGCAAGTACAGGGAATGGGAGGGCCGTAGCTGGAGGCTGCTACTGCAGCCTTTGCATCACTGGCTCAGGCGTTGTCGCTGCAGGTAACGGGATCTTCCAGAGCACTGAAGCCCGCGCCAGCGCCCAGTCTTCCCTCCCTTTACTCAGTAGTTGCACGCCGGGAGAACCTTGTACGTTAAACATGCCTGAAGTACCCTGTGTTTGTGTGTGAATGGAGTAAGAGTCCAGGCTGTAGTCACCACCAAAGGATTTCACCTACGCGAATGCCCAGGTGCTCATTCGAAAGCCTTGCAGAAGCTCTGCATTTCCTCTCCGTGCAGGGCCCTGCGGGACCTGGGTCCTGCCCATCAAATGCAGGGGTGAGGCCCCAATCTGCAAAAAAGGAATTCCCGCACTACTGTTCAAAACACCCCCAGGGGGCACTCTGTCCCTCACTAAGAAGCGTGGAGTGTAGTCATGCCTCCTCTCCACTCCTTGTCAGGACAGGCTCTGTACAGCCTGGGCGGGGCTGTGCCTCCCCCTGGACCACAGGCTCCTGGAGGTGGGAGCCTGGAGGAGGAGGAAGAGAGGCTGGAGGCACCTGGTGGCCATGCTGACCCATGCGTCCCTTGCCTTTACCCACCAGGCTGCAGCAAGATGTGGGACAACATCACCTGCTGGCCAGCCACCCCTCGGGGCCAGGTGGTTGTCTTGGCCTGCCCCTTCATCTATAACTCCCCCCTTCAAGGTAAGAGCCCTGGGTTGCAGCGAAGGTGCTGGGTGGCACAAAAGACACCAACTAGAGTGGGGATGTGAAGGAAAGGGAAAGTGTCAAAGGGACCAAAGGAATCTGGGGGACTTCCTGGAAGAGGATGCTCTGGCATCATGCCTTTGAAGGACTCATGGGATTTGATTAACTATTTACATAAAGATAACCATGTGGGAGGGGCTCACTAAATATTTGCTTGGCGATTACTAACTGATTGGTTGACCAGTACTTGATTAAATTATGGCTTCGTGTTCCCGTTGTCTTGGCCTGCTCCTCACTCAGTCTTCCACTGCCTGGAGCTGATGCCCTCTCCGGCTCCATGAATCCACCGCCTGGCCTTGCTTACATACCTCGTCGTGTTCTGCTGAAAGGAATCCTCATATACAGGCAGAAACGAAACAGGGGAGCCTCTTGAAGAAGAGGCTTACAACACTCAATAATCAAAGAGGCTTACAACATAATGTGGTCTGCCATCCTTCCATTGACATACTGTCACATGCTAAGTGACAGACGCTGGGCTAGACAAGCATGGGGGGGTTGCGAGGGGCATAGAACAGCCCCACTGCCTGCCCACTGGGAGCTAGCATCCTAGCTGGAGAGACACTGAGCAAGAAAACAGATACACGTGTCCTAAGTGGTCAGCAGTGCTGGGAGGGGCGAGCGGGGTGGGGTGCAATGTAAGGCAGGTGTTCAGGGACAGGCACTAAAGACTGGAGTGGTGGGGGCGTGGGGGGGGAGGGTGGTCGAAGAGCCACGACGCAAAGATCCTGTTGGGGCAGCATGGAGAGAATCAGCAGCTGGGGGAGGGGAGGACGTAGGGAGGAGCTGGACCTAGATGAGGACTCAGAGGGAGGGCAGAAAGACTCCTGGGCATCTCTCACTCCGGATCGCCTTTTCCTCTCTGGGCCTCAGTTTCCCTGTTGTAAAGCAGTCATAGGAAGTAGACCAAATTTCCTGGGGGAGGGGGCAGGCCAGCTTGGACCCCCAGTGTGGAGACCTCAGCAGTGAAGGATAGACCCCGCCGCCCAACACCGTCCTTGAGGCATCTGGGAGCGGTCCCAGGAGTGTCCTATTCCAGGACGGCGCGCCCTCAGGGGAGCCCAGCACGTGGGCAGGTCGGAGATGAGTAACCAGGGCCGTCTCACAGCATTCCCTGAGCAGAGCCTGGCAACCAGCCTTCTCTTGGATCCCGGGAAGTGCTCCCAATTGCGTTCCTTCCTGCCACGCCACTAATTGCATTCCTCCTGACGGCTCTTCCTTCTGGCCCCGCTGAAATCTCCAAGGCAGCTCCTTCACTTGCGAACCTGGACGGTGGCCCACCCTCTGACTAATCCCAGCCAGCTGGGGGCCCACAGGGAGCCTTTGCGCAAGGGAGGAAAAGGCAGCCCTTCCTCGGGCTGAGTCAACCTCTCTCCAGAACCCACCTAGTGGCGAGTTGCACACGCAGAGGACAGTCAGCCCCCTCCTCCATCACCCGGGCCCTCAAGCCGTGAACAGCCTGCACAGCTACAGCTGGTGGCCCTAGTTTCCCAAAATGATGGAGGGGAATAGGAGACAGGGTGAGGGGCTGAACATGTAAAGCAAATAGGGTACATTTTCCTGGGCGACTAGAGGACAAGGTACAAGCATCTGACCTTAAACTCCAAGGAGGGAAATGGATGAGTGAGGGACGTGCCGGGGAGGGCTGAGGCCAACCCCAGCTCATAGGCACTAGGACTGGGGAAGACGTGTCCTCCCTGGAAGGATTGGAAGGGACCTGGTTCTACAGTGAAAGCTGAAGGAAGCTTGTAAGAGGTAAAGATGGTGGAGGGTTAGAAAGAAGTCATTTACCCAGTCTGGGTACAAATACCTGGGGGTGGGGATAGGGGTGGTCTGGGCGAGGGATCTCTCATTAAGTCACCAAAATGTTCCTGGGGGCCTAGGCCTTTAATCTGTGGTGGCTTTACCTTCAAACATTTGAAGGGACCTTTTTTAGGATAGCTATTTGGACAGAGAAATCGCAGCAGTGCACATTAGCCCACGATCCCGCAGTGCTGAGGCCCTCGCACGTGCCTTTTTGCCTGGCCAGGCTCCCCTGCCAGGAACTCCCTGCCTCTCCGTTTAGGAGGATTACAGATGTGGGGCGTTATCAGGTGTATCTACCCCCACCCACCTCCTGCCTCACCTTTGGGCCCTCCCCAGAAGCACATCTGAGCCCCTCCACGTGTGGGAGGGAACCCAGGCCCATAGGTCCAGGCAGGCTAATCCCAGAGGAGGCGGCAGGCCTGGGTCCCCCCACCCCCGCCCCAGCCAGAGGGCTGCTGCCTGGACACACAGGACAAAGAAACCCTCTGCCACACCAAGCTGACCCTGTGGCCCTGCGACAAGGGCCAACATGGAGCCCAGGGCCAGGGTCAGGGATCATGCAGCCAAGGGTCCAGGCCTTCAGTCTCAAGGATCAGAGTTTCCACTGCATGTAGGGTCAGGCTCAGGCAGGACAAGGGGCAGGGCTGAGCCCAGGGGCGTCTGCTCTGACTGTCGTCTGTGTGGAATCCCGGAGGGGCTTCTCCCTGCCCTGGGTTCCCCTGTGAGGCCCTGGGGGTCTAGGTTGGGGCAGCTGGAGTGGGTCTGACATGGCAGGGGTCAGTGGGAGTCGGGCGGAGGGCAGAGGCAGCGGGGCCCCACGCCTACCCCATGGGCCCGCCCTGCTTCAGGCCTCAACCTGGCTCCTCCCCACCCCTGCCCTCCACCCAGGCCCCAACGTGAGCCGCAGCTGCACCGACGAGGGCTGGGCACAGCTGGAGCCTGGCCCCTACAACATTGCCTGTGGCTTGGATGACAAGGAGTCGAGTTTGGAAGAGGTAGGCCGCAGTGCACCCCAGCCCCCACCAGAGCGCCTCGGCCTGCCGGGCTCCTTCCACTCTCCCCCACCAAGGTTGGGGGCGGGGCGCCATCTGTGTGGAAGCCAGGATTTCTCGGGTCTTCCCTCCCTGAACCTTCTCCTACTCCAGGCCTGTATTTCCGGGGGCTCATCCCCTGGCTCCCCCTGACGTGAGAGTTCTTTCATGAGGATGACTCATAGCAGCAAATGCTGAGCCTCGTCCCCCCTGGCCAGCCCCTCCTTGTTCTAGCCCTGGCTGGGACAAGGCAGGCAGACACCGTCTCCCCTGTCACGTGCAGAGGGGAAACCAAGGGGGTAGGTCCTGGAAGGAACCAGCCTCAGATGCCCAACAGTCAGTCGGGGATAGGGACAGCATTGCCAGTCTCAGTCCCAGGACGGGGTCTGCCCCAGAGCAGGTGAAGCGTAGGTGGTCACCATCGGGACGAGGGACCAGGAGCTGAGTAGGGATGCCGATGGGGCGGCTGCCGCGTGATTGGAGTCCTCCGCTAGGAGCCCTGGCTACTTTGGTCTGTGAATGCATGGGTGTGTGTCGTCTGTCTGTGATGACATCTGTCCCACCCTCAGAAACCCTTCCCAGACAGGGATTTCACTCCTCCTGGGAGGGTGGACTTTCCTCAGGGATCCTTAAAGCAGGCAGTATCTGAGTCTCCTAAATCCCTCTTAACTTCTTGCCTCTACTGGGGGCGGCGGGGGTGGCCCCGGGACCATGGCTCTGCACGTGTCACCCTGGGGAGGACATCAGGAGAGCACTGGCAAGAAGCCTTTGGGATCCAGCTTGCCCCGCCTCCCCTGAAAGGCCAACTGCGCCTCATCTGGCTGATCCAGCCCCTGAGGCCCCCAGTGAGACATCACCCCCACAGTGTCTTCTTCACCTCCTCCGTCCCTGTGCGTCCCATGTGGGGGTCTAAAGGGCAAGCAGTCTGGGTTCCCCAGGCTGCCGGGCACAGGGGGTGCCAGACGCGTGGCTAAAGCGTCCGTGAGCAGGTGGACCCTGTGAGGTCTTCGCTCTTTGCCTCAGTGACTTTTTCCGTGAAGGAGCAGAGAGAGGGATTGAATTTAACCTCCACCCTGGGAGGCAGTCCTGTCCCCTCTGAGGAAACTGGGAGGCCAGGAGGTCTGGGTCCTTAAGGGAGCAGCTAAGCTGCCCTTGGGAGCCCTGGGCATCAGCCTCCTCCTCTGCCAAGGCAGAGGATGTGGGGGGCCCTGCCCCTGCCAACACCCCTAGGAGAGTTCACCCCCCCGCCAACCAAGATCCTCACCTCGCTCCCTCTAGCAGCAGCAGGCACTGTTCTACAGCTCCGTAAAGACTGGCTATACCATCGGCCACAGCCTGTCCCTCGCCACCCTGCTCATTGCCACGGCCATCTTGAGCCTGTTCAGGTGAGATCCGGCCCTGGCAACAGGCCTCAAAACAAACCCGGCCAAGTCACTCGGCGCTCGAGCCCAGCCTGGCCCAGGCACCCCGGGCCCCCTCCTCTATCGTCTCCCAAGCAGCACACGGGCCCTGCCCCAGCCCCCTTACCTGGCCAGCCTCCCCTAGGGACTAGGCTAGGCTCAGTGTCCCTCTGTCCCCCACAGGATGGCCTTGCACCCCGGCACAGGGTACCAGAGTGTGGGGCTGGTGCTCTGGGCTGAGGCACCCTGAGGCTGAGGCACCTGGAGGCCCAGCTGCACTCGGTGGTCGGGAAGGGGATACCTCTGGGACAGAGGCAGCATTCGGGGCCACATGCTCCCTCTGCCCTACCCCTGCTCAGAGTACTGGACAGTGTTGGTTGGTGGGGGAGTGGTCCGAGGCCCCTTCAGCCTCCCAGCTCTGCCTGCCCCACCCAGGAAGCTCCACTGCACGCGGAACTACATCCACCTGCACCTCTTCATGTCCTTCATCCTGAGGGCTGTCGCCGTCCTCATCAAGGACCTGACCCTCTTCGATGGCAGCAACTTGGACAGCTGCCCTGTGGCCTCGGTGAGGACCTGCCAGGCACCCCCTGCCTCTCCTTCATCTCCTCTCGCTGAAAAGGATTCTTCTCTTTCTCCTCATCCTCCTCCTTCTTCCTCTCTCTTTCCTTTTTCCTCTTCCCCTCTCCCAGGATGGCCAGCCCCTCACCCAACCCCACCTGGTAGCTCCTTGAATCCCATTCTGCTCCCCACAACAGGAGAAGGTGCTCAGCCACATGGGGGTTCACCGACCTGCCCCTGCCAGGGAGAAACATCTCATGTTGGTAGGAAACGGGACACTTCATGACCAGAGCCCCCAGCCCCCAGCCCACCTAGGTTGCTAGCCCCCCGTGCGGCCTTAGGAAACTCCTTGCCTCAGTTTCCCCATCTGTGCAAGGACTTCCAAGCTTGCTTTCAACCCTACCCTCTGCCGTCTGCACACCCAGGGCTCTGCTCACCATGCCACCCTTTCCCCTATCCCCCTTGCCGCGCGGAGCCAGTTCAGACACACAGCCCCCTCCTCTGCTCTCCCCTGCCATCCGTAAGTGCAGGGGCGTCTTCGAGAATGGAAATCAAGAGAGCATCTAAGAATTCAATGCTGTCGCTGAGGGTCTGTCTCCGGGTGATTCCGAGCTCAGGGCCTCCTCCCTGAGTGTCCTGGAGCAGGGATGGAGCTCAAGACCAGCCCCAGCTCCCGCTCATTCCTGAGCTTCAGGGGTGACGGCAGGGGCAGTGCCTGGTTTCCGGGGTCAGCAGCACCTTCTCCCCAGAGAGTTAACCCACGATGGTGGAGTCTCAGGCGTCACACCAATAGGAAGGGAAAGCCCAGGGGAGCCGCGCTGGCCACGCCCAGAGCTCCTCTGAGGATCCAGGCACATCAGGGTCAGTGCGGAGCATGGGGAGCTACGGGCTTGTCATGCGTAATTGCGGAGACTGGCTTCCCGACCATTAGCAGCAGCTCCGTGGAGCTTTTCGAAGGCTGGGAGAAGTGCACAGGATTGTCCCGTTAAGGAGCTGAGTTATTGTTGTAAAGCAAGTGTGGGAGGTTGGGGAAAACAGGCACGTCCATAGCAGGAAGGACTGGCATGTGGCCTGAAGAAGGACCTTCCAGCCTTTGGGAGAGGAAGGCAGGCTGTTCTCCGAGGATGTGTCAAAGCCAAGGGCACAGGAAGGAAGGGTGGGGACCCATGTTCTGGGAGTGCTAGAGGGCTTCCTAGAGGAGGTAACTTTAAGCTCTCACTCGAAGGTGTCTGGGCTTGATCCAAAATGGGAAACTGTTTCTAGGAGAGCGCGGAAGACCTAATCAACCCAGAGTCCCTGATCGCCCTACTCCGGGTCACCTGTAACTCCTCCATTGTCCCCACCCACCTTCGGAACTCATTCTTTCACTAGCTCCTTTGGCCCCCAGGAGGAATGGCCATCCTTTCCTTGTCCATTCTTCCCTCATTTCTCCTTTCCTCCCCACTTCCCTCTTCTCAGTTCCTGTCTCTCCTCAGCACTTGCATCTGGGTGTACTGCGCAGCCCACAGCCCACACCCCCACACCCCCACACCTTCATCCACTCTCTTGCAAATGCAGGTGAATGAGTAGGTGGTGGGGTGAGGGTGATTGAGTGGATGGGGGGGCAGGTAGGAAGATGGATGGCTGAGTAAATAGGTGCATGGATGTCTAAGTAGGTGGAAGGATAAATGGATAAAGAAAAATTGGATAGACAATGGGTAGAGGGATGGGTGGGTAGATAGGTGGGTGGATGGATGGATAGATGGTTAGATGTGTGGGTTGGCGGATGTCTAGTAGGTGGATAGGTAGATGAATGGGGGGTGGATAGGTGAGTGTGTGCATGGCTTGATGGATGGGAAGATGAATAGACGATGGGTGATAGGTGGGTAGATGGGTGGGTGAGTTGGTAGTGGATGTCTAGTGGGGGAGTGGGTGAATAAATAGATAAATAGATAGGGAGATGGATGGTTGGATGGTTAGGTGGGTGGGTAATTATATAAATAAGAAGATGGTAAATTGATGGATAATTAAAACCACAAGCTTTTTCCAACGCATCAGATGTTCTCAAATCAGGGATAATTGGAAAAACACTGAGTACATTTTTGAGGGGATAATGAACAAAAATAACAAAGATTAAGTTGGCTCTATAGCAACTGTGTTTGTCGCCCCAGACAGAGGTGTGGGCAGGCGAGGACCCCTGCTAGCCCCAGTGAGCCCCCTCTCTGTTCCTTCCCCAGCAGGTGGGCTGTAAGGCCGTGGTGGTCTTATTCCAGTACTGTGTCATGGCCAACTACTTCTGGCTGCTGGTGGAGGGCCTCTACCTGTACACCCTGCTCTCAGTCTCCTTCTTCTCCGAGCGGAAGTACTTCTGGGGGTACATACTCATCGGCTGGGGTATGGTACTGGGGAGGGCCGCCAGGCTGGGGACAGAGGGAGCAAGGCCGGGGAGCTCACTAGGGGGCGGACGCCAACCCAGCCTGCAGTCTTGAGTCTTGGTGGGCTGGAGGTCCAGCCTGCAATGCTCTAGCCAAGGGGTGATTAAAGTTCCCCAAATGTGTGTGTGGGGGGGTGATTAAAGACCCAGGGCAGGCACCCTCAGGGCTGAACCGTGGGACAATCAGGTTCTATGAATATCTTTCCACCCACTTCCCCTTCGAAGCCCTTTAAATACACAGAACCACTGCTGGGCTATATAGGGCCTCTGCCGAAATTAGAAAAAGACTCTCCCCTTCGGTGGGCACAGCCCTTCGGGCAACAGATTCAGCCCCCTCCGTGGGGCACAGTGAACAACCTATGCCACCCCATGGGGCCGCCCTGGTCATCTGCCCCGTTCTCTCTCCCTCCGTCTCTGCTTCCTCCTTCTTAATCCCTCCCTCACGCCCTCTCCTTGCCTCCCATGCCTTCTCCTCTCTTTCTTTCTCCTTTGGCCCTCACAGGGGTGCCCAGCATATTCACCATGGCGTGGACCATCACCAAGATCCATTTTGAGGATCATGGGTGAGCTGTCACCTGCCCCCTCCTCCTGGCTGCCATCCCTTGGGGCTGACCCCCTGGGTGGGGTAAGAGGGACTTGGGAGCAACACAGTCGGGGCCCAGAGCTTCTAAAGGGGTTGGGGGCAGAGCAGGGGACAACTGGGAGAGCTGCTGACCGTCTCTGTAGCTGAGGACTGCCTCGATCCTTCTCCCCTTCCATCTCTGCCCAGATGCTGGGACACCATCAACTCCTCATTGTTGTGGTGGATCCTAAAGGCACCCATCCTCACATCCATCTTGGTAAGGCCTCCTCCCACCACTCAGAGATGGGGAAATTGAGGCCCAGTTTGGCTAGTCAGGTTGCACAGGGAATCCACGTCTAGGTGAGAACTGAAATCTAGACTTTCCAATGCCTAACGCAGGAGCATCCCCAACCGTTCCCCACCCCCACTTCTTCCTCTCGAGTAGAGAAGATGGACTGGGAGGCCCTGGCCTCAGGGAAGGGAAGTAGAGTTCCCAGATGACTTGCCCAAAGGGGAAAAACTAGAGGATAGTGAAAATGGAGGGGTGGCAGGGCCCTAGGGGACAAGTCAGGCCATCAGCCCAGGGGGCTGGACACCTGGCCTTCCCTCTCCTGCCACTCAACCTTGCACCCCCTGCCCCACCCCTCCGCAGGTGAACTTCATCATGTTTATTCTCATCATCCGAATCCTGGTGCAGAAACTGCAGCCCCCAGATGTGAGGAAGAGTGAAAAAAGCCCATACTCGTGAGTGTGCCCCCGGTGCCCTGGCTGTCCCGGTACCCCTGACCCCGGTCCTCAAATCATCCTGCGTGCCCTCGCCCACAGCTGCCCCATGGCCTGGCCCAGTCCACGAGTGTCCCCTCCAGCAGCCCCACATGAGTCCTGTGCCTGCTTCTCCCGCAGTCACCTTTCCTAGCACATGATCTATCCAGGTACAAACCTGCGGCCAAGCCAGGGAGCTTGAGAGGACAGCAGATAACCTGAGTCTCGTTCAGGCCCAGATCGGGTAGTCAGGTTGCACAGGGAATTCACGTCTAGGTCAGAACTGAAATCTAGACTTTCCAATGCCTAATGCAGGAGCGTCCCCAACTGCTCCCCACCCCCAGTTCTTCCTCTCGAGTAGAGAAGATGGACTGGACTGTGTATCCAGGCCCTGGTATATGCCTGGCACAGAAAAGGGGACAATAAACGCAAGTGATGAAAGCCCTGGGGAAGCCCCCAGCCTATCGACAGGACAGCCATATTCAGGGCTCAGTAGTCCCCAGGAAGAATAACAGGACCTGCAGCTCGCATGCTAGGCATGTGCTAGGGGTTTCCATCCGTCATCTCATTTCATCCCCTCAGTCCCCCCAAATTGTCCCTATTTTACAGGGGAGGAAGCTGACATGTACTCCCTCCGCTCAAGGGTTTGGGAGTAGGTCACATGGCAGGGGCAGGAGGGGACACAGTGTCCATGGGACAGCAGTCATGCTTCTGGCTTAGAAAGGTGTGAGGGGTCTTCCCTGTGCTTGGGAAGACTGGAGAGACAGGGTCTCATGAGAACAATGGGCTTGAAGACAAAACAAAAGAAACAAAAGCTGAGGGAGGTGAGTAGGGGTCTGCATGCCCACAGATGGGAACAGGTTACCAGTGCTGCACAGACAAGACAAGCCGGGGTTCCCACAAGGGCTTTGTAGTCCTGGGATTCTAGAATGTTCTCCTTGTCTTGGGTTCTGTTGGCTTGGGAGTGTGTGCTGTGGTTTTAAGTTTCCTGGCTAAAATGTCAGGCGTTGCTGGAGTTAGGATGCTATTCTGGAATCCCGTGACCTCTCTGAGGAGACGAAGACTGGCACTCCTGGAATGACAGCATGCTCTGCTGCTGGGCGTGTAGGTGGGGCTTCTCTTCCAGTTTCTGGAGGGAAGGCCCTGCAGGGGTGTGCAGTGTGCCAAAGGGTAGGTAGCGCCTCAGGCCTGTGCACACTCATCCTCTCCTTTGCCTGTGGGGCCTTGTTTTTCCCCTTCAACATTCAGCCACTCAGAAGGGCTTGAATCTGAGGCAGGGAGGGCTGGTCATTGCCAGGGCCACGTGGGTGAGATAGAAACGGAACAGTTGTTGCTAGGTGGGGCAGGGGGAGGGGGAGACAGAGCTTCCGAGGAGGGGCTGTCAGCTCCCACTCTCCACCTCTCCCAAAGGCTTCAATTTAAAGAAAGCTTCCATCTGTCAGCCTCGGCGCGTTTGATAGGTTTGCAGCCAAGGAGGGGTGGGCGGTGCTCCGGATCTTGGCATGGCTGAGAACCAGGTCGAGGAAGGAGTGGGAGAGGCAAGGCCAGTTTCCCTGCCCCTAGTTTGCTGTGGGACCTCAGGCTGCAGGCGAGGCTTCGCAGGGCTGACTGCCAAGGCAGGAGAGAGAAACACAGGGACCCCTCCCACCCTTCAGACCTCCCCTGTAGAGACTTGGTCTCTTCTGGATTCACCGCACTTGGTAGCACCCAGAGCACTTCAGAGTTTGCTGTGGGTCCCATTTCTGTAATGAGGCCTCGTAGAGTGTGGGTCGGGGGTGGGATCACAAGTGGCCTGAAAACATCTCCCATTGGCTGCTACAGAGCCAGAGACACCACAACTATGCATCATCCTCAAGCTTCAGCCCTGGCCCTCTTTATGCTCTTCCTTCCAGAAAGCTGAGAATAGAGGGCTTTCCTTCTCCCTCATGCTTCCCTCCGGGCAGGGGGGCTGGGGGCATGAGGGCAGGCGCTGTGCAGATGCGGAACAGGCCCAGCTGTAGACGCAGTCGCCACAGGAGCCAAACATTCGTTCACACACGCCCTGGTCATTGTCCCCATCTTCTGTGCCGCAGCTGTCCGCATGCGTGGACACGCCAACCCACTGCCTGCCCCTCCCCGTCCCCAGGAGGCTGGCCAAGTCCACCCTTCTGCTGATCCCCCTGTTTGGAGTGCACTACACCATGTTTGCCTTCTTCCCTGACAACTTTAAGTCTGAAGTGAAATTTGTCTTGGAGCTCGTCGTGGGGTCTTTCCAGGTACGAATTATTGGCAGAAGGCTCCGTTCTTCTCTGGGCTTTAAGGGAATTCAACCTGGGGCCTTGGCCTCTGGCCACGGGATTGCAGTCATTTGATTGTAATAAGTATTGATGAAGCCCCTGCCATATACTCAATAGCCCTGTGCTTAACCGGGGAACACGGGGCTGGAGCCAGGAGTGGGGCAGGGTTAGGGGCTCCTGTGGCCTGTGTACCTCACCTCCCCTACCCCTTCCTCCTCAGGGTTTTGTGGTGGCTGTTCTCTACTGCTTCCTAAATGGCGAGGTAAGCCCCTCTCAGATCCCGGGGCCCCAGAGACTCTAATGGGATATGAGCAGAATGAGGATGGGTTAGACCTTGCTGCTCCGAGTGTGGTCCTCAGACTAGGAAATCAGCGGTGGCGTCTAAGACGTAGTTAAGAATATTGATTTCTTGGCCCACTCCACACCTGCTGGCTTGGAATCTGCATTTTAAGTAACCTCCACCCCAACCCCTCCCCCAGAAGACTTGTGTACCCTGGGAGTTTGAGAAGTGCCTGTTAAGTGGCTGTGTGCAGAGTGAGTGGGGACAGATGGGGGCAGCCACTGAAGGCCAAGTTCCAGCGAAGCCCTGGTTACAAAGCACAGAACTCCACTTGCATGAGCTCAAGTGAGCTGGAGGGCAGGGATCAGAAGAATGGGGGTACAGCCACCCCCAGGCAGCATGCCTCTCCTTTCCTGACTGTGTTCTCCCATCTCCTCTGCCTTCCCCACCCCCCACACTCCAAGGCCTTGATTTGACCCTGGCCCCTACGGATCCCAATTCTGCTCCCTGGCAAGGGAGCATCCCGGTCTCTCAATCTAGACTCCCCAAGGGCACATGACTGGCTGGCTCAGCATCCTAGCTGGAGAACAGCCCAATCAGCAGTGGAAAAGCCTTTGTAGGTGTGACCACCCTCTCTTCTCCCAGGTGCAGGCGGAGCTTCGGCGGAAGTGGCGGCGCTGGAACCTACAGGGCGTGTTGGGCTGTGGCCCCAAATACCAGTACCCGCCAGGAGGCAGCAGCGGGGCCACGTGCAGCACACAAGTCTCCCTGCTGACCCGCGTCAGCCCCAGCGCACGCCGCTTCTCCAGCTTCCAGGCCGAGGACTCCCTGGTCTGACTGTCAGGCGCCCAGGGGCCCAGGGAGGCCCCACCCGCCCACGCCTACCCACCCCGAGTGGCACCGGGGACAGAGGCCTGCTTGGGTCAAGGCCAGCCCCAGCCCTGGGCTCAGAGGCTGCCCTGGCCCCCAGGTTACTGTCCGGAAGCCCCTGGAGAGCGCTGCTCTTGCGCCTGCCTAGGGAGAGAAGGGTGCTTAGACCTGGAGCCGCTTCAGAGTAAGCAAGAGCCCTGAGAGTCGAACCCTGGAAGACGTGGGGTGGAGTGCAGTCATCAGACTCCTCCCTCAAAAGCCCTCTCTGCCAATCAATGGCAAGAAAATTGCATATTCTTAAGGGACTGCACCCCCTCTCATGATCTATCCAGGAAGGCAACCACCCACCCGCAAATAATACAGTGGGAACATGGTTGTCAAAGGCCTGGCCCTTGAAACGTGACCCAGCACCATCACCTCAACAGTGCCTGAAGTTCCAACCTTGCTGTCAAGTCCTTTGGGTTAAGCATTGCCATCCAGGCATCTCTCTGAAGATGCAGTCCCCTCCCCAGGGTCCTTCTAGCTGCCCGCCCCTCCAGATGAGTGAGTTGCTCTGCCTCAGGCCGGTGCGCTTGGGAAATGGAGTTCTAGTTCGGGGAGCACAGCTATCTTCAGAGTCCCTGCTGAAGTGGAGCGGCCCCAGGATGTTTGGAACAATTCGAGGAGACTGCCACCAAAGCCACCCATGCGCTTGGCTGCCCACCTATGGTGCCTACTGTGGGAACTAGGCTCAGAGATGTGCACTCACGGGTCCCTCGTTGTCACATCAACCCAGCAAGGTGGGAATTGCTGTCCCTTCTTCACAGACCAGGAAACGGAGTGTCACAGAGAGCAGGTACCTGGTCTTGTCACACAGCGGGACTTGAACTCAACCCTGGCCAATGGGCAAGTGAACGCACAGACTTTTTACTGCTATTTTTATATCTTGTAACATGCTGGATCCTCTTGGTTATTTGTATCACCGCTGATTGTCATTACCCCCAGCCCGGCAGCCCCGTTCCCACCCAACCCTCCCTGCAGTGTGGCCGAGTCGTCGTCCTGTGGCCCATCCATCACCCAGACAAGCGCCTGGTGGTCACGGTGCTGTGTGTCTGCCCTGCACCCTGAGGTCAAGGCTTCCTGCCCGCAGCCCAGCCAGAGCACCCGCGCTTGTGCAGCAATAAATGTTGTGTCGGATTGGCTTGGTTTCCCTGGTGGTTGATGTTTCCGTGTGGCCTAAGGTGGGGACTAGCTTCCCACTTGCAGGAATACATTCCAGGTGAGAAGACACCGTTCTAAGGGTCTTCACCTGACATCTCACTGAGGGGTAGCTTCTTTCTTCTGGGCGAGAAAGAGTTACACCAGGTCCCCACCCAAATCCTGCCAAATAGAGACAGTTCTAGTCTTGAATCAGTACAAAACAGCCAACAGAGCTGCCCACGGTCCCAGAAACGGTTGCCTGTGAGCATGTCACAGGCCGCAGCCGTTCCTGCCATCAAGGAGCCCGCGGGCTGTGAAGGGACCATGTTGCCATCACCACGGTTCAGCCAAGAGGAAGAAGACAGAGGACAGCGCAAATGTCACCCAAACAGGTGAGCAGAGACAATACCGCTAACAGAAAGGGTTAGACAGAGAGGCAGGAGCGACAAGTAGATGAGGTCAGCGAGCAAGAGGTGTCTCCAAAGCCATTGCCTAAGCTGACCTCCCTGGCTTCCACATCCTGCAAATTTGCAAGGAGGTTTTCTTACTGTAGGAGCAGGAGAGGGATGGCAGGCTGGTAACAAGAGGCTGGAACGGGCTGGCTGCAAGGCTCCTTCGAAGTTTTGGGCTACCTACCACCATCCTAGGGCCCGTTAAGGACTGCCGCAGCCAGCACGCTGCAGAGGCCCAAGTCCAGGGTCGCCAGGATAAGAGTGCCCATGAACCCAGAGCAGGGGCAGTCCTGGGCCTATGTGATCTGAGATCCTGCATGTCCGGGGTGACAAACCCTCCCCATTTAGAACCGTGCTCCATGCCTGCCCTGTGCAGGTCGCCAGCTGTAGGACAGAGGAGGCAGTGCCCCTGGCTTTGACTTAAGGCACCGCCTGGCCAGCTGGAGAGAGAACTCTCAGCCCCCTCTCTCCCCTCCCCTTCCTAGGCTAACCAATGAGGTGCGAGTGGGGGAGAGCTAGGGCATTTGGGACCCCTGGAGCTCGGTCCATTCTTCCCTGAGAGTCCCCATCCCTCCTAATCCAAGGCAGGGGGATGAGAGATGGGGAACAGGCAGTGAGTCCATGCTCTCCTCGCCCAGCTGGGGCACGTCGCTCAGTCTCTCTGATTTCCTTTCTCCCCTTCCCCACTCAGGGACCCCTGAACTGGCTCCAGAGACCTTGTCCACCTGCACCCCCCCCCCCGCCCCAACCCCACCCCCCACTGCTCAGTGAGGTCCAGAAGACCTAGCCCTCAGCTTTTGGTCCTGATTCTGTGTCAAACTTTCTCAAAGACAATGAGTAGGTCCCTGCCCCTCTCTGGTCCTCAGTTTCTCCACCTGCACAATAGGGGAGAGAGCTGGATGGCTTAGCTTAGTTCCTGGCTAAGGTCACTTTGCTGATGAGGAGGAGGCTGCCCAGAGCCCTCTGCCACTTGCTCTGTCCTCTGGTCTCGCATGGAAGAGAGCCGCTGTAGGGGGAGCTCCGGGCATCTAGGGGCAAACGGTACACAGGAGATGAAGGCTGTGCTGAGAAAAAAGGTCAGAGAACTGAGGGATGAGCTCAGGCTGATAGACGAGGGGGAGGGGAAGAGGAGAAATGGGAGGAGCCAACAGAGCCTAGAAGCAAAGTATCTGCAGAGGAAAGGGCAGCACCCCACCTTCCAGATCAGGGATCGCAAGGGCTGACTGAGGGCTGTATAGACCAGGAGGTGCCCCCAGACTAAGCTGGACCCAGCCTATCCAGGGCTCGAAATCCCACCTTAGTGGGTCAGGGCTTTAGGGTTAGGAGAGAGCCCTGGGGGGAGGAGCAGAGTTATCAGCTGGAGGGTGGAAAGTGAATAACACCCAGAGAAACCCAAGGCAGGGACAAACCATGGGGGCATGGGTTAGGCCCTGCCCTGAGAGGTGGGGGGTGTGAAACGCCCAGGGGTGGGCATTCAGGAGTAGGGAGAAGCTGAAACACCTCCATGGCCTTGCAGAGGCCCAGACAGACACCCCAGCTGCCTGTGAAGTTGAGGGGAGTAGGGTGACCACAAAATGAATTTCACCTGCACCCCCTCTTCCCTTCACCCCTCGGGCCTTGCGGGGTGAGACCAGCTCATCGCTATTGCCACCTGGTGGGTACCTGAGGGGCTTCACCAGGGTTGGCCTTAGGGCCCCCCACACTCTCCTCGGCTCCATCTCAGAGTGAGAGAGAAGAGGGAGGAGGTGGCAAGGCCACGGGATCGGTGGCTCCAGGGATTAAGGGGACCCAGAGCAGGGCCTTCAGGGCCACTGTGGCACAGAGTAGCCCCTGCCCCAGACCCAGCTGGGGCCCCAGGTAGAACCAGGTATCGTGGTTGGTCACAGGCTAGGCCCTCACCCTCGGTCAAGCTCTGACCCCAGCTCTTAAGGGCAAAGGCCAGTTAACTCAGGTGGTCACTTCCTGGGAAGACAAAGCCAAGGAGTCCCCCCCGACCCCCCGCAGCATCCTGGTGCACAGGGCCACCATCCCCTTGGTGGCAGAGGCCACCCCAGGGCATGGGCTGCCCAGGGGGTGGGGGGCATCCAGTCTGCAAGCAGAATGGACTGGGAGCAGCTTCCAGGTGAGGCAACATCAGGGCAGTCTCTGATGGGACTTATGGGTACCAGGGGCACCTGAATCCAGGTAAGCAGGTGCCGGGGGCCCTTTGTAGCAGGAACCCAGTGGAGGCGTCTTCCATGAGGCCAAGAGGATGAGGGTGGGTTTGGGGCAGGCTCCTCTGGTGGCTGAGAAGGGCCCCAGGTGAGAAGCCCAGGCAGCCCTGTGGGGGAGGGGTGCACCGGGAGGCCATCCCCAGGCCCCGCTGTCTAGTGTGATGGGCCAGGGTGGGATGAGCGTGGTTAAGTGTCAGTCCCTCCATTCCCACCACTCACCCAGATCCTGTTTGAATGAGCGATGACCCTGTCTCCTCCCTGCCCCCCTCCCATGTGGGAACAGGAACTGCTCTTGTCTTTCCCGGGGGAGGGGGCCGGGGCCACAGCTGGCAGTCATTAAATGCCCTGATCAGGCCAGGGATGGCCGAGATATTAATAGCCAGGAGTCAGTGGCCCTGGAAACGCAGCCTCCCAGGAACAGGGACAGTAACCTCAAAAGGCCGTGGGGATGAGAAGGACAGGCCACCCTGGCAACGCCCCAGCCCCCATGCAGGACGGGGTAACCCAAGTCCAGAGAGAAGGGAAGGGGCTTGCTTAGGATCCCCAGCAAGTCATTGGTGGCGCCCGGCCTTGAACCCAGTTCTCAGAACCCCAGAGCCCTGCTTCAGGAGGTGGATTGTCACCCAGGGCAGTCACTGGGTGTGCCCTGTGTGGACACACAAGTAGGGCAGACCCAGGTGGCAGCCCTGATTCTTTAGTCTCTTTATTTTAAAATCTGGATACTTTGTTAATTGTGTATTTTTGCATCTGTTTTGATTTTTTTAATACAATTTATCCTGATTGCCGAATTTGGGCCACCTCCTTAACTTTTACACCCAAAGCCTCACTTGCTCAGCTGCAGAGGTCCCGGGCCCCTGAGCCCCAACATGTGGGCCTGGAGAGGACTTGGAAGAGCTCGGAACTGGCCTCCGCATGGCTCAGAGGGACAAGGTCCCATGGGGGTGACACCTACCAGAAGCATGCAGCTCCAGGGTTAACTCGGCAGCTCAACAATGCCCCATAGACCTGGGTATTTCCTCGTGTCCACCCTGCCCTCTGTAGTAGTTGATTCTCGTCCGCAGACTTACCACCTTATGACGGTGAGACGGCCATCGCTGCCCCCGCCCCAAGCATCACGTTCTCACAGGACCCCATCCCCGGCAGGAAGGAGAACGTTTCCTGTGTGTCTCCTCTTCTCAGGAGGGCAGGCTATATCCCGGAGGCCACCATCTGCATACTGTCTTCAGGCTCCTGGGGCAGGCCTGGGTCACACTCCCCAGCCCAGGCTGCAGGACCGACCTGGCTTCCAGAAGAGAAGCTGATCTGCTTCGGAAGAAGGCTGTTGAGTGGGCAACCAGCAGTCTGACCCCCATCTTTTCTCGGGTGCCTTTTTGGGTAACCGGGTGGCCTTTCTGATCCCCTCCCCCAGAGCCCGGTGGTGTAGCGCGTGGCAGAGGTGAGGGCACCACATCTGCCGTGGGTCAGCGCAGGAAAGAGAAAACGCTAGGGATTTTGTGCAGAAGGAAATGTAGAGTAGGGGATTGAATGTAGAAAGATCTGGAGGAGTGGGAGGTAGGGCGTACTTCTACACTTCATGGTCTCACCACCCCAGCCGGCACCTTGCAGGGAATTAGTGTCAGTGTCCTCATGGCATACCCATTCAGCTGGTGACAGGAAAGGGGAAGGAACAAAGTGTCCAGCCACTGCAAAAACCTGTGTGTGCCAGGTCCCACCCATCAGCCGCCACGCTGCAGGAAGAAGGGCCCCCCAGCTCCCTATGCCTCTCACCCCTCTCCCAAAGGATCTGGCAGAGCCTACGCTGTACCCAAATCCCCAGCAGCGAGGCCATCTGGGAAAGGCAGGCTTTGGTCTTCCAGCCTGCGCAACGCAGGGGACTGCAGAAGGGGTCAGAGAGGGGTGCCCAGTGCCACAGGCGATTTCTAGCACAGAGGCCCAGGTGGCCTGGTAACCTGAGTCCCCAGAAAACAGAGCCTGATTCAAGGGCCCTTGACTAGGAAACACGGATGGGGAACAGGAGAGTGGGAACAGCCAAAATAAAGGAGAGTTATTGAGCTGGTCACCGCTGTGGCAAGGGGACCTCACTTCCACTGGGACCATCTGAGCTGCGGGCAGAATGCACCCCAGAATTGTCCTCCCGAGGGACAGGAGCACCTTAACTGCTGGTTCCCACCATATATTGCTCAAGGTGTGCCCACGCCAGCGCCTCCTCCTTACGGGCTTGGCAGGTGTGGGTGACAGGCCAGCTCCTTCAGGCGCCCCATCCAGGGCTCCAGAGGAGCTCTGGGGCAGACTGTGAGGTGCAGCTGGGGCGAGGGGCTATCCAGTTACTCCTGTAGGAACTGGCAAAGGTACATCGATAGGATACAAGGCAGAGGGTCCAACACAGGTGGCTTCTGGGTGGCAGAGAAAAGGAGCCTCACACAAAGGTCCTGGTGCTGCCCTTCACCCCATAGTTTTCACAGACACTCGCTGGCCCACGGCAGGAGTCTGCGGTTGGGGCATGCAGAGCCTGTCCTCGTGGCTGAGGCCCCAGGGCCTGCCCTGGCTGACCCAGCCCCACCCTGGCTCGCTCTGGCCCCTCAGGCCCCTCCAGTCTCACCGTGCCTCCACCTGGCCCCACGTGCGAGCTGCCCCTGCCGTGGCCTCTGTGGCGGGCTCCCGTCCCACTAGCCCTGGAGGGCCCACCAGCTCCACCGCAGCCACCTTCCACATGCCCTGTGGAGCACACAGGGCCCCTCGGTCCCTTCCAGGCTTCTGGGAGCTCAGGGAGGCTTGGTGGTGCCCACTCAGCCCTTCTTGCCATCAAACGCGTGCCTCCATCATGTTTATCCGACAGGGCCACCGAAGGGTCGCCGGCTTCCGAATGCAGAGTGGGACACATTCCCCTCTATTTTCAGCTTTCAGTTTTTCCCCTCAAGACTTCATCCCAGCAGGTGAGACCAGGACACATGTCTGAAATGGCCATCCCCTTCTTTTTCCCACCACTTGTCAGCTGGCGGTGGCCTCCCTTCCTCTGCCTGAGATGGCATTCACCCACCCGCCCTTCCCCAGGGTCGTGGTGGTGGAGTGGCTTCAGAGGAGCACAATTTCAAGGGCTAGGGGAAAAGAATTACATCTGTTTAATACTTTCAAAGCATTCACATCATTACATCCATTCAGCAGAAAGTTACTGGGCACTTAACTGTAGGCCTGGTCCCAGGCACAGAGGACATGGCAGCAACAGAGGAGGGGCCCTGCCCTCTGGGACATGGCCCCATAATGTGGGAGTCAGATAACCAATGAGAGAAGAGAGAAGCAGGCAAGCAGGATGAGAGGCCAGATTAAGGGGGTGGTCACGGGAGGCCTCCCCAAAGCGGGGACAGTGGAGCAGGGGCAGGTCATTCCCCCTTCCTGGTAATCAGAGGATGTCAAACCACGTAGGTCGGAGCTCGGCCCAGAGACCTGCAGGGCCAGCTCGAAACGTGCGGTCCCTGCCCCTGCAGCAACCGCCTGGACAGCCTGTGAGCAGAGCCGCGCACTAGGGGTTGGGGGTCAGGATGTCCGAATCTCCCCTGGGAAGGGATTCCAGAGCTCAGGTGATTGCCTGCCTGGACACAGCAGCAGTGAGCTGGGCCCACAGACTCCATCTGGGTGTGGGGACCAAGAGGTCCTCCACCCCCCACCCCGCCCTGGCTCAGTGGCCTCGGTGCCGAGTGATAGAGAACAAGCAGCTCTTGAAAAGACTAATATTTACTCTTCAAACGAGAGCTGGCACAGGCTCTTTCCTGCAACTGGCGTTGGGCTTGCCCCGTGGGATGGACGCACAGGAGGCACTTGGCGAGAGAGGCAGATGTCCCCACGGGCACCAGCATCCAGGACGAGACAACGTCTTCCGGAGGGAGACAGCATGTTCCGAGGGCCCATCCGGCACATCCGAGCTCTGTTTGCACACCTTCGGGGCAGAGGGCCAGCTGCCTCCCACGGCTTGCTGGGCCGCCCTGTGAGAAAGTCCATCCCAAAGCTGGCCCTGTGCTCCTGGCCCCTGCTCCGATCCCTGGGGCCTCGGAAAATGTGCCTGGACTAACCCCTCAGGGCAATGGTGGTCCTGCCCCCCTTCGGCTTCAGCTCCCAGGCTCTCACTCTGGCTCCGGAGCTAAAGCAGGCTATTTCGGGGGAGGGAGGAAGGCCTTGCCTTGGGAGCACCTCTGTCCCCCTGCAGCTGTGTTCCTTGTCCCTGTGAGAGCTGTCAGCTCAGGGCCTCACATGGGAAAACATCTCCAACAGGAAACTACTGGTCAGACAGACTGCATCTTGGAAGGAGAGAGTCCCCAGTAGCCGGGGCCAGCTTGCACTCACCTGCTTTCCCCTCTGGAGTCCTCTCCTCTCTGCTGTCCCCACTCTATGGCCCCCATAGGCTCCACAAGCCCACTCTAGCCATTATAGTCCCTGGCCTTGGCTTCAGTTCCCATCCCACTGGCCCACTGAAGAAGCCCCTGAGGGACAAACACGCTGGCAGCATGGGGAGAGTAGAGCCACAAAGGCAGGCCTTCCCAGCCTCATCAAGTCCAGCCAGGCCTGGGCACACCCAGGGCAGGGTCTCCAGGAGCAATGCAGGCAGCTGGTTCTCCTGGGGCCTCAGGAGCTGGACCGCTGACCTTCTTTTATTATTATTTTTAAACTCCTCATTACCTCCATACCTAACTCCCGTGCTCCTGGCCCCTGGAAGACAACCGTTCAAACACATTGAACATGTATCTCTTTAAATATATGAGTACTCCTGCAAAATCTCTTACCATTTTGTGTGCATTTATTTCTAATCACACAAATGTCATTTTCCTCTCCGTTCTACATTTTGAAGCTCCACCCACTCCACTAGGTTAACTCTAACCTGGTATTTCCACCTGCTGCGTGGTGCATACTGGCTGCCCGTGAGGGGCACACAGGAGCTTCCTCTCAACACAAATGATGCTACAGCAAACACCTGCCTTCATACATGGCCCCTCAGGGATCTGTGCAGAATGCCCCAGGGACATAAACCCAGGGGCGAAGTCTCCACATCACAAGGCATGTGCACACTCCGTTTGGGTAGGTAGCTCAAAGAATGGCAGACTGGGTAGATTAAAACACAGAAATGTACTTTCTCACAGTTCTGCAGGTTGGGAGTCAGAGACCAAGGTGTCGGCAGGGCTGGTTTCTTCTGAGGCCTCTCTGCTTGGCTTGCAGGCGGCCTCCTTCTCCACGCTTTGCCATGGTCATCTCTCCGTGTCTGTCTTAGTCTCTTCTTACAGGAACAGCAGTCATACTGGACTTGGGCCCACCCATTGGACCTCATCTTACCTTGATTGCCTTTTAAAGACCCTGTCTCCAAATACAGCCCCATTCTAAGGTGGGAGGGGGGCGGTCAGGACTTCAACATATGAGCGGGGGTGGCACATTCAGCCCCGGAACAGGAGCATCACTTTTCAGATGGCTGTGCATGAAGTCGTCCATCCCCGTGGTCCCTCCAGTACTCGGTGCCATCCAGCTTCCTAAGTTCTTTCTGAACTAACAGGCATATGGTGATACCTTACTGTTATCATACATATTTCCCTGTATTTCTAATGACTTCAAACATCTTTGTATGCGTGTTTGGGGGTTTTCTCTCAAATTGTCTGCTCATTTTTCTACGGGGGTTGCTGTCTTTCTTGCTGACTTACAGGAACTGCTTGTGTATTAATCCCTTATTGGAAGTCATTATAATTATCTTCTATTATTTAATGTTGCCCACGAAATCTTTATTTGTACATGATAAAATTCATCCATCACTCTGTTTTAAGGGCGATGCCTGTGACATTTGCTCCGCAAGCACTTTTCATTCCCAGGTCCTATACTCTCCCCCATGTTCTTCAATGAGCTTTCGTAGGTTGCACCTTGCACGTCTCACCCAAGCAGTGTCTCAGGGCTGACTCAGCAGGGCCAGGCAGCGCCCGCTGCCAGGTGCACAGGCCAGCCCTTCCTCTCTGGACCTCACTCTTCCACTGTTACAGCCACGGCTACTTGGGAGCTGTCAGACAGGGCTTCTGCTACCTGGCCCTGTCGGCGGGAGAGCCCGAGAGAAAGGAATTTCATCAGCTTGAACTGGCACCCAGCCCCCCTGGCCCAGAAAGGGCACCCTTCATAGGCCCAGATGCCCTCTTATTCTTTGTGGGCGCTGCCCAATGGTAGAGTGCACCTCACTCCCAGCCCAGGGGAAGGCGCTCCGGGCGGCACTACACTGGCTCCCTGGCATGGCCTCAACTTCCCCAACCCAAGCAATGAGGGGGTTGAACCAGATGGTTTCTTAGAGGCTCTGCCAACTCCCACAGCCTAGAACTCAGTCACTCAGATGTTTATTTTGGAAGTCTCCGCCCTCCTCCAGGAGATTTCGTGCAGACCAGATGGGGGAGACAGGCTCGGGGCATGCATTTCCCGATGTGTTCGGAGCACGATCAGGAGAGGTTGGTGCATTGGCTTCCTTTCTGGGAATTTGATCAGCTGCCACAGGACCGACCTCTGCAAAGGGGCCCAGTCCCAACGATGTGGTCGGCAGCTGTGCCTCCTGGTGGCCGTCTTGTGACGGGGCTCCTGGGAGAAAACCCTTGTCACCCTCAGCGTGCAGGGGAGCCCAGAGACCAGAGCTGGGAAAGCGCCTGCCCTGGGACACCCTGCGGCACGTGGCCCCCAGCCCTCAGGGCAGTGCTGCGGCTGCTCTTTTGGTTTTTCCAAGGTCTTTCCTGGACCCGTGACATCACTCCAGAGTCTGGGGGTTAGTGCTGAAGACCCCTTGAACCCTCGTGTCAGCCTAGGCCTCACTGGACAGGGGGACCTGAATTTTACTCTCACGACACGTTCCCCTCCACGACGCCAGGCCCAGGAAAGTGGACCCACAGCTCAGAGTGTTTCACACAGATCCAAACACACAAGTTAATAAGCACCACGGATTTATTCTCCTACCACCTCTGAAGCCACCTTGTTTGACGTACAGATGCACAGTATATCAATGGCTGCAAAACATTTTTCACATACATTAACATAACTTTAGGCTTCACTGCTGTGCACAAGTTTGTTCAAAGGTACCCATCGTCCCCTCAAAATAGACCTTTGTTATGATGCGAAAACAGTAAGGCGCCTGTATAACCCGGACAGCAAGCACTCGGAAAGCAGTATGTGAAGTGGTTGCTCTGGCTAAATCGGCCTCCATCCTTTATGCTCTTGGTAGAAAAGTCCATTAAACAAAACAGAGCCCCGGGTGTCATATGAATGACTCATCAAGTACTACCTCTGAAGCAAGCCCCGAATTACGTAGGCATAGAGGTTAAAGAAGGACCTCTGCACCGAGCACAGGTTAGAGGAACAGAATGGATTTGATAAACGTACCCTAAATACAAGGTGCTTGTGGGCAACAGCTCCGTCATCGGTACACACAGCCAGATGTTTCCATATCCGGCCGTTCCCAGGTTTTACCGACAAGCCCGTTTCCACAGGTTCTGGGCCAATGACGTTGCCCCAGCAACAGAAGTTTGACATCACTGCTCCCAGAGGGGAAAACCAGAGCTCTCCTCATCTGGGGACAGGCCTCAAGGTTTGGTCCCCGGCTCCCTAGGATAGGCCTCAACCACAACCAGCAAAACCGGCCTCCTGCGTCTTGGAGGGCTCAGTGCCAATGGAGCCAGGGTCTCTGTGCCTGGAAGGCAGGAGGCAGGTCTGGGGGACAGGTTCTGGGTGACAGAACAAGGCCAGTCACACTGCAGCACCATAAAATGCCCCCGTTTTTGAAGGGCCAGAAGACACAGCTGCGCTGCCTGAGGCAGGCAGAAGAACCTCTGCGTGGTAGGTGAACTCAAAGCCTTCCCCCGCACACGCCCAGTGGGTCACCCAGCGCTCTCCTCTACCAGGCATCTGTCCTCAGGACGGCATGCTGGGGGAGCAGGCTGGAGTTGACACCATTTCCCAGATGAGGACACTGGGACTGATGGACAAGGACTTGTCCACTGTGGTGCAGGGCTGAGCGTCAGAGCCAAGCCAGGCCCTCCGGCCAGCTGACCAGCACGCTCCCTCCCCAGCTGCGACTCTCAAGGACACATCTGCTCTCTCCCACTCCACCATCAGGGACACTCGCAGTGCACACAGGCGGAGCTCCCCTGCACCCCGGCAGGGCTCGTGCAGGAACAATGGGCTGAAGCAGCGGAGCAGGGGCGCACACCCGGACACCGGTCCTCGGGCCTCGCCTGCGGAACTGAGCAAGCAGCAGGCTCTCAGGGGGCCACCTGTCCTGCATGTTACAATGTGTGGCCGACTCCTTCACAGCCCTGGATGGAGGTACAGCCTGCAGTCCCCACTTGCCAAGGGGCAGCTGCTAGCTGCTGTCTTCCAGCAGACAGACAGCCCCCGGCTCGGCTCCCCCACCCCCAAACGACCAGCCTGGCTGTCATCTGACTCAGCAGTGCTGCCCACCGAAGTGCTACTTCTCTCCGAGACCCGATCCCCAGGAGTATACTGAGGCTCCCTGGGGCTCACAGGGAGAAAACCGGGCCCCAGGGCAACCTGCCACCACTCTGGAGCTCCTGTACCCACTCAATTGATCATAATTAAAGGTGGCTGCAGAGCCCAGTGTCAGCCTCTGTGGCTGGGGCTGCAGTGTGGGGGGCAGAGGCGGGGGAGACTTGGAGAATGGCATGTAGGCAAAGAGCAGGGAGCTCAAGGCGAGGTTGACAGAAACGACGATTACATGTTTTCACTTCAGCACTCCTCCAAACACCCTTTTCCCCACCTGTTAGAGATCTTTAAACTGTTGGCCTTGATTCACAACCCCTGTCAACAGAGCTCCCAGTAACAGAAGTGTGAGTGTGGGAAGCCAGACAGGGGGCGATGGCCACGCCCCTCCCGCTGCAGGCCATGGGGCCGCCAGGACCAGAGGGACTACCACCCCAAACATGCCCTACTCTCTCCGCCCAGGAAAAAGACACCCAGGCACGGTCCTCCACACAGTTAGGCTAGCCTGGGAGAAAACCAGATTCCCCGGGCTTCCTTTCAGGCATACGTGGGGAAGGGGAAGCCTGCTCCGAGGCACTGAGCCACATTCCCGGCCCGGTCCCATCCACGGGGCACGACACACTCTGATGCTCTGGAACTTGTCGCTTCTAGTAGCAGAAGGCACTTCTGAGGTTTTGTTTTCAACATCATGTCATCCATTCCTAGATCTCGTCCTGTGAAGTGGGGTGGGCAGGTGGCACCAGACCACCGGGAAAATGAAGGCGCTGGCACAGAGCTGAGTCTGCGGTGGAGTGAGGATAGCTACGGCCACGTGCGGCCAGCTTTCTGGCATCGAGGTTGGCCCAGGAGGCCTCAGAACCCCAGGCCTGGACCAAGTCGATGCTGGGCCTGGGGTTTCCCTTGGATGAAATCCCCAGACCTTCTTCCTTATTGGTAGTTTCTTCCTCCAGTGAACTGAGCCTAAATAGCGTTTATGCGGCCACTGTTCTGTACTGCTTGTCTGGTGGCCCTTTCCCCTTTAACTTGCAAATGTAAACCTCAAGCAGATGTTAACGGACGAAGCCCTCATTCACCGAAGCGCAGATATCACGACTGCTGGTGCAGGAAGCCTTCCCAGGAGCCAGCGCTCCGCGAGCACTGTCTGGACCGCCTGCTGGGTGTGGGTCACAGGCCCGGATGCCCAAAGCAGCTGGGGTCCAAGGCCACACAGCAACACCGATGGCACACAGGCTCGACGGAAAGCAAGTCATTTGTAAGCTGTCCTTACCACCCCTTTACAGCTATTTTTGTGCTTCTTCCATAAACGGATTTGTCTCGCCTCCTTGGCTTCCCATTCTATTTTACCATCTCTTCCAGATGATCTCCTAGAGAGCCTGAACATTCCACCTGCTGGCTGTGCAGAAAATTATGCAGCTCCAAACTCAATGGAGAGACGACTGTGAAGCTTCCATCTGAGGATATGCAGATGTTTCATTTGATTAAAAATAAAAAATTGTAAGAAAATAAAATTACTCTGGCAACATTTCCCCAACAGTTTCCAGTCACATAAACTTGTTTTGCTTAAAGAGACAGCAAGGCAGCTCAGTCACAATGACCACCAGCGATAACCGAGCACAACCGCACTCCCCGAAACAAGTCTTGCTTTCCCCGTGTGCTCAGTATCTCTTGCAATGGTCTTCAACCTTTAAACACTATCAAAATAGGACTTTTTAATTTACCGTGACTGCATAATTCAACTCAAAGCACTCCATGCCGCTGCGGCTGAGCTGTTCAGATCCCAGACTTCCACCAGGAGCGAGCACCCAAACGGCCCCTGAACGGTGCTGGACAACATAAGGGGTCTGGTTCAGACCCACTTTCTGGACAAGGACGGTCAATCAGTATTTTGACAATGAGAGAAAGAAAAGTAACTTCTCAGAGCACAGGGTTAATTCTGTATTTATAAAGCCTTTAAAAAGGTAATACCTACTTAACTCTTGTTCACAAAAAACGAGGCCCTTGTTCTAACTCAGAGGCCTGGGGAAAGGGTAGAGGGGTGACTCAGTTGGGAGGTCTTCTGGGAACAGGTACACAGGGTCAAGTATTCATCATCATCAGCGAAATGACAGGCCCTCGGCTGCCATGTGCAATGCTGATGGGAGCTCCCTCTGCTACCTGCGTCTGTAAAGTGCCACTGGGTGAAGCCGTGTGACTCCCCTACTCCAGCCTGTGACCCACTGCAAGGAATCCCGAAATGCTCATTTCTGCTCGTGCTTATAAGTTTCTAATCCAGTAGCACTGGTTGCTCAATTAATTTGTAAAATATTCAGATACATCCTGCAAATAAATACAAAACATTTCTGTACCCACACAGTCCCACGACTATAAAAAGTTATATATAAATTAAGTAAATTGAGCTTTCTTAACCATTTTCTCAGCTTATTTCCATCCTTACCTGAAATGAAGACAAGTTCAATTTATACCTAAAATATATTAAACTATTCTAAAGGTATCATATTGGACCCAAGTTATCAAAAAGCTGTAAACAAAATTTATCTTGTTGATAAACATGAACCATATTTTTAAGTTTCTAATTCACCCTGTATCAACCTCTGGAAAACTAACGAGTCCCGTGTTGACTGGTATGGGTTGTAAAGCGGTTCCGCGGAGAGGACTGCTAATTACTGACGCTAGTATCGTTGAATCTAGTGGTTTATTGCATCATTCAGTTTAAAAGACCAAAATGATCCCATTCTGATGGTCCAGTAACACTCTCTCTGGACGGAGCCCCTGGTGCCTGCTGTCCACGTAAACGTGCTGAACTGGACAGCCTGCGGTGACCTCAGCACAGCGCCCCGCCTGGGCACCGCGCGGCCTCAGGCCGCCAGCAGCGCCTGCAGAAGCCCCAAGTCTCGCCGTCAGTGCAGTCTGGTCGAGAGGAACTCCAAGGATGGAAACCTGAGGTCACGTTGGGAAGCTGAGAGAGAAACGCAGATGACCCTCCTGTGAAAGTCAAAGGGTCCGTGCCTCACACTCCACAGTCCGCCTGCTTCTCCCGCAGCCGCCTCGTCAGTATCTGGTGTGAAGACAGAAACGCCACTCCTACGTGGAAAAGGATCTGCCAGAGGTTCCGCAGCCCGTGCAGGTACGTGTTGCCCAGGCAGATGAAGAGCAGCATCAGTGCCACCTTCGCCCTCCTGGCCGGGCTGTAGAATAGGTACAGATAGCACTGCAACGACAGCAGGAAGTCCAATCAGAGGCAGTGAAAGGGCCACAGGCCAGATGCAAGATACGCTTGCACTAGCTCACTACACCCGATGCGGCACTGTGAGGCTGGGGCGTTCTGGGGAAGTTCCTGTTAACCACTGGATGAAAGTGAAGATTCGGAAGACAGAAGAAACGGGAAACAGGAGGAGTTAGAACCTTACACTCTTGAAGGAAGTTCAGGAAATACAGATAGCAATGCTGCAGAGAAAGAGGAGAT
Source organism: Desmodus rotundus (assembly GCF_022682495.2). Lineage (NCBI taxonomy): Eukaryota > Metazoa > Chordata > Mammalia > Chiroptera > Phyllostomidae > Desmodus > Desmodus rotundus. The sequence continues at coordinate 126,821,189 of NC_071394.1, forward strand.
GGGCGTAGAGGGCAGACAGCCAGGCCGGGACACCCTGGCAAGACTGGCGGGCCTCCCAGTAAGTCAGGGGGTCAGGGCAGGTGAGACAGCCAGAGAGGGGTGTGCTTTCACCCCTTCGGCTTCTCCTGAGATACAATTACATAGGGGACTACTGTTCTGAGTCCTCTCCCTTAGCACTCTTCCGAAGTATCAGAGCATCATCCTTGAGACAGAGAAAGGACTCACAGCAGGGACGGTGACTGCCATTTCCTGTAGGGCTGTCACATGGAAAAGAGGCCACTCTTGTTTTGCAAAAGGTGAAAATAGCTTTTTGGCTCTCTGTTTTGGTTTCGTTTCGTTTTGTTTTTTAAAGTACATTCTCCAAACAGAGCAACCTGGCAAAGGCTCTGCTACACTGGGAGGAAGTACGATCCCCACCGAAAGAGCTCCCCAGCAAGCATGCAGCTGAGGGGATGCAGGGGACAGGAGGTCCCTGCAGCCCTGCGATGCAGCTGCTGGGACTTCCACTGGCAGGTCCCGGTGGAGCACCCAAGGCTCCAGGGACGTGTTTCTAAAACGTGAGGCCATTTTCAATTCTGGGTTCAAAATGTCTTTCTTGCATAATCATCTAATTCTTAAAAATAGACCATTGTAGGGTGTATGTGAGAGAGGAAGTGCCCTAAAAACAAAAATATTAATTTAAAAAAATTAAAAAGCTTAAGCATGAGGAGAAAGTGCTAAAATCCTAGCCCAGTGGAGGACGAGGGAAGAGAACTACAGTCAGGTTCTTACCAGAAGTAACTCTGCCTATGGGAGAGTCAAAACTCGTTACATATGCAGCTTATTCGAGAGTAACTAAATAATATTCAAAGTTCTCTAGTTAATGTTACAAATTCTGTTTCATTTTCTAAGGACAGGCTTGAGTCAGGTAGTGTCACTATTAAAAACAGACCCTGACTGATGTAGTTCAGTTGGCCGGGCATCATCCTGCAAAGCACAAGGTTGCTGTTTCGATTCCCAGTGAGGGCACAGGCCTGGGTTGCGGGTTTGGTCCCTGTCAGAGCATACACAAGAGGCAACTGATCGATGTTTCCCTCTCTTTCTCTCTCCCTTCCTCTGAGTCTAAGAATAAACTCTTAAAAAAAAATTTTTTTTTTTTACCTAGTCCTGTGTTTTAAAAACACATACGCATACAAAGATAGGACTTCTGCAAAAAGACATTTCTTTTTTTTTATCCTCACCCGAGGACATTTTTCATTGCTTTTAGAGAGACAGAAAAGGGGGTGGGGGAAGAAGAGAGACAGAGAAAGAGAGAGAAATATCGCTGTGAGAGAGAGAAACATCGATTGGTTGCCTCCTCATATGTGCCCCAACTGGGCATTGAACCTGCAACCTGGGTATGTGCCCTGACCAGGAATCAAACCTGATCGGTCTATGGGACAAGGCTCCAACCAACTGAGCCACTCCAGCCAGAGCTGCAGAAGGACATCCCTGTACTTGGATTGTCCACCAAGAAGCAGGAGGCAAGACCCTGCCTCACTCTAGTGAGTGAGACCCAACCCAATCCCTACTGCAATCTCATCCCTCCCTTTCTGGGGGTCAAGTCCAAATTCCTGGATTCTGTCTGCCACTCTGAAAGGCCCTATGGCCCAGAGCAACTGGCTTTCCCTTGCTGAGCCCAGAGTTCTTTCTCTGTTAAATAAGAGGACTGGGCGGATTGGGCAGGGTGGGCCTAGGGTCCTTCCCCTGAGAGCCTGGCGCTGTCTGTGACTTGATCCAAGGCCTTGGTGCAACAAAAACAGAACCTGGAAAACTTGCTGATGGTTCCCACAGAAGAACTAAATAAGGCCATGTGTTTACCCCACTCACCCAAATACCAACGTTCCACCCACCTGGAAAATGCAGGCTACAAAAGGAATAAGAAAAGCCAGAATGTTTCCAATCTCCTCATGAGCAACCTAAAACAAACAGGAACACAAGAAAAGGAATATTTAGAGGAAAGGAAATACTGTGACATGAAGCCGGCCCGGCGTGGCTGACAGCACAAGGTCCTGGCTGGGAGAGACACAAGTCCCTGTTGAGGTCTCAGAACAGGGGCTGACAGGCCATCGTTCTCAGTGACCTGGACGCACCATGCACCCATCTGTCCCCACGCATCTGTGCTCAGCCCTTGACCTGAAACGCCCCCAACAACCCCACTGCCTCTCAACATCTTACTCATCTGTCAGTGCTGGGCTTTCCCTAATCCCTCCCATTCCCGGGCACTGCCACCTCCATAGTTATGTCACCACACTCTGCTTCGTGTCCCCGAGGCAGGAAATATGTCTTAACCATCTTGATGCCCAGGCACCGGTTTTAGTGTTAAGACATCGGTTGTAAGACAACCAGGTTGTGAGTCACCATAAACTACAGGAGTGGGAACCACACCACACGTGGGCCAGGACGGGGAGTGGTAACAGGCAGTCACCGCTCCTACAGCTCAGGCCGGCTGCCAGCCCCAGGGGCGCAACACCGCCACACTTCAGGCTCGAGCCACTATGGACATGGATGAGCACTACGGCTCTATCCTTATTCATTTAGTTTTAAGATTTTATTTTATTTAGTTTTAGACAGGGGGAGGGAGGGAGTTAGAGAGGAAGAGAAACGTCGATGTGTGGTTGCCTCTCGTGCGCCCCTTACTGGGGACCTGGCCCACAATCCAGGCATGTGCCCTGACGGGGAATCGAACCAGTGACCCTTCGGTTCACAGGACAGCACTCAATCCGCTGTATGGCTCTTTCTTTAAAAGTATTCTGTTTATTCCCATGATGGTTCTATACTTTTTACACGTGTTTGAAATACTTCAGAATTAAGAAGCAGTATTTCAAAAACATTGACGTGGAAAGGTGGTTTGAGCGGAGCAGGCTGGAAAGACAGCTTCCCAGAGACGTCTTTGACAAGCACACACAGAACTGGTGTCTGCGTGATATAAATCGGACTCAGACACCTTTTTGCCAGGGGTGACTGACCCAACCCCTGTAGTGACTCCTGGGTGGGCCACGGGGTGGCCAGGTTTCCTTGTACCGAGCTGTCCACATCTCACCAGGACCCTGGAGGCCCCTTTGGCTTCTTAGAAAAATGGATACAAAAGAGCACGTTTCACATTTGTTCAACTTACTACAAAGAATAAAATCAGAAATTAAAATTTTATTTGAATTTTTAAAACTTCGTGCATAATAACCTTATGAATAAAACGTGTCCCCATCAGCTTCCCCCAGCACACGTCCTTCACGCTGAACTGCGAAGAAAAGGCTACCTGCAGAGAGTGTCCCGCCAGGTGAACTCCGCGAATGAGGTTCAGGGCTGCGCACATGATGTTGAGAACGAGGGAGAGGACGCCCAGGGCTGTCACCGGTTCCATCCGGAACCTCGGAGCTTCACAGCGAGAAAACAAGGAGTCTAGTGAGAATAGCTGCTATGTGAGAGCAAGATGAACAGAGACATTAACTCGACCTGCACTGATGACAGGTTATGCTAAACACACCTAGTAATTTAAAAAGCAGCTGTAGTTACAGGGGGAAAGGCAAGAAATGAAGGACAGAAGGGATCTGGACACCCGAGGTGAGCTCCTTCCAGACAGAGGCCCTGCTCCTGAGCAAGCACAGGTCTTCAGGTGCTTCACTTCCCTTCTGTTTAGAGCAGTGGTTCTCAGCCAGGGGCAATATACCAGCCCCTCAATGGACACGTGGCAACGTCTCGAGATGTTCTGGGTTGTCACAACTGGGGACAGGGCACTACTGGCATCTACTGGGCGAGAGGCCATGAATGCTTCTAAACATCCTACATTGCACCAGACAGCCCCACAACAAAGAGTTATCCGGACAAAATGTTACTGGGCTGGAGAAATCCTGATTTAAAGCAATTCATGGCTTTCTGTGTAAACCAGCCGTCAACTTCTGCCACACACACCAACCCTCAGCTTGTACAATGCTCCCCTCTTTCCCCAACGAGGACGACGGTCAGTGTCACCAAGCTTTCACAGCAACTCCCAGCAAGTGTAATTTTTAGAATTCTAACACAATTGGGAAGAGGAGGGAAACATTGATTATTTAAGCCACAAGCTGCTTCTGGGGCTCCAAAAGGAACAAATGATCATTCTCTCCTTCAAGGTAACTGCTGGAGTTGATTCTGGCTCACAGAATTAAAGGGTGTCCCACCTTTTCTCGCACTCTGCTTTCTAAATCATCCTTTCTTGTCCTTACATTCCCCCCGCCACACACACACACACACACCTGTACACACACAAACATCTAGCCCCAACCCCACTGGTGCCCACTGTTAGTGTGTTAGAGTTTCCCCTGAACAAGTCCAAGTTCCTGTTAGAAAGAACATGCTCCTGTAAGACTCTAGCCTCAGGACAACAGGGCGAGTCAAACCAGGGTAAAATGTCCCAGAAAGGTGGGCAAGTTGACACGCTCTAGATTTGCTGCTCTTGTCTGGGTGGTTAAAAACAGAACACGTATTACAGAGTTACCCTGTCTTCAGACACGGCAAAGGAAGCATGGGGTCCAACTGCTCAGCCTTTCCCTTCCACAAAAGTTAAGCTCATTCCCAACATAAATTACAACTTTCTGATCGGCATGAGAGCCAATCCAGGAATTTATTGGTTGAAACACTGAATTAAAACATAAAACACAACCAAAAGCATGTTAAGCCAAAAGCATGACATATAGAATTGTGAACATTTAAGCAATCAGTTTAGTATAAAAGAGTTAAAATAATTAGATTGTTATAGTATACACCTCTTTCTTTCAGAGCAAAATTCAGCTCTGCACCATTACAAAACCCTTCCAATGTAAGTGCCCACTTTAATTAAAAATCGGGTGAATCGTAATTGTAAACAAGGAGTGCCAACAATCATGCTTCGTTATAGGCTGGGCCTGGGTGCCCAATGCCACACTCAGTCACGGAGGGCTGGGGCACTGCGGTCACACGCATGAACTCCCCCACTGTCCAGCTAAGGGCTCGGCTGACCACCGGGGGGTGGGGGGGGTGCCCAGGCCCCACAGAGAATGGAGATTTGCAGCGTTTCGATAAGTGATGAGATAAGGATTCATAGTCAAAGGAAAAGAGATAGAAGATAAAGACGGATAGATGTACGAATCTGTTTAAGTGGCTTCCAGCAAAAGAGAATGAATCTCCTTTATAACATGTAAACCTCTAGACTCCCCCGTTAAGAAAACGATCTGCCAGGTCCTCTCCCCCTGCGTTTCATTGTAAGACTCAGCTCCCCTCAGATCAACTCACTGGCGCAATGGTCAAGTTTCTTATCGCAGCCGCCTGGAAATAACGTCGGTCCACATTTCTCCCCACGTAGTCTATACACCCCCTCCAAAAAAGCACCCTCCTAATAAGAGAAACCGGTGTCTGTCTGAAATACATAACATCCCCTCATCTTTGTTAGCATAGGAGAACGGCAGGCCACTTACCAGGCTCCAAGTACACCTGCGCATGACCGTTCATCACCCCATTGGCCACTTCTGTGTCCTCCAGGGTGAGGACTGCTGGCGGCTGGAACTCCAGCTCCTCCTGAATCTTTTCTAAGCTGCTTGTCATCTGAGTGGAACTCACGTAGTTAAAATGCCACTTCACTTTCTGAATGACGCTGTCTGCAAAGAGAGAGCAACCCAGGTGGGCACTTCATCACAGTGGATGTTACAGGACAGTGTGTACAAAAGGAGCTTGATATTGCCGAGCAAGCTAAGTCAGGAGCGTCCAGCTACACATAACGGTCAAATGACGGCGACGTGTCGCTACTAGTCTCGCCGATCTGTCTGAAGCGGAGCAGTTAAAATGTGAGAGGCCATCTACAGAGACGGCAACAACACGTTCCGGGACCTCAGTGATGGGGAGTCAGGGGATAAGGGCTTGATCCTTAGCCACTTGCGGGAATATAATCCCAAGCAACTCACAGAATATTTCTAAGCTTAAAAAATGGGGACAGTTATTCTTGACCGGGTTTTCTCAAAAAAGGAGTCTAAGAGTAAAATTACCAATGAACATGAACACGTTGTACATACTAGGATTATATAGTTGAAAAGTATTAGTATTAATTCTTTTATTTATGCTAGTATTAATTTATTGCCAAGTACTAATAAGTATCTGAAGCAAAGTTTCATACATACTGGCAAAGCAAAATCACTTATAATTCTAGTATCAGTGTACTTTTCCTCATATTCCACTCTTATTTTCAAAAAAAGAATTTATTTATTTACTTTTAGAGAGGGGAAGGGAGGCAAAAAAAAGGAGGGAGAGAGAGCTCAATGTGTGGTTGCCTCTCAAGCGTACTCTACTGGGGACCTGGCCCACAAACGCAGGCATGTGCCCTGACTGGGAATCCAATGGGGGACCCTCTGGTTCACAGGCCGGCGCTCAACCCGCTGAGCCACACCAGCCAGGGCTCATATTCCATTCCTAACCAGCCATGAGCAAACATGATGCTGGACGGGCCTCCTATCAGATCAAGCACACCGCTTTAGAAGGCAGGCACACGCAGAGATGAGGGGAGAGAAGAACACAGCCACTAGTTACCTATCAAATGACAGCCAAGCGACACTGCAGCTGTCACCTGTTTGGGGAGAGCATGCCCTCTCTGAAGGAAGAAGGTAGGCGGGGAGCGCTGTCTGAGTAGGGCTCCCAGGGAGACTCGGGGGCAGAAATCTCCGTCTATGTCACAGGTCTACCAGGCTGGGGCCTGCGTACCAGGGAGTTCCCCAGCACCTTTGGGTGACACCAAAAGAGGGTGCTGGCCAGATCCCTGATAGGCCGGCCAGCAGACCACATGAAGGACTGAGGGCTGTGGCAGAATGTTAGGGCTATGGCTATACCCTGAGGCATAAGTGGAAATACTTCTCCTAGCTGCTGGCCCTGGCCTGACCCCCAGCACTGAATGCTGCCATCTGCTCACTCAACAGCACCAGGGAGATGGCAGCTGTTTACACAGAGATCACAGATGTCCTCCAACTCTGGCTGTACCCCCTCCTTCCAAGGGCTCAGAATGGCTAGGCTCACACTTGGGGAAACAGTGCTTCCACCCTAATTATCACGCTGTGTTCCAAAGCCCCTGAGCACCCCCCACCCTGGGCCTCTGGCATCACCTAGAGAGGGGTATCCTCTTCCAGAGCGGTGCTTCTCAGACCTCTGGGTTTCTCCTTATTTCTAAACTCTTGCAGACTGATACTTTGATATAAAGTGTAGGAATGTCAAGTTATGGTAAGAACTTCTAAGTACTTATTCTCACTTTCTACATTTACCTAATGATTAAAGAACAAGTCCGCACACACCTTCTGAGTCATGTGGCTCTAGAGCAGGGTTGGCAAAATTTTCTTAACGGGCCAGAGAGTAAAAGTTTTAGGTTTACAGGTCACACTACTCGGCCATAACTCCTCAGCTCTGCTGATGACGGGCCACAGCAGCCGCAGGCTACCTGTAAAGGACTGAATGTGGCCGTTTTCCACTCTATTTACAAAGCAGGTTCTGGCCCGCACCACAGTCTGCTGGCCCCTGCTCCCAGGGCTGTGGTGCACAACCTGTATGCTCCCCCATGCCTCCACCCTGCCCCCAGGCTCTGGAGGGCCGATAGGCCAGGGTGTTAGAACTCGAGGCTGCCCGGCCTCTTCCATCGCTGTGAAATCTCGTGACACACGGCTGCTCTCCAGGGGTATTTCACTGCTGACACCCGATGACTCTCCTTGACGGTCAAAGTAAAAGCTAAGCTACAGATCCACACACACCACGCGAGAGAACAGCAAAGGCAAAAGAGGGTCACAAACCGAATTCGAGAAAGGCGTACGGCCTGGAGGCGAGGCCCACGCGCGTGGGGTCACAGCAAGCCGTGAACTCCCACCACAAGGTCTCCAGGAAGCAGAAGGCCATGGCTGCGGGGCACTGGTGGGAGCAGATCGCCATGCAGGCCACATCCCCCGACGAAGAAAAGCTGAAACGAAAGGGCGACATCTACGTTACCAGGGACAGCCCCATGGGTTCCCATCCCACACCAGACACCACCTCGCCTCAGCTCTCAAGACTCGCTCGGCCTGGAACAGCCTGGAGCTGTCTGCTGCACATGCATCGTGTCCCGGACAGACCTGCCTGGGACGGAGCCCTCCTTACACTTCCTCTAAAACGCACAGCGGTACTCGCCATGGGCCATGTGGGATCACTCTTACTTATTCATAGAGGAGGACGCGTGCTCCATCAGAGGGAAGCAGCCTCAGACCTCGCTGCCTCTTAGAGGAAAATGGGGTTTTTTTCCGTCTCCGTTAAATCACACTGGCACCCTGAAATACAGCCTGCTCCTTTCAGACTGTCACGCTACCACTTCAAGTTCTGGGGACTCGAGTTCCCCATCTGTGGTGCCCACTGACTGCCGCTCGCTGTGGACTCTCCTCCAGGGTCCCGCCATCTGTGCTGGGGGCTCCTCCCTGTGGAGCCTGTTCCCTCCCTCGAGGCCTGACACGGGCACGCTTCTTGTAGAGGTTCTGCATTTGCCTTGGCCTGCGGCTCCGCGAGCCTCGGCGTCAGCTCACCAGCTCACACACTTACCACCCCTGACTTTCTGTCCCCCTTCGTTTTTGGTACTTTGGGGTTTCTTTCTTTCAAGCTCAGCTACGCATTTTTTAAAAAAATTTATAAATATTTACACACATTTCTGGGTGTTTCTGGCAGGAGGGATTTTAGGTTATACCGATCTACCACCTTTTTGTACTTGGAAGTCTCTATATAAAACATGTTCTCGATTTTTAAAAAAGGATGACCTCCCCCTTCTACAAGGAATTTCCCAGCAGGGCCCGAGTCTCTCGAGGAGGGAGGTGCTTCTATGGGAAAGATGACCCCTACTTGTGGGCTGAACCGTGTCCTCCAAAAGATATGCCGAAGGCCTAACCCCTAGCACCGGTGAATGTAACCGTATTAGGAAACAGTCTTGGCAGAGGAATCGAGACACAATGAGGCCATAATGGGTCAGGGCGGGCCTCCATCCAATGACTGGTGTGACAGTTGGTCACAGAGGCAGAAGGAAGCAGCCCATGTAACCGAGGAGGCAGAGACTGGAGTAACGCTTCTGCACGACCCGGAATGACAAGGGCTGCTGGCAACCACCGGGAGGTGGCGCAGAGAGCACGGCCCTGCTGACACGCTGGTTTCAGACTTCTGGCCTCCGGAATGTGGGACTAAATTTCTGTTGTTTCAAGGCAGTTTACGGTAACTTGTCGTGGCAACCCCAGGAAGACAATGCAACTCCTTAAGCCACAAAATAAGCTCGTGGTACGGCTCACCTGTAAGGCAAAAGTCTCAGTTTCCTCTGTGAAAATGGCGAATACTAAATTCAAAATACAAATGAGTAGAACGTTTTATACTCCATTTCTCAAAAAACCTGAAGTACCCAGAATTTCATTTGAAGTCACAGGGTTTTTTTTCCTTGACTGGGAAGAGGTGTCCTATTTGAGGTTCGGCACACAGTTCCCGGAATGTTGGGTCATGGCCACATGATGAGGAAGACGGGCTCAGGCACCCAGAGAAAGGGGTCACCAGCACCGGCCGCCGCAGCCCAGTGTTTGCCCCTGAGCACCCACAGCCCACTCCGCAGGGTGGCGGCTGAACGAGCCGCTATCTGGCTGCCCCTCGGCCTGTCCCTTCTCACCCGACTCAGCCACGGAGCCTGCAGTCAGGCCTGGACTTTCCCTTCTGTTTTCTGATTCTGAGACTAAATTGCCCTAAAAGGACCCCACCTTATCATGTAAACGAAACACTTACTGTTTAGGAGGAGCAAAAAGGACTTGGTAAGTGAAGGCTACATGCTAGAAAACAATGATGTAAAATCTGTAACAAGCCATTTGGATTATTTCGAAGCCCGCCTTGCCCTGACCCCTCCGTAGAATGGCTTTTTGCTCTAAGCCCTAGAATAAGAAAGGATAACACACAGGAGAGACGACCAGGCCTTGCTGCCTGGCTGCCGGCACTCAAATCCTGCCACTACCGCGTCCTAACAGTATAACCCTAGGTAAGCCACTTAACCTCCGTCTCCTCCTCTGAAACAGCGCTGACACTGCTGGCTACCTCACAAGCCCCAGACAGCACTTACAACAACAGTGCCTGGCCCAGAGAAAACACGCAACGACACTGGCTATTATTACCGTGATGGCTGCAACCACGTGACTCCTCCTTCCCTGGGAGCCCTTCCCCACTCCATCATTTAGTCATACTTCTCTTGTTCCTTCCTTCGACTTTCAGTTCCTTGAGAAGAGGAACCTATGTGTGCTCATTTTTCACGGCCCGGCCCCTGGCACCTAATTAACATTTTTTAATACAAAATTTTTTTTAAGTGAAAAGATTTAAAAAGCAAAGCCTGAAGGCAAGACTGTAAGTCTTGTTTTCTTATTTCCATGGCTTTCTCTCTCTCCTTTTCCTTCCCTGCCATTTCAGTCCAGTGGCTCTTCCCTCCCCACCTCTGTTCCATCCCCGCACCTAGTGCAGAAAAGCCAAAGACAGGAAAGCTGGCTGCAGCTGGGTCTCCCAGCGCGACACTCAACACTCAAAGCTGGGGCAGCCGTGCTGGAGGTCCTCCCGACTCTCCTGGACAGACACACGGCCTCCGACCACCGTCTGATGTCAGATCTACTGTTAGCGCGCCGTGTGATGAGCACAGCGTCACCTCGACGTGTGCTTAAAAGTAACCCGAACTTGGCTGACGTTCTGGAAAAGTGAGCGCGCTCGCTTACTGTATGCTGAAGTCACGTCCTCGTGCAGAACCGCGGCCTGGGTACTGGGCCAGCCGCACGGCTAAGGTCTTGAGCCGCCTCCTGGACTCCAGGAGCTCCTGGGTGTGGTGAAAGTCAGTGGAGGCCGAGAGGGGCAGTCCATCCCTCACCCTCACCACACAGGCAAAGAGGATCATGGACATGGTCCGCCAGACAAGTCATGAGGGCACCTGAGGGAAGCAAGGTCACCTTGTTACTGAGGACCGGGGGCCGGTGCCAGAGCCACCTGCCCTCGAAACATGCGCTGTTTCACCCTCACCCCCACTACAACTGCAAGCGTTGCTTCTATTACCGTGTCCCTGCCCTCTAGGGCTGCGCCACTCCCAATCTTCCCCCTTCATTAACCTTCCTGGCTCTTCCGTACTTGCAACCCCCCTTTTTCCAGAGTTAAACCAATCAGGACAAGGGAGAAAGGAAGGGAGAAGCCAGGAAGCAGGGCTAGAGGGCTCAGGGACAACAGCCATGACAGCGGGCAGCAGGTCACAGGCAGCAAGATGACCCTGAAGGGCCAGGACGTAGCTGACGCTGAAGCAGCCGGAATGGGGTCCAGGAACCTGTGCATTTCAGGTCACCCAGGGAGGCAGGCGCTGAGCAGTCTAGCTGCCATACCCTCACCCAAGAGGAGGGATTCTGAGCATCCAACCTAACGCAGGAAGATAGCGAGGACAGGAAAGGGCAAAACGGAACTGAGAGAGTGTAGTGTGCCGTCCTGAATTTCTGCAAATTTCTGATTCAGAGCCAGTCTTCCAAATGATGACTGAGCTCCCACAGATGGTTAAAGGAAGTCATTTAGCAGATTATAGTATGGTAAGATACTAAATATTTGGCCCTGATATGTGAGCACCATTAAGAAACAAAGGGAAACAGATTTGGAGCCCTCATGGTGCCTTTGGCAAATCAGAACAAGGCACTCCTCTGTGTAGAAGTAGCCTGGACCAGTTCTGCTGGTAGAGCCAGGCTGGGTTGTAGCCCCATCTGTTAACTCTGCAGGTGCCTGCACAGGGCGTGACATGCACGTGTGCACATGGCCGCCCTGCAAGCGGGGATTACTGCGCTGGCCTTTAACGGGTCTGTCCACGCTCCGCACATCCCGTCTCACAGACCCTGTTCATCGCTCCTCCACTGGAGAGCATGGTAATGGGTTCCTACGCTGGCGGGCTTTCCTTCCAAAGGGCTCTGTGGGTGTAACCTTAGTTGGCATCTCAGTTCCTGTGAGCCAGAGGAAAGGGGAGCCCCCAGGGTGCACACTGCTCTCGTCCCCTCTGTGCCTCTCTGTATTCTTCGCCTATAACCTGCCACTCTTCTAATCTCTCCACATCCACCCTTTCCGTGAGACCATCCCAGACCCGCCCAGCTGGAAGGACTTCTCCCTCCTCTTGTTCTCTAGTTTACTGATTTGTCATTTCCACCACCTAAGTGTAATTTCTAACAATAAAGACCATACCGGGAATGGATGAATGAATGATTATTCCCATTTTATACATGTAGAAGCTGCCTTGGTATAGAAACACCAAAGAAAAAGAAAAATTACTTAGCCTACTAGCCAACAGACCCTACACAGTCCATTTGTCTCATCCCCCAACACTTTCCAACACTGAGGAGTAAACACGTGAAAATCCCCAGGAAGATACACCCACACCGTTGTTCCCCACACCGTTGTCCCGGCACCATCGGCAGGGCCAGCCCAATTGCTAGAGGAGGCTGTGGGCTGTCCCCCTGCTGCCTGGCCAGTGCTGAGACTTCTAGGATCAGAAAGAGCATCAGGGGATGGATGGATGGAGGTTAATGACATTATCTTCTGTACTTTTGTGAATGTTTGAAATATTTCATTTAGAAAAAACGTTTAAAAAGTTGTAATGCCCGAAACCCTGAAAGAGATGGGGGAGACTACAAGATCAGCCTGAGACTAGGGTTTAGGGTCTAAACCAGAACTTCAGCTTGCCTACTACCTGGAGAACAGTATTGATCAGTTAGAGCCATCCTGCAATGCAAGCAGGGACGAGTTTAAGAACACTTATAATGAAGATGTGTCTAAGAGCAGTTCTTGCTTTAAAAACCAATTCAGTGAACGATGAGATACCGAGATCGGAGACAGTACAGAAACACACCCCAGGCAAAATAAGAAAGACGTTTGTTGGGAAGCTGAGTAAACTGTAAGTTCTTCCAAGGGAAAGTGGTGTGCATTTATTCCAGCTGTCGACCCCAGAATACCCTCTCCAGCGCTGCCTTTATGGGGCATCGACTACATGTCAGGGATCATGCCAGGTTGAGCCAATGAAAAGGAAAGTTGCCTTTCCAAAGGAGAGTAATCCTAAGAACCAGTTCTACCATTCTCTAGAGGACTGAGAAGCCCATCCAGCCTCCACTTCTTCCATTTTATCCTTTTGGTGATCGAACCTGCTTCTCCTCAAACAACAGTATTCAACATAAGTAAAGACTGTTTCTCAGCCCTGACCAGCATGGCTCAATTGGTTGGGCATCATCTCACAAAGCAAAATATTGCTGGTTTGAGCCCTGGTCAGGGCACATGCCTGGGGGTTGTGGGTTCAGTCCTCAGTCAGGGTGTGTACAAGAGGCAACCCTACCGCCCTGGATGCTGTGGCTCAGTGGATTGAGTGCTGGCATGCAAATCAAAGGGTCGCTGGTTCGATTCCCAGCCCAGGGCACATGCCTGGGTTGCAGGATGGGACCCCAGGTGGGGACACGCAAGAGGCAACCACACACCAATGTTTCTTTCCCTCTCTCTCCCTCCCCTCCCTCTCTCTAAAAATAAATGCACAAAATCTTTAAAAACTAACAGAAGGGTTAAACAAGATAGAGAGTCTCATAACATAATGCCCCAGATGCCCACATTTCAATAGGAAATCTCAAGTTGAATAAGAAGAGACAGTCAACAGATGCCACCGCCAATGCTACCCAGATGATAGAATCATCTGGGACTGCAAGGCAGCAGCCATGAAAATACTTCAATAAGCAATAATAAGCATGCTTGAAACAAATGAAAAATAAAAAGAAAGAGAAGATATAAAGAACCAAACAAGACTTAGAATTTAAAAAGCAGGCTGCCGTTCTGTGGGGGTTTTGTCGCAGCGGTCAGAGAGAGAAGACAGTGGTTTGGCTTCTTTTCTCGGCAAAGGTCCTCTGCCTCTGCAGGGCTGCAGCATTCCAGGAGAATCACCGCCCTGGCTGGGGTGGCAGAGGAAGCTGGGGGCGCGAACACTACAGGGGAAGACACAAGTGGAAGAGGGGATCCCGCAGCAGCACGCGAGAGAACAGACATCGTGAACCATATTACCAGCTTGAAGAGCCTGATTGGTACCCGGAACTAGTAGCATTTTAACACTAATAGTGTTAATTATTCATTATTAGCTTATGTAGTTTTCAGCTGTCAAATTATTCTGTAAGTCAGTGGACAAATATTCAGAAATTACAGAATGCCTCTTATAGGCTGCACACTACAGAAGTGCTGAGGCTGCCGCATGAATAACACGGAGTTCCCACGGATGTGTCTCTGGGAGTGGTGGGAACAGTCAGGTCCGGGCTGCCAGCAGCACAGGGAGGTAAGACACAGAAATGAATAGTGATGATAGGACGCTGAGTGCCTTGACCTTGTATGTAGGAGGGAGATATGTGGGTTAGGGTGCTCCTTTAGAACTCCATTAGTGAGAGATAACGAGGGGCAGGGAGAGGATCACAGCAGATGAGAAAGAGAGCGGGCGCTGTTCGGGTACGTTACAGCGCACTGGGGACTAGTCCCTTACACTGTGTTCTGCAAGTTGGTTTTGTAGATAAGCCAGTGGACACTTTGGGATTTTTAGAAGCATGGTTATTATGAAAACCATTCCTCTGCACAGGTAGTAGCCAGTAATTTAGGAAAGGGCCTCAGTAAAAGTTTCCAATAACAACACCAACACCAAAGAAGTGAGTTAGAAAAAACACTCGGTGAACGAGTTAACGGCATAGTGGAGGGGACAGAAGAGTGACTCAGTAAACATGATACAGAATATAGAAATTTCCTAATGTGAACCATCTGAGAGAAGCTAGATTTCGAACTACCATGGAGAGCTTCGGGGACCGTGGGACTATAACAAATCATCTGACATCCGTATCACTGGATTATCACTGGATTCCCTCCAGAGAGGAGAAAGTGGGTGGAAAAAGTATTCAAAAAACAAAGTCTGGAAACTTCCCAAATTTGGCAAAGGACAAAAACGACCAAAATCAAAAAGCAGAATAAATTCCAGAGAGGATAAACCCAAAGAAACCCATGCCCACATCCATAATCGTCAAACTTAGGAAAACTAGACAGTGAAAACCCTGTAAGAAACAAGAAACAATGCCGTGCCTCTGGGGGAAAACAGGTCACAGGCCGGCAAATTTCTCCCAGGAATTATGGAAGCCAAAAGGACGGACATTTTCCAGTGCTAAAAGAAAGAACTGCTGACCCAGAATTCTGTATTTTCAGCAAAAATTTCTTTCGAGACTGAAGGGAAAATTAAAATATACGCTGCTGAAAGGACACTAAAAAAACGTTTCCAGCGTATCTGCTCTAAGAGAATGACGAAAGGGAGTTCTCTAAACTGAGGAGTTCAACAAGATGGAACATCCAATCGACAATCAACATACAAAAAGCAATTGCATTTTTACATACTAGCAATGAACTGTAGAAACAAAAATAAAATAACATTTACAGTCATTCAAAAATGATGTCAATAAAGCTACGATTTTTTAGATTTAATACTTAAGTGTGAATCTAACAACACCTGTACAGGCCTTGCATACAGAAAACTACAAAACATTGCTGAAAGAAGTCCTAAATAAACAGATATACCATGTTCATGGATTGGAAAACTCAGCATAGTAAAGATGTTAATTCTCTCCCAAATTGACATATAGGGTTAAGACAATTCTTATAAAAAATATCAACAGGAGAGTTTGAACATATAGATAAAGTTATTATATAGCTACAGTAATCAAGACTGTGTAGTACTGGCAGAGGAATGGAACGGAATGGAAAACGCAGAAGTTCATGTACCTACGTGCACAGCAAAATAGCTTCTGACAAAGGTGCAAAAGCAATTCACTGGAGGAAGGACAGTCGTCTTTTTCAACAAATGGTGCTGGAGCAATGGATATCTATAGCCAAAAAAAGGAACCTTGACCTAACCTCACATATTACATAAGCATTAATTCAAAATGTATCCTACATTTAAATGTAAAAAAGTAAAACTATAAAAGTGGAAGAAAATGTAAGAGAAGGTCTTCAGAACCTGGGAAAGACTTCTTAGATATGAAACCAAAAGCACAATCCATAAAAGAAAAATCAGCAAACTGCATTTCACCCAAATCCAGAATTTTGCTTTGCAAAAGCCCGTGTGAAGAAGAGGAGGAGACAAGCCAGAGCCTGGGAGAAAAATATTTGGAAATCATATATCCTATCATGTGCGCGAGACAGTATCTGGAATTGATAAAGAACTCTCAAAACTCAACACTAAAAGAACAATCCAGTTTGCAATGCACAAAGGACATGAACCGATATTTCGCAAAGAGCACATGCAGGTGGCAAATGAGCATGTGAAAAGATGTTCAGCATCACTAGCTATGAACGGGAATGCAACTTAAGATCACAATGAGATAATACTACATCTCTATCGGAACAGCTAAAATTTTTTTAAAGTGACAACATCAAATGCTGACAAGCATGCAGAAACTGGATCTCTCACACGTTACTAGTCGGACTGTAAAATGGTACAGTCACTCTGGGAAAGTTTGACAGTTTCTTGTCAAACTAAACACGCAATTACCAAATGACCTGTTATCACACTCCTGGGCATTTATCCCAGAGAAATAGAAATTTATGTCCACACAAAGACCTGTGTACAACTATTCATTAACAGCCCCAAACTGGAAACAACTAAAATGCTTTACAAACAGTGAACACTTAAACAAAACAGTACATTCATACAATGTAACACTAGGTAGCAGTATAAAGGAACAGACTATTGAAACACAGAACAACTTAGATGGGTCTCAAGAGCACTGAGTTGAGTGGAAAAAAGAAGTCAGTCTCAAAGGTCACATATGTATGAATTCTTTTACGTAACATTCTCAAAATGAGAAAATTACAGTGATTGGTGGTTGCCAGGGTTAGGGATGGTGGGGAGGTAGGGAATAGGTGTGACCGTAAAGGGACAGCGAGGGGAAAACTGTTGTAGTGACAGAATAGTTCTGTGTCTTGGTTGTGATGGTGGTCACAGCAATCTGGACCTGAGAGAACTAGGCACACTCTTGCCCTGGCCAGGTGACTCAGTTGGTTAGAGCGAGTTGGTCAGAGTGTTGTTCTAATACAGCAAGGTTGCCGGTTAGATCCTCGGGCAGGGCACACACAGGAAGCAGCCAATGAGTGCAGAGATGAGAGACATGACAAACCCATGTTTCTCTCTCACACTTGCTCTCTATCTCTAAGAGTCAGTAAAAAAGAACTATGCACACTTTCCATTAATGTTAATTTCCTGGGTCTGATATTATACTGTAGTTATGCAAAATGTTCTCTTTGCAACTTCTTGTGACTATAATTACTTGTACTTTAAAAGCTGCTAAGAAAGAATATTAACTTGCCTTTATACCACTTAAGCTATGCTCAGAATTTTTATGTTCAAATGTCATTTTTCAATATCTCTACTAGAATAACCTTTTCTTCTAATTAACTGCAGTTCTGATGATTTATGCATGAGCACTGAAGGGTGTGTTTTATAGTGAGCTGCATAACTATGTAACATTCTCAGTCGGGAAGGTACTATCACCTCAGGACTCATTAACATAAAAGCTGCTTGCAGGTAACTGGCATTTGGTTTTAAACAGGAAAACAGCATAATGAATCTGGGAGATCATGCCACAGTGACAGAAGAATATGTTATCAATTACACAAGGACAAAAGCAGCTTCAGCGTGCTCACGCAGAAACAGGAGTCTGTCTTCCAGGTCTTAACAGCGCCTTCGATATGCCAGTGGACCTTGTACCTGGCACCATGCCTACTACATATTAGGAAACCCTCAATAAAAACCGCTAAGCAAATGAATGAATGACCTAAGAGGCTGCCTTATTTCTGCTCACTGGAACAAGAAATGTGGTTTGCAGATCTTGCCATATTCTGGCCTATTCAGGGTGGGGCAAGTAGGTTTATAGTTGTTCATATGGAAAATTATACAATAATAAAGAATAATCATCCAAGAATAAACTGCGTTTCAAGTAGTCATAACTGTAAATCTTCTTTTGTCCCACCCTGCACCTTGAAACATTTTTCCACAATCAATCTCTAATTGGAGAGAAAAATAGAAAGAGGTGTATATACATGGAATTTCTTAAAAGCAGAAACAGGAGTTGTAATCAAATATACAGCACCCGAAGTATTACTAGGTGTGATTAAAATATTAACCTGCCTTCCCCATTTCCTAAATCCTCTTCTCAGCTCTATTTATAAACTGCCCATGAAACAGATGATCCCTATTCTACCAGCAAAGACTCTGTGCCTAGCTGGAGGCCATTCTTGTTCCCACTGTTTTTTCCTCTCTCCTTTACTCTTAAAACTTCTCCCAAATCCTTGACACATACACTTCTCCTCCTCCCTCCAAAAGAGAAAGAAAGGGGGAGACAAACACAACACTAAACGGCCAGGCCTTGCAAAACAGGAATTTAAACAAGCAAAACAGGTTTCATTTGGCACACAAATATTCAAACACAAGTTTTCACCATAAGGCATATGGCCCATTCCTCATAAACGTAATACAGAAGAAAAATGTGAACCCTGATCGGATTCTCCTTCAGCTACAGGACTTAAGGTCTCCAGACCACACAGGCTCCTCCCTTCCGCTTTGCTTGGGGATGGTTTGGGGAGGAGGGGAGAAGTCAACTGTCATTTGTTAAGAGCTAAGATTAAGGGACTGAACTTGATAGCAACTAATATCATATGCCAGGCATTGTCCTAGGAACTTTTACACTGTTATTCAATGCCTCTCAAATCCAGTATTTGGTATTACAGCTACTCTGTTTCTCTCAACAATGCCTTCTCTTAGGGCGCTGATACTGAAAACTAATTAGAGACCCGTTATTAGGAGCCAAGGCCTAGGTTTTCACTTGTTACAACTGCTCTTTACTCATTGTGTTACTTTGAAAAAGTCAGTTTTCCTCTGACCATCAGTCACCTTTCCGATGCAGTTTATCTCTGAAGCTCTTCGAAGAATAAAAAACTTTGGGGCCCCACAATGTCCTCTCTGTGTAAACATAAACATTGTAACATCATCATCTAAGATGTGTTTTCCAGAGCAAACGCTATTATTATCAATTTTAATCCTGTTTGACAATATTAAATCATTATCAACTATTTACATTTTCATCTTGCTAAAATTAACTTTGTCGGGATTAATTCCTTTCTTTGTCAAATTTAATGAACACTTATCCTACCCAACGGTCTGACCATGTCACAATTTCACCAATTACTTTCCATCACTGGTAATATCTTGTGTGGCTTTGATTTATTCCATCCCAATTTTTCCCCGGAGTGCTTTATCCTCTTGGCTCTGGAGGTCTAGATGTAAGCTTACAATGGACCCAAAGTACACACCCCCTCCTACACCTGATGTTCAGAAAAGCTGGTCTAGCGCATCCAGTGTGTGGTAAACCAAGTCCTATAATACCGGCACGCTAAGGGAAGTTTGCTATTAAAACTAAACAATACTCTGACGTGAGCTTCGTGGGCAACTAAGGAAATAATCGCCCGCTCTCTCTTTTGGACACACCCCGTCTCCTCCTACAGGAAGCAGTGCTCCACGCGCATCCGTCAGCTGAGGGTTCCTGCAGGTGAGCGCCTCGGATCGTCCCCGAGTCTGGAGAGCAGCGGGCAGAACAAAACGAAACTGGTGATTCCGGGAACCCCCTTGATGCCCGATGGGGCTTGGCTGGGCTTGAGAGAGGGGCGGGCCCGGAACCGCCTCCACCTCCAGGCCCGCCCTGCGCCATACCAGACCCCGCCTGCTCTCAGCTAACGGGACGCCTCCGCCCGCCAGCCCTCACCTTGCCCGGACTGCGGCCTCCGGCAGTCAGCGGCCTCCCTCCGCGCCGCTTAGCCACTTGCCGCCTCCTCTGCAATCTAAGATCACAAGGAGGACCCAGCCCGGGTCGCTGGCAGCCCAGGCGCAGGTAGGCGATGGTGCGCGTGCGCGAGTCTTCTACCTCCATTCGCTGCTGCTAAGTAACACCCGCACCCGAACCGACCAATCCTGGCGCGGCCCCACGGCCCGGCCCGGCAGCGTCTGGAATGAAGTGGATTTTAAAGGGCTGCGACCCTAAAGCGGAGGGGGCGTGACTGGACTCCCGCCTCCCAACTTCCCATTTCCCGGCTCTCACCCACGTGGGTTTGAAGTCCAAGCCTGTAATTCCCACGTCGCGAGGTGCGAGGAGGCTCCGCGGTCTAAGCTCGATTCCTGCAGGAGTAGCAGACAGGACTGACGCACACGGAGGCAAGGAGGTTCAGCGTGAAGGCGCGACACGCCCGGGGCGTGGGTTCCGACGTCCGAGCGACTGGTTGGGAGGCCCGAGATAGGCAAACCAAAGAGCACAGCCTCCTGCCAGCCTGGATGAGGTGCCAAAGTCTAGGGACACACCCCAGTCTGGGTCGGAGACACTCACAGAGGGATGGCCAGCTGAAGGGAGATTAGGAAGCAGAGTTCATCCATTTATTCTTTCAACAAATTTTGAGCACCTGCTACGCGCCAGGCACTATGCCAGGGACTGTGGACATAGGGAGGAACTTCTGACACTAACAACTGTGTTACGAGAGGTCGGCAGAGTGAGAGCACCGGTCAAACAATTACATGAACCGTGTTTAAATGCAAACTGAGATATGTGCACCTCAGAGAGGAGCAAGGTTTTTAAGAGAACTTACAGGAGCTTCTGTCCTGCACTTTGCTCTTGATGGTTCCTCCTCTATTCACCGTTTTCTGTAGAAGCTCTGGGAACTTTCCATGGGGACGGAGCCTGTTTGGAGGATAACAGTACAGACCTGGGAACCGGGAAACCCTGAGTCCTGGCCCAGCTTAGGCTTGTTGCCCCACTTCTCTCCCTGGGTTTACCCCTCTGTGAAATGGGATGACAGCTGCCTCCTGACATGGTTGAATAAAAGGACTGTGGAGGGAAATCCCAGCAAAAGCAGATGAGCCTGCTCTGGACCTGGGCCTTCACGCAGGGAAATGAAGCTCTAGGAGGCAGAACTACCCCCAGACCTCTTCTGAGGAGTAAAGGCTTCCAGGGTCTCCCACCTAAATGATGTGACTGCTGCTCACTCCGTGCTGCGGGGAAAACCAACCTAGTTCCTTTGCCCACTGTTAGGTCAGAGTCACTCAAGAAACCAGACGGATGCCGCGAGCTAAGGAGGAGGGTTTATTACCAGGGAATTAGAAGGAAAGTGGAGCCAACCTGGGGAGGTTGGGGAGCCAACCAAGGGAGGTTAAGACTCGCTTGCTTGTTCTTAGGCCAGGTCTGACTGGCTGGTTGCTGGGTGTCCTTTCTGCGGACCATTGTTCTTGCTACATCTTGTCAGGCTCAAGTTAAAGCTGCATCCTGTTATGCCGGATAGGCCGACCCCAGACCCCAAGCTTAGCCGGGCATCTGTCTGTCCCGGGTAGGGTCGGCAGGCGGTTTCCCAGGTGGACATTTTCCCAGGCTACAGTTTTCCCGCCTGGTGATTTCCCATTCCTCCTAGACCTACCTAGGTCCGTCACCCACAGTAGATGAGCTGGACAAACCAGAAGACAGCCACTTCAGAGTTTTACTTTGTGCGAACAGTAACTACGTGGCTCAGGAGTGTAGGCCGGGTTTCTCCCTGTATCTTGCAGCAAACCACTTTTACAGAACAGTGCATAGGCAGTATAGGATAGTGGTAAAGAGTGTGAGGATTCTGACGCTGGATTGCCTGCGTTTACATATTGGCTTTGCCCTTAGTAGCTACGAGGACTTCAGCAGGTTAGTGATGGTTTCTTATCTGTAAAATGGAGAAAATAATAGTGCTTTTTAGGGTAGTAAACCTAATAAAACATTATTATTGCCCAAAGGAAAAACATGCATAGAGGTGAGTTTCTCCCTCAGGAAAGAATAAAACTCACACTAGTGTTTTGCCCTGCGGGTTTTGGCTTGGCACGATGAAAAGCCCAGGGTTCACGCTCCAGACGCAATCCTGGAGGCACAAGAGTTATGTCGAGAGAAGAGTAGACTTGGAACCAGATATCTGGGTTCCAGCCACGATTCTCTAGTGACCCCGGTACGGTACTCCCGCGTATAGACTGTACACACAGTGTGATAAAGAGCAAGGAGCTGATGTCGGGCCCCGCCCCCAAGTTAGCCATCCAGACTGCGCAAACGCAAAGGACCCAGGGGCTGGACCGAGAGGGGAGCTGGGCGTCCCCTTTCCGCGCCCAATCACAAACCGACGTTCCGCCGGTTCCCGCCTTCTAAGCGGCGAGGACCCAATCAACGTGGAAAGCGTAAGCCCGCACTTATTGTGGTTCCTGCTGCAGCCGTAGGGAGTCTGGAGCTGGTGGGTGTTTGTGGTTTATCTGCGCTGGGGTTCATCGAGTGTGAGACTGGTTTCCAACCTCGCTTCCCGCAATGTCTGTGGCCTTCGTACCAGACTGGCTGAGAGGCAAGGCGCAAGTCAACCAGGAGACGATCCAGCGGGTGAGCGCTAACGCAAAGAGGAGGGGTTTCTTGATGGTGAACGGAAGGGCTGCGGGAGCTGGAAGCTTCCTGGAGTGGTCTCTGCCCAAGCTGAGACTGCGTAGGGCCTTGACTGTCAGGGATAGGAGTCCGCAAATGCGCCGGGCCAGGGCAGTCTGGCGTTGGGCTGTGGGACCTCGGGCAGGTTACTTAACGTCTCGATGTCCTGTGGCACTGATCGTTTCCCTGATATTTCAGCTCCTGGAGGAGAACGACCAGCTGATCCGCTGTATCGTGGAGTATCAGAACAAAGGCCGGGCAAATGAGTGCGTCCAGTAAGTCCCCAACTGCATTCCCTTACTTTTGAGTGGAGGGGAAGCCAGTGTGGAGATACGGCGGCTGTCCTGAACTAGTAGTTTGGGGAGATTGTTTGCAGATGAGGATCAGAGACGTAGCTTACCTGCCCAACACCATGAGACTGTACATTATGAAGCCTGGAGTCAGTTGTGGCACCCTCTTCAATTGTGCTCTTGAATTGTGCTCTTTGCAAAGCCTTCTTCACGTGAAGCCATGTCAGCTGATGACAACCGGGATGGGGAGGGAAGCCCACGGAAAACTAGTCTGAGGAGATGAGCGTGGTGGCTGCTTTCTTGTGGGTCCTTTCTCCCTGGCCCATCCTTTTTCCACGTTGCGGGAGTCAGACCGTTTGGTTGCTAAGTTCCCTCCCTTTGTGTGTGTTTCTTTGTAACACACTCAGATCGATGAAAGATTTCCAAGTTAAGCCAAAGGTACATTCTGCACAGTAATTTAATGTGCTTTCTAGTCGTATATCAAAATGAGAGAAAATAGTCTGTTTTCTAAATGTCGCCCAGGAATTATGCCCCATTTGTTACAGAGAAATACATTATTTCATCGTTACTGAAGTCGTGTTTAAGAAAGCCATGCTTTTCCCACCCCCTAAAAACCACCTACAGTCCCTCACTGAACAGCTCAATGAAGAAGTAGAGATAACCATTTTGGGGAAGTTTTTACATTCGACTCTGGCATTTGGTAATTTAAGTTTTTACAATTTATAGTAACACTTGCTTTTCTGTGTGGAAATAGTTGCAAAGCATTTCATTTGGTGCAGCGATTCTCAGCTTATGGGTAAGAGTGTTACCAGAATCTCCTAGTGGGCTTTTTCTCATTGCACAAGCCATGATTCCTGCCCTCTAGTATGACTTTTCTTCTTGGGTAGGGAGCCCTACTCCCTGATTGAGAATCGCTACTATAGGAAGCTCACGTGGAAGTATTTCGTCCCTGCTTTAAGCTCAGATATTTTATAACTACTACCAAGTACCAGGCACTGTTTCAGCTGCTGAGGAATCAGTACAAAAACAGCAGCTCTGCTGGTACGGAGCTTACCTTCCAGACACTGGAATCTAGAGGGAGGAAGTCATATAACTAGGCACATGCTGATAACTCTTTGAATAGGAATAAAACAGGATAAGTGGGTGGAAGGGTGCTGCTTTATACAGGGTATCTCTGATGTGACATTTGAGTGGAGATACTTGAGGTAAGGGAGCCAGCTACTCAGGTTTGTGAGGCGGAGCCTGAGGTGGAAAAGCCCCCAGACTGGAGTGTGCTGGATATCTTGAAGCAACAACAAGGAGGCTACTGTAGCCAGAACTCAGTGGCCAAAGGGAAAGTGGTAGGAGATGAGATCAGACAGGTAACTAGAGGGCTCCCATCATGTGGGGCCTTGTAGTTGATGAAGAGGGCTCAGCTTTACTTAGGATGAGATGGGAGGCTTTGGAAGGTATTACACAGGCATAAGACATGATCCTAATTAAAATTGTACAGTGATCACTCAGGCTGCTAATATACAGAACAGAGGTACAGAGGTAGAGCAGAGGGACCAGTCCAATACCATAGTCTAAGCAGGAAGTGATAGAGCCTTGGTCTAGGGAGGTGCAAATAAGTGAGAAAAGGTAAGATTCTGGACATGTTTTCCTTGAATGTGTTAAACAAGAAGGTTGACAGCACTGAATCATCCAGTCAGTGGGTAGGTAAGCCATTCCACTAGAGCAGCTAAGTTCTTTTTGCATTTGGTTGTGCATGTTCAATAAAAACAAAACTAATTTTTGCTGTTTTTCACCCATAGGTACCAGCATGTGTTACACAGAAATCTCATTTATTTGGCTACCATTGCAGATGCCAACCCAACCAGTCCTTCAAAAGTAATGGAGTAATCTTCCAGCCGACTGTTGTGCGGAGTAATTGAATGTAATCCATTTCCTATGAAATGGAGACACGATCTTTACCGACGCAACCGCTGAGCACATGAAGGAAATCCTTGTGGCTCTTCTGAAAGTGTGAGAATGTGAAGGAAGCTACTAAGTTAACTGTATTCAATGTAAATATTTATTTTTAATAATTAAGCAGATTCCCCCAATTAAGTTGCTTCCAGGTGTTTTCTTTCCTGAAGTAGGTGTGTTTGGATGACAGAGATACCGTGCGCATCTTCAGGTCTACGTTCTTAGTTTCAGCCTGAAGAGGAAACTGAGCGGGTGCTTGGCAACCAGCAGGAACTGGTGAGACCCCTGACTGAGACCCTGCCAGCTGAACACGTAACTGCGGTCTCCTTGCTCCCAGTTTCTAGTTGCAGACCCCTTGACCGCGGTTTTCGGGTCGCTTTGAAACAGAGCTTGCCTTTCCACAAGAGACTGATAGTGAGGTATAGAAGTTTTCATGTATTAAGTATTCCATTTCCTTTCCCAGGAAAACTGTAGAAACTTCAAAATATATGTAACAACACCATTATCATTGCTAAGGAAACTCACACTGATCCCTAATTATCATCTCATATCATCTAACAGTAGATGATGTTATAGGGGAGGACAAATACCTTTTTTCTTCTATTCTTTTAATGCTCTCTGCTGGGCCTTCATAACAGATGACAAATTAACAAAAGAAAAGCATACAGGCCCTGAATGATGTGGCAGTGTGGCCTCGTTGAATGTCATCCTACAGAAGTGGAAGGTCCTGGTTCGATTCCTGGTCAGGGCACATGTTTGGGTTGCAGGCTCTGGTCCCAGTTGGGGCCGTGTGAGAGGCAATCGATAGATATTTCTCCCTCTTCTCCCTTACCCTCTCTCTAAAGATAAAATCTTTAAAAAGAAAAAGCATACAAACATATTTAATAAACGTTTTACATGACATGGGAGAGACTTCATAAGGAAGTGAAAACCCAAAGAAGCAGTAAAACCTGAGCATTTTTTACCAGGTTTCATAAAAGAGTGGAGAGTCTAGGACAAGACTTTCCTAGGGTGTGAGCTAAGTGTAGTGAACTGGGGTAAACTTAAGCTTGTTGGTTCAAATTCTCTGTGTCCCTCAATTTTCAGAGATACAAATGCTCTGGGATATGGAGGGCTTTAGGTAACGTTAGGGAATCCCTCCAGCACCTGCCATTTCTCAAGTTCCCTCAGCTTAAAATATTCAATGTGCCAAGGTGCCATATTTTGTAGTAGTGTATCTTGGACCCTGTCAGTGTTCAGTTTTCTTTAATTATCACGAAAGGTCTTTGACAATTTGTTTGAATCAGGATCCACACATTGGTCTGGGAGGGGGGCCGTTCTGACAGAACGGGGGAGGGAGCAAAGAACGGGCTGCCTCCCAGACCCGAGAAGGCCTGGGAAGGGTCAGAGCCCTCAGAGGACACTCGCCGCTAACACATCAGTGCCCGGCTCTCAACTGTATTTTCTCAGTAGGGGCTCATGTCTGTTGGGACCTCAGAGAAGCATGCAGAACGTCCCAGAAGTGTCCACCTGAGAGGCACTGCCTGCAGGGGAGTTGGCTCCTCCTACTCTAACAAGCCACCTTTGTGGCCAAGAGGGACCCAGGTGTCAGAGGAGACAGAAGAAAGTAAAAAGCAACCCTGGCCAGGTAGCATGGAATGTCACCCAGATATGCCAAGATTGCGGGTTCGATCCCCAATGGGGGGACATACAGTAATCAGCCAATGAGGGGAACAGGAGGTCAGTGCTTCTCTCTCTGTCTGTCTCTGTCAATAAGTTAAACAAGGAACTGTCCGCTACTGGCAAGCTGGGTGAGGGTCTGTGACAGACAGCACCAGAGGCTCCCGTGTTGCAGAGCGTGGGCTCTGAGCAAGCCAGGGTGGCCTGCAGCAGTCAAGTGCGGCTTGTGCGTGGCAGAGGGAATATATATCCTTGACATTGAAGCCCAGCTCTCCCTCAGGAGGAAGTGGTTTGTGACCTGCTGTGTTCCCCTCCCTTTGTCTCAGGTCTTTCAGTCCGTGTGCAGAGAACTGAATCCAGGCACATCAGTTGCCTGGAGAACAGCGAGGCTGCTTTAGCCACAGTTTACCCTACACTCCAGAGGGCCCCGTTCTGGGGAGACCCTTTGGAGAAGCTGGCACAGGCTGCCTAGCTGTCACCGTGTGTGCCCCAGCCCATCTCTGCCTGTCTGCCTCAGAGAGTCCAAAGCACAAGCGTCTGCGCTCCCTTTGGAAAAACAGAGAGCTCAGCGTAGCTGTGAGAGATGATCGGGAAGGCACAGGCCAAACGCGCCCGGACGGTATAAGCTGTCTTCTCAGACGACCTGCTTCCGGCGTACGTCTGTGCTCCCCTCAGCTGTCCTTTTCCAACTCTCGGGGTCACGCTGCTCTCCGAACAGCAGAGCCGGTTGTCCGGGATGTCCAAGCCTGGATTTGTAACTGGTGACTTTTGTCATTAGTACTTTCTCCTGAGATGAGGATATGGTAAATAAGACAAAGAGAGCAGATAATTTGAGGGGAGGTTTATTTCACGAAATGTGAAGTTATTTTGCCACTTTCTCAGGAGGCTTCTAAACATCCCAGTATGAAGTTTGGGGACCCCAGGTAACAACTTGCCTAGGGAGGAAATGATGTGCAGCGCCCTCTCACGTGTCCTTGAGCCTTTGCAGCGAACTTTCACTAGTGAGGATGGTCTGTGTACCTCTTCGTTTTATTGTTACTAGACCTCACACGTATATTGCTTTGATTCCATTTTAATAAAAGCAATTTGTAGTTAATCTGCTCCCAGTGAAAATCCCACAGAATCCCCTAGAATCTAGATGTTCTCTTCAATCACTGGGACATTCTCTTCCTAAATTTCTAATAAGAGTCTAGGATCCAAGGCGGGGGGGTTGTTTTCATTTCTGTCATCATTCACTCACTCATTCAACAGTACTTATGGATTAACTAATATGTGCTGAGGGTACAGTGTTGAGGAAGCCATACATTGTCCCTGTTCTGGAAACTTTGTTCTAGTATAAAGAAGACAATACAGTATAAGTAATCTGTGGGGGAGACACAATAAACTAAATCAAGGAAGGCTTCACATGCTAAGAAGTACTCTGCAGAGAATTACAACAGGGAATGTTCTGGAGAGTGGGGAGCCACTTTAAATTATGGAATCAGGGATGACCTGAGTAATGTAGCTGAGATATGAATAACAGGGAACCTGATATGAGATCATTAGTGCAGGCAGATGCAACAGCTATGCAAAGACCATTCCAACTGATTTTTTTTTTTTTGTCCTCTCTTGAGTCCATTTATAGAGCAGTGTGCACCTATGTAGTCATCAATTCAATTATAACGTGAGTCCTCATTTGACCAGGGCTGCGCCAGGCTCTACAGTGAGGAAGAGAGAAGAGGAGAGGCACTAGGCCCTGCTTTTCAGGGCTCCTGCTAAGCCTGGCAAGATGGAAACTCATACCCAGGCACAGACCAGGGCACCGTGCAGGACAAGATGTTGAGGCTGCCCAGACTCCATGTGGAAATTATCAAGTGCTTCTACATCATAGAAAAAGTGTGCTTTTTCATTCCTGAGCACCCCTTTGTCTTCAAACGAAATTTGCCAGTGGTAGCAGAGGCTATGGGCATCCCACTCTCATTTCTTAAACTTGACTCCAACTTCACTGAACTTTGTGTTTTGTGTTCCAACTGGCTCCCAACAATCCATATCTGTATCTCTAATCTGAGGACTTTCTCCTAAAACCGGAAGTCTGCTTTCCCCAGGGGTAGCAGGCCAGAAGAACAGGGGCATTGATCACCCTGGGAACAGCTCTCAACTAATGACCCTCAGGAGATGGAGTGTTAGTATCCCAGCCCCCTCTCCCCGCCCCCACCGTAAGAACAATTCTGAGATGATGTTCTACACTGGTGGCCAGAGCTCCCCAGCAGGATTAAACTCCATCACGCGCTGTGGTGACTGGCTCAATAGCACATACTTTATTGGCCACCTTCCTTGTTTCATTTCGCCACTCCCGGAATAGTTTCCTGGGGTCACTTCCTAAGTAAGCAACTTGCCCTCAAACCACTCTATCTCAGAGTCTTCTAAGGAAAACAAGCAAAACCCCAGCGGTCTAGTGCCTCACTCCTGGTGTGCAGACCCGGATGGACCAGCCCAGCAAATACAGCTTCTATCAGCCCCAGGGCAGATGATTTTTTTTTTAACCAAAACCCAATCTATTTGCAAAAACTAGTGTTAGAGCCAAGGACACAAAGCAGAATTCAGAGAATGAAACAAGTAGGATCAATAAAAAATGAGTAAGGACCCTATCTGACAGGAAGTGTTTGTTATAGAGGGGTTTTCATGTGAATTGGATGGGACCCAAACTACCCCCTAAAGAGACTGAAGCAGCAGACATTTGTGAAGATGTAGCCATGCTTTAAAACAAGTTAGTGGCAGAAAAGACACCTAAAAGGCCAAAGATGGGTGTAGTACCCACGATGAAGGTGATTTCGTAGATGGAAGCCATTGCCCCAGTGGCCATCTCTGTGCTGCCCCCCCACCCCCAGTGCCTTTCTCCTGGTGACTGGCTCCACCCCAAGCCGATTGATCATAGTATCTGCCCATTGCCATGGCCATCAAGAGATGGGCACATGGACCTCATCAAGTCCATCAGAACCTCTCCCCAGGATCTGGCTCACTGGTGCTGGCAGGAAAAATGCTTTCCCTTCAGGTTGCCGGGCTATAGAGATACAAGCTGAAAGATGCCACGGCCGGGTTCCCTGCCTGACCTGGAGAAAGTCTATCTAATCTTGCCTAACATGAGGACGTTATTCTAGCAAAACACACATTTTCATTTACTGTGTAAAATGGTCGTCTCATTTTTCCACAAAAAATACAGGATTTCAAAACAGGTGTTTCCATATTTTCAATACAGATAAGGCTTTGTTATCCAATTCTGGTAATACTTGTTTCTGCGTCATGGACCCCAAGACTCCCTCCAGGTTTGATGGTTGGCTAGAAAGACTCTCAGGACTCCGCACACAGTTGCACTTTGAATTCTCATTAGCAAAAGAACTCAAAGTAAAATCAGCAAAGGGAAAAGACACATGGGGCAAAGCCCCCAGGAAGTTGGGTTCAAACTTCCCTCTCCCAGTGGAGTCCCAAAGAACAAGCTTAATTCAACCAGGGATGAACTGTGACAACACGTGAGACGCTGTCCACCAGGGAAGTTCATTACAGACTCAGTGCCCAGAGTTGTTATTACAGGTGGACACGTACGCATCTTCTGCCTAGCACGTACCTAAATTCCAGCTTCCCGGGAGGGAAGCAGGTGTTCAGCATAAGCGCTTCTGTTCACACAGATAGTTTGGGCATAGTGAGGTGCTCTTATCATGTAGTGAAAATACTCTGTAAGTGTAGGAAACTGACTACCATTCGAGTTCTCAGATTCCACTTACGGGCCAACCTTGTAAGCAGGCCTTTCGACAGACAGCAGCCTCAGGACTACTATATTAATTCACTTCTGCACCATTTCCCACTTGAAAATCATCTTATTTTTTCAAAGTAGTACAAGCGGACGAGGTAGAGTTGTTTAGGTACCTCCTCACTGGGTTCCTTTTCTCTCATTTTGTTCACCTCTTCTCTCCCCTCCCTGGGTCATAAAAGCGTAAAAGTTACTTTGGGAAGAGGTCGGAGCAGGCGTCCCTGCTTGAAGCTGAATTGCATCTTACAGAGGATTCACTGCAGGCGCTGAGGGGCAACAGACGGATGACCAATACACCATTGAGATAATAATGTGTTCTTCCCTTAATCTGTTAACGTGGCAAATTATAGGAATAGGTTTTCTGATGTTGAACCATCTTTGCATTCCTGAGTTAAAGCCAATTAGGTCATGAGCATTTGGGGGTTTAAAAACTGATACATTATATTTCCTAACATTTTATTTGGATTTTAAGTTTATATTTATAATGAGACGGTTCTATAACTCTCTCGTCCTGTCTTTGACTGGTCTTGGTATCACAAAATAATTTAGGTAGCTCTCTCTCTTTTTCTATTTTCTGAAATATTCTGATTGAGAAAGGGATTGTTGATCCTTGAGGGTCTGGCAAAATTTGCCCATGAAACAATTTGGAGCTTGTGTTTTTTGGAAAGGAAGACTGTGGTTCTTAATGGTTTTATTATGAATAATTTCAAAGATATACTAAAGTAGAGAACATAGTCCAAAAATCACCCTATACCTGCTACCTGGAGGCAACAATTATCAAAATTTTTCCAAATTTGTTTCACTCATTATTTTTAAATGCATTTTTTTCTTTGATGAAGTATTTTAAAGCAAATCACAGACAGGTATCGTGTGTTTTCATGCTTACGTACTTCAGTCAGCCTCTCTAAATAAATCAAAGACATTCCCTTATATAACCAAAAGTTCATCGTCACATCTGGCAAAATCAGAACGTCTTACACAGGTGTTTGCAGGGAGACTTGGGGTTACTACTTCAATGTCTTCCATGGTTACTGTTTTATTCCGGCCTGCCCTTTCCTTTGAGTCAAATACGGTGATTTCCATTTTCTAAAAAATTATCTATTTCATCTAAGTTTCCCCGCTAGCACTCCTGATTAGTTTTGTCAACGTCCCATCCATTGAAGTTCCAGCTGCTGGCGTGATCCCTCTCTGAGGCTAAATACCCAGAATTATTACCAGGAAATTCCTGCCACGGATTCTCCTTCCTGGTAATCGCAGCCAGACCACGCCTGAGTTTGTAAACTCCTTGGACACCAATTTTCTGCCGCTCTTGAGGATGCAGGAGGAGGCACCGGTCCTCCTGGTGGATGCTAAGGGCTGCCTTGTCCCAGCAGTTTATTCGCCTGAACCACAGACCAGACAGAATGCCTTACCTTCAAATCATCTGAAATAGAACTTCAACTCACAGGACAGAATAAACAACCACTGATCAAGGAGGGCACTTACAAGGTAGTTCATCCTGCTTATTTTACAGATGAAGAAACCGAACTCCAGAGAAATCAAAGGGAAAAAATCGATCAAATGACTTCAAAGTAAAACCTGCTTTGCACAGCCACCACCAAAACTATGAAAAGACAAGGCCCAGACTGGGAGAAAATCTTCGCAATCATATACCAACAAAAGATGTGGATTCAGAACATGCATGTATCATCTATGTAACAAACATTTGTATCCAGAACTCTCGTATTCACCAAGACGAAGAACCCGATTTAAAAGTGGGCAAAGGACTTGAACTGATCGTACAAAATGTAAAACTGCAACGCACAGGAACTATCCCAGTGACGCTGGCGCCCCAGCGGAACGAACACACACCTCAGCCTAAAAGTTCTCTGAAGTGAATTCCTGAGAGAAAGAAAACAGGCCAAAAGGTAGGTGGGCTTACTTAAGCCTCAACGGCTTAATTGCCACAACTGGCTCGCAGCTGTCAACAGCGAAGCCTCGCGATATCTGGAGACGCGCGGAAGCTCACGGCCCTTGAAAGAGGGGGACGAGAGACAGCAGAGAGCGCAGGCGCGTCCAGGGCTTCCAGATTGGGCAACTGATCCAATGGTAAGGAGGAAAGGGGCGGGACGATAAAGGACCAGCTCAGTTACAGGAGCGCCACATTGGAGGCTTCACTAGACCTCGCAGACACGCCCACGAGCGCTTCCTTCGGTTAAAGAGCCCCTTGGAGATTGTGTTCTCGCGGTATGTGCCCCGACTCTCGCGGGGTTTAGCGTGGCACCGGGAGGCTGGGCCCTGGGAAGGGGGTGGGGGGGCCCGTTATCGGCGTTGGGCTCTGGCCGGTGTGGCGGCGCTTTCTCCTCTGTGCACGGGGAGCTGCTCAGGCTGGAGGTCAGCCAGGTGAAGAGCTCGCCCGCTTGTGTGTGCGTGCGTGAGGGAGCTGGTGGGCCCGGGGCAGGACAGGGCCCCGTCTCACCCTCCCGCGCTGTCGCGACAGGGAGGCGCGAGGCGACCGAGGTTCGGGCTCCGCCCCGCCCTCGCCCTAGCCTCAGACCTTACGGCTTTCCTCCCCCTCTCTCCTAGCTCTTGCCGCCGCCTCGGTAGCGATGGGGGCGCAGGACCGGCCGCAGTGCCACTTCGACATCGAGATCAACCGGGAGCCGGGTGAGCCGGAGACTGGGGAGCCCTGCTGGGGCCCGGGCTTACCTTGGGGAAGGGGAGGGGTCTACCCTCTTCAACTCTCCCCAAGCCTTTTTGGCAGCGGGTAGGCGCAGTCAACACCCCGTTTCTCCTGAGGCAAAATCTGTCAGTAGGAGGGTGGCTCGGATACACCACTCCCCCTGAACTCGGAAGTCCGGGCCTCGTTCTCCCAAACTCCATGCCCCCTGCACCCCCAGACTGAGTGTTCATAACATCCCTGGAGCCAAGAAAAGGGGTGCAACCCTTATAGGATTTTTCCTCTTTCAGTGTCTCTGGGTGGCAGACACTTCCAATATCCCGCATTTCCTAATACTTGAATATCATTAATAGGTCAACTTGGCCTCTGTTATTCCTTAAGTATCTTCAGCTAGAATTTCTAATTTCTGGTTCATGGGCAAATGACCTGGGGAAGTCTTCTGTGATAAACCAAAGCATTCTGTGCCCATGGACTTGGAGCCTGCATGCGCTTAGCATTGATGTCTTGTCTGCATATCTTGTTGAAAATAAAATATTTTCTTCTAAAGGGTTGTTGTTTCATTCTGAGTAGCAGAGCATGCAGGGTTTCAAACTGGTTTCTTAGCTTTCTTTAGTATCTGTAACAGAACTTTTAATTGAAGTATATACGGTCTTTGTGCACTCCCCCGTTCAGCAGATTCTTAGGGAGAGCCTCCTGCGGTTCTGGACGGTTGGGGATACAGCAATGAAGAAAACAAAGGCTTCTCGTTTATATTCTACTGGGGGAAGACAGACAGTAAACCAGGGGGGAAAACTACAGTGGCTTGTAGTAGGGGTAATACGTTAATTAGTTGGTCAGAAAAGGTCATTTTGAGGAGGTGACATTTAAGCAGACATCTGAGGGAGATGAGGTGAGCCATGTGGATATCTTTGAGAGGAGCATTCTTGGTAGAGGGACCAGTTAATGCAGGGGTCTTGGAGTGCAAGTCCTTCTCTGTTTAAGAAGCCTCAAAAAGCCTAGGGTGGCGGGGGAGGGGAGGGGGGAGAGTAGCAGGAAATGGCTATACCGTAGTATTTATAGTGAATCAAAGCATCAGATAGCAGGGCTTACGGTTTTTTTTTAAGAATTAAAAATAGCAGACTCTTGAAAAGTAGAAGTAAACCACCGGTTCTGTAGCCAGGTAAATTCCTCCTTTACTGGTACATGTTCACATCCTAGATTTGTAAATAACCTTTGCTGTGAAAAATCTCTGGAGTATGTTTGGTACGTGTTGCATGAACTGCAGTCTCCAACATCCAAGGTAATTCATTACGATACCATCCTGGTAGAAGGGAGTAGCACTCTAGAGAAGACTGAATCATCTATGAAGCAGGAAATACATTGTTCTCGGTTGAATCGGCTGGTAAAATTGGCAATTTCATATGGTTCAATCTCATAATACTTCTCCAGCACTTTTCAGTAAATTATCTGAATAGTAGATACTTGATTTTTGCACAACTTTTAAGGATCACTTCAGTTGTTTGAAGGATCTTGCTTTGTGGGATTTAATCATTAGTATGTTTGTCTTTGAGCACTTATTCAAGTAATACTCTTGACCTCCTGTATAGTTAATACTTCACTCGATAGGAGTACAAAGTAGTATCTTTGATTTACTTTCATAAGCAAGGGTCCTTTAAGAGTGGCTGTGCTGTCCACATTAATGAGATCAAGTATAGATAAAAGTTGAGTTGAATACTACACAGTATGGCTTTTTGTTGCTATCAGTGGAAATGTATACATTTTATATTAAGTTAGACTTTTCAATTATAAAGTCATCAAATGAATGCAAGTATGTATCAAAAGAGGAGAGGTCTACATATGACTTTTTTTCTCTGTGAATCCAAGAAGATGGTTCCTTTTAGAAATAATTCCAGGATTGTTTCTTAGAAATGTTTTTGAGAAGGTTTTAAACTAAGACTTTTATTTCTTTACTAGTTAAAGAACTCTTCGTGTTTCTTCTCCTTGAGCGACTTTTGGTAGTTTGCGTTTTTTAAGAAGTCGGTCCATTTTACCTAGTTGTCAACTTTCTGGCATAGAGTTGTTTGACATAGTCCCGTAATTGAATGTCTGGGATCTGCAGTGATCGCTCCTCCTTCATTCCTGATATCGACAATTTGTGCCCTTTGTCTTTTTCCTTGATCAGTTAGGCTAGAGGTTTATCATTTCAAAGAATCAGATTTTGGTTTCATTTTTTTTCCTATTTTCTGTTTTCAATTTCATTGATTTCTTTATGCTCATTATTTCCTATGATTTAGAAGTGGTTTAAAATATCCAAGTACTCGAATATTTTATAGTTGTCTTTATTAATGATTTCTAGTTTAATTCCATTATAGTCAGAGACATAACTAGTATGATTTCTGTTTTTTAAATTTATTGTGGTTTTTCATGTTCTAGTCCAGTGAAATTCCTATTTGCACTTGAACAGAAGTCTGCTGTTTTTTGTGTAGAAAAAATAAATCTATAAATATCAATTAAGTCCATTGGTTAAGAGCATTGTTAAATTCTTCTATATCCTGGCAGATTTTCTTGTCTACTTGTTCTGCTTATAGCATTATATTTAAAGTGGGTTCCTTGTAGATAAGCAAGTAGGTCTTGTTTTTAATCTATTCTCACAATCTCTGTCTTTTCATTGATATTTGTAGACTTTAATATAATTATTACATTAAATTTGTATTTGTCTATTCAATACTTGTTTTTGCTTCCCCTTTTTATTGTTTTCTTTTATTGCCTTTTGGGTTATTTGAATGTTTTTTAGCATTTTTAACTTTCACTGAATTTTTGATGCTATCTCTGTAGTATTTTAGTAGTTAGTCTAGAGCAGGGTGTCCAACCTGCGGCCCGCAGGCCACATGCGGCTCGGGACAGCTATGAATGCGGCCCAGCACAAAATTGTAAATTTATGTAAAACATTATGAGATTTTTAAAAAAGATTTTATTTATTTATTTTTAGAGAGAGGGGAAGAAAGGGAGAAAGAGGAGAGAACATCAGTGTGGGAGATTTACATCAATTGGTTGCCTCTTGCATGCCCCCACCTGGGGAGCTGGCCCGCAACCCAGGCATGTGCCCTGATGGGGATTGAACTGGCGACCTTTCAGTTCACAGGCAGGGACTCAGTCCCCTGAGCCACAGCAGCCAGGTATATTATGAGATTTTTTTTTGTGATTACGTGTTGCAGTGTATTTAATGTGTGGCCCAAGACAGTTCGTCTTCCAGTGTGGCCCAGAGATGCCAAAAGGTTGGACACCCCTGCTCTAGAGATTACCGCATGTGCGTACACACATGGCTTTTTACAGTGCACTTAGAATTAATTCTTATTTTACCGCTGTGAGTGAAATGTTGAAAACATCCCACCATATAACATTCCTTTACTTTTCACCTTATGCTGTATTTGTCATATGTATTACATCTACAAACATTGAAAACGTTTGCTTTCAAACATCACACATATTTGAAAGAGCTTAAAAGAAAAAAAATACTCTTATAATTTACCTACATATTGTATTTACCATTTCTGTTACTACCTGTTCATTCTTATAGTTCCAAGTTCCCTCTGGTGTCATTTCCCTTCTACCTGAAGAATGTTTTTTGTTTTGTTTGTTTGTTTTTTGATTGGTTGCCTCCTACATGCACCGAACCGGGGATCAAACCCGCCACCTACGTAAGTACCCTGACTGGGAATCGAACCTACAATGTTTTGTGTACAGGAGGATGCTCTAACCAACTGAGCCACTTGGCCAGGGCTAAAGAATAATTTAAGCATTTTTTTAGAGCAGATCTTCTGGCAGCACATTCTCTTTTCTTAAACATTCTCTTTTTTCTTTCACCTGAACATTTTATTTTGCCTTTTTTCTTGAAAGATATGTTCACTAGATATAGAATTTAGGTTGGTACTTATTTTCCTTTGTACATGGAAAATGTTCCATTGCCTTCTGGTCTACATCGTTCCTGATAGGAGATCTGTAGTCACTCAACTCTATACGTAAAGTGTTCTTGTCTGGCTTTCAAAATTCTTTACTTTGTCCTTAGATTTCAGCAGTTCAGCTGTGCTGTGTCTGGATGTGAATTTCTTTTCCTTTGTTCTTTTTGGGGGTTGCTGATCTTCTTGAATCTGCATCTGTCTTTTGCCAAATTTAGGAAGTTTTCAGCTTTTATTACTTCAAATGTGTTTTTTCTCCGATACTCTTTTTCCTCTCTTTCTCAGACTTTAGTGACACAAACTTCAGATCTTTAGACATTACCCTACAAGTCCATTAGGCTCTGTTCATTTTTTTTTTTTTTTGGTCTTTTTTTTCTCCCTGTTTTTCATATTGGATAATTTCTGTTAATTGGTCTTCAAGTTTGCTGTCTTTTTCCTCTGTCATCTTCATTCTGCTGGTGAGCCCGCCTAGTGAATTTTTAATTTTCATTATTGTACTTTTCCATTAAAAATTTTTTTGGTTTTGCTTGAAGCTTTCTATTTTCCATTCATTTTTTACTAGTGTTTATCCTTCCTTTTTTTAAACATTTTTTTAATTTAATGTTTTAAAAGATTTTATTTATTTATTTTTAGAGGGGAAGGGTGGGAGAAAGAGAGGGAGAGAAACATCAGTGTGTGGTTGCCTCTTACTCGCCCCCTACTGGGGACCCGGCCTGCAACCCAGGCCCATGCTGTGACTGGGAATCAAACCAGTGGCTCTCTGGTTCACCGGCCGGTGCTCAATGCACTGAGCCACACCAGCCAGGGCAGTGTTTGTCCTTACTTAGTGGGGTTCAGTTGTAATACCTGTTTTAAAGTCTTTGTCTAATAATTCCAACATCTGTATCATCATGGAGTTGCTGTCTTTGGTTGTCTTTTTCCTTATGAGATTTTCCCAGTTCTGAGATCAAGAAGTTTGAGGACATTACTCATTTTGTAATTGTCAGAGACTTACAGTTGATTTTGAAAGCGATAACCAGGGTGAATGCTTGGCTTTGGAGTTTTTCTGTGTGGGGGCCTCAGAGCACTATCATAGAACCCTGGCGATGTATCAGACGAGATAAAAAGGGGGGTATAGTTGAAATGGGTATTTTTACTTTACTGCTTAAGGTTCACACGGACCCAAAAACCGAATTAAAAATATATCCTTACTAAGCGTTGTGAAGTATTTGGAAGTGACAGCAAAAACTTTGTTTTAAGTACAGGCAGACAGATGCTGTGACCTTGGGTGGGCCACCTGTCCTCTTTGTAAACGTGGCTCTGAAGACAGCAGTATGGCAGGGTTAGCTTATATTCAAAGTTACCCTGTGAACTTTCGACTCACACTCAAGGCCGCTCGTAGTTTGGGAGCGTGAGGATTGATTTGTACTGAGGACCAGGAGAAGTCCATCTCCCATCTCAAGCTCCCCCTGCATCATAAACTCATGCGTGAGTACAGTGACTGGATGCAGTGGTCCTAACTATTGATGTCTCCCCTTTTTATAACCTCATAAATTATATGGGACTCCAGTGTAATGGTGCCTACGTAATGAGGTTGTTGGGAAGAGCAATTAAATACAACACCTGCCTGTCTTACAGACTGTATTTTTGTAACATGAAGTCACTCTAATGGAATGGATTAATTAAGAAGCACAATTTTAACTAGTCAGACTCCTGTCTGTGTTACAACACAATCAGATGACAGGTGGGAGACTAGCGGTGGGGGCAGGGAGCGCCCTGGTCCGCACTGCTGCTCTGGGTTGCCCATGGCTGTCAGGTGGGCGTGAATGTTGACACGTGTTTTTAAAGTTGCTTAGATTATTGCACGAGCACTGAATGGATATGAGGGCTTCGTATAAGGGCATTACGCAGGCAGTCCTTTGTAGATTAAGCCTTTTTGTTCACATTTTAGCAAAAAGTCTTGTTTCAGGTTTCTGTAAGCAAGAGGACTTGGGATTCCCACCCCACTCCCCCGCCCCATTTCTTAATTTTTTTTTTTTAGAAATTTGGCCTGGAGAATCCCATTAATAACCCCAGTCTCAGTTGGATGGTTTTAAAGACAAACTCTTACGGACTTTTTCAGGGACTTTATCAAGAAAAAGTTCACCTCTTACTACATCCCTTTCCCCTTCCTCTGCTTCAAAGCTCAAGTTAAATACACAGTCAAAAACTTTTCTCCTTTTCTGTCTTTAACAGGAGATGGCTGCTGCTTGTCTGGTTCTCTCCACCTGCCCCGTGTGAGCCCCTGTGCCTTCCTATCATTTTTATACCTTTGCCGGTATTGCAAAGGGGGCTATGACATTGCTGGTGTGAACTAGCTATCCAGTATATTCCTTTCCGTTCTGATTTGTACATGATTTATTACATCTCTGGGTCTGGAGAGTCTTAAAGCTTTCCAGAGTGTGTGTGCTTTAGCCTGAATTCTTGGTAGACAGAGCACTTATTTACACAGATGGTCAGGTATTTAGCAAACACATCTTACTGGGAATAAAAAGCAGGTGGGAACTAAAAGGATTTCTGTAGATGGGCAGAAGAAAACTCAAGCTGGAAGGGGCAAGACTTGGGTAACTGACAATAATCTAAAACTAAGGGATGGCTTCCAGATTATCTGAAAAATTGCATTCAGAACCCCTAGCTGTGAATGCCTTGCTATGGTAGTGCTTGATTTTAGTTCCGTTGTGTTTCAAGAGACCGTGTCTTAAGCACATTGTCACATCCTGATTCCTGCTGATTCCTGCTCCCACCCTTACACGTGCACAAGCCAACGATGCCTGATTCGTAACTAGGTAATGTGTGAGTGCGGGTTGGGTACCCAGTATGAAGGGGGAAAGGGAAGAGTTATGTTGCTAAATTAAGCTACAGGAAGGGGCGCTTTTAGGTAAAATAGTCAATGCAAAGACCCTGACGTTTTCTGGGTGCAAGAAGTGAAGGGATTGAGAAGTACAGATTGTTACAAAACGGTCACGGGGAGGTAAAGTACAGCATAGGGCATACAGTTACTAATGTAACAACTCCGTATGGCGTCAGGTGGACACGAGAAATATCAGAGGGAACACATGGTAAAGTACGCAATTATCTAACGCCTCTGTGGTACACCTGAAACTGATACAAAACAATATTGGATATAAGCTAATTGAAAAATGAAATTAAGTGACAGGAATAAAAAAAGACCCTGACATTTTCATCACAGAACTGCAGTGACACTAGCCGATTGCACACGGCCCAGACAGACAGACCAAGCACAGTGCGGAGCTCTGTCTCTGCCTGCCTTATCTTGCACACCTACACCCACTACCTGAAAAACTTGATGCTTGCTTAGAAATCTGATTCCAGGAGTAGAAGGAGACTGAAAAGCAGGAGTGACCTCAGAGTGGCTAGCTTCTGCCCCGAGATCATTATCTTTCCCGGAGAGCCCGAAAGTTTCCATTTTACTGTTGCACACTAGTCTGCAGTTGGGTTGCACTGAAGTAACTAAGTTTTCCCTTTTTAAGAATGCTGTCACCTTTGGGAAGGTTCATGTTCACACGTGACCTGAAATCATGCAGCAAGCCTGCTTTCTTAATAGCTTGATGAGAGAGCCATTCTCGGCGCTATGTCTGGGGCAAGGGAGAGTCTGTCGTGTTAGAACCTGGGAAGGCAGCCGAGTGTGCCGGAAAGGACGCTGGGCGAGGATGTAGAAATTGGGCTGTGACTCTGCCTCTGTTCGTTTTCACAGAGGTGGCCTTGGAAAAGCCACGTTATTAACAGCAGAATGTGTTGGAAACCAGGGTAGTGATCTTGGCTCTGATAATGTACCCTATGCTTGCAAGGTGGCTTAACCCACACAACATTGTGATGTAAGATTTAACCCATTTAACAGAAGAAGAGACTCTTGCAGTGGGTATTGACTGATGGAAGATCAATAGCTAGCTAGCAGTTGGAAAGGCCAGAACTCTAGCCCCTGTTTTTCTCTATTATCCATTATACCATGGCAACTTTGGGGTTTATTTATCAAGTCTAATATCTTTCTGTTATTTTAATTTATTTCTGTTTTTATCTTCCGTATATTTTCCTTAGGTTTATTGCTTGTCATCCTGAGTTGAGTGAGTGATTTATCTTTGGCCTTATGTATTAATGAAAATATTTAGGACTGTATGCATTGATTGGGGCAAAGAAGGAAGATAGTTAGTACTTTTTGCCGGGCGAAACTTCGCAGCTCTAGGATCTGGCCTCATTCCCCAACATCCTGGTTCTTAGAGCTTTTCAATTCTCCAATCTGTGCCAACATCCTTGTCAACTAATTTCATGAGCCAGTAAATACGTTCTCTTGTGAGTTTTTACTTGTACTGTCTTCAGGATACCTTACCTTTAGTTGCGTATTGAATGACATGAAAAACATTTTAGGTGCCTAAGTAATTACAGAGCTGTTTTCTTTTCCCTTGTCTCACATCTTCCTTATGTCCTCTTACTACTTCCATTTACGTGAGTTGCTCCACCACAGTAATTTGAAAGGCGTTTAATACATTTTTAATTCTACAGGTGGTTACATGTTTACATATTCCTAAACCCATATTTCCTTTTTCATCTACTTTAAGCAAAGTCTGAAATATCAGGAAGTGTTACCTTTTCTGATTTCTTTTTTTCTGTGGGTAACATAATTCTGCTGCCTGGACATTTGAAGGATTCTTTTCCTTTATATCTCTGAGAGTAAAAAGATTTTATTAAGCAATGTCTTGATGTTTTTCTACTTACAATAACTTTTGCTGGTACATAATGAATTCCTTTGATCTGTAAATTTAGGTATTCCTTCATTTATATTTTGTTAATCTCTATCTTTGAATAATATTGTTTCAAGTGTTTTTATTATTCAGATGTTTGTTCTGTGCCAGGCACTGTGCAGATCAGTGGGGGTAGAGAGGTGAGTGAAGCAGGCACGGTCCCTGTCGCCCTGCCCTTACACATTAGCGGGCCCGGGGTGGATGTGAGTGTTCTTCGTTCACACCACTGGTGGCCCTCCACACTGGGTGGCACGTTGTGCCTGTCACTTCCAGCTAAGATATGAGCCCCCCAAAAGAGCACGGTGACTTCATACTGTTGGACAGCCTGATTTATAGGGGGTATCAGTAAATAATGTTTGAGTAAATGGCTTGATACCACCTACAGTATTTTTCCAACTAGTGCTCAGTGTTAAAACTACCATATGTTTTTGGTCCATGATGTATAGCTCCTTTCTCACTTGCACTCGCACCTGTAGTTCCAGCACAGCTGTTTCTGAGAAATAGGAACAGTAATATTATTGAAAGGTGATGTTGATTTTACCCAGATTCTGGGTACTTGCAGATTTTATTCCCGCCACCTGGTGGCCACATCAGGATTACAGCACGACATAGTCTTGGCTTTTCCTTCCTGTGGCCAGTGTTTAAAATGTGTTGATAGTACCTGATTAATCTTAGTATTGTTCCCCATCTTAGTTATTTTTAAGGTTCTGCATGCTGTATGTTGGGATTAAGGTCAGAAACCATTCTGGCTCTGGGTGGTTTTTGTCCTTAGCCATGTATTTTTTACCTTAAGAACACCATACTAATGCTTACACTAACCAGTTTTAGATTTTAGTCTTGTCCTTACAGAGCAGTGTATTTATTGGCATAGCAGTAATTCTGCGGAAGAAATCTTAGTGTATATAAAAGATACTATTGACAGTAATGATTGATTCTAAAAGATTATTAAATTCCACTAAATTCAGAAGTGTTGAGTAACAAATGTTCCTGACATCTTACCCATTTGTTCAAAGGAGCGTTAGTTTCCAAAGAGGCATCAGAGCTTATTAACTTGGGAGGCGACTAAGAGTATATACGAGTCCTGAGACCAGAAAGTTTGTGAGGGACTTCTCTGGGCTGAGTGATCGGATTTGCAGACTTGCTTCTTCCATTTCCTGTTCACCATAGGGCTGTTTCTGTTTTTAAGGAATGGTAACCTGTTCTCTTTTCTGCTCTTTCAGGGAATAGAATGTGAGTATAAGTTGTGGGTGGCAATTCAGGAAGTTGTCTCTAGTGGTTCTTGAGTAAAGGTGGAACGCTGACCGTAGAGGGGAGAACTTTCTTCTAACTGAGCTGGCCCGAGGGGCTGTCCTAGGGTATGATGTGTTCCCATCACTGCAGGGTCCAGGCACAGATTAGACAAACTGAGAGTATTTTTAAAGAAAATAAATAGTTCAGGTAAGGGTCTGTCCTAAAGGGGATCTAATAACATAAGGCCCCTCGAAAGGACACCTAACATTAGGGCTGAAACCACTTTGGCTGCATGTGAGTTCTGACCCTAACAAATAGAGTGGAGTTCTTGTTAAATTCTTTCCTGTTGAATCTTTTTAAAAAATTTAAATGAATGACAGAAATGGACTTTACAGTTTTTCAAGTCTATATATCTAATTTTTTTTCCTTTCATATAAAATGTGGTGTATTTAATCAGCCTGATTACCTTTTTTTCTTGTGTTTTATTGCAGTTGGTCGCATTATGTTTCAGCTCTTCTCAGATATATGTCCAAAAACATGCAAAAACTTCCTTTGCCTATGCTCAGGTAAATGAATCATTAAACTATTGTCAATGAGAGCCCTGGCTGGTATGGCTCGGTGGATTGAGAGCTGGCCTGTGAACCAAAGGGTCGCTGGTTCGATTCCCAGTCAGGGCACATGCCTGGGTTTCGGGCTGGGTCCCCAGTGGGGGGCGGGGGAGGGGAGGTGAGAGACAACCACACATTGATGTTTCTCTCCCTCTCTCCTTCCCTCGCCCTCTCTCTGAAAATAAATAAATAAAATCTTTTTAAAAAATTATTTCCAATGAGAAGTCATGGCTTACAGTTTTTCCTTGCTTAACAGAGTAGATATTTCCCTTAAAAAGTAATGAGCTGTGAGCCCTGACTGATGTGATTCAGTGGGTTGGGCCTCATCCCACAAAGCCAAGGGTGGCTGGTTCAGTTCCTTGTCAGGGCACATACGTGGGTTGCAGGTTTGGTCCTCCTGGCACGTAGGAGAGGCAACTGATCAACGTTTTCTCTCAAATCGATGTTCTCCCCTCTCTCCCCCTCCCTTCTACCTTGCTCTAAAAATAATAAATAAAATCATTCAAACATGATGATTGTTTGGCTATGAGATGAGTTTAGCAAATAAAAAATATTGTTTTCACCTATGTGAAATCAGGGAAGCATTTTGTTTTTCAAAGGGAGGAGAGAAGAAAGAAATGGTCTTTAAAAATGAGAAATAAAGTACTATTGTGTGTAATGAAATCTCTCTATGTTGTAGTTTATAAAATAGCATTTTCAAAACTGATTTGGTACAGTTTTAAAAGTTTCAGTACTCTGTACAAATTTAGCAATCCAGATTTCACAAGAAATTTAGGATTAGAAGATAGAGGGGCAAAAGAGAATTAAGTTATTCTTTGTTATATAATATTGGATTGATATTTTTTTAAAGTATGAAAATGGAGAGGGAAACATCTGTAATGTTACCTTAGAAATAGCAAATTGAAACTTTAAAACCCCTACTTGGGGATCCACACACGCATATACAGTCTTTGCACCAACTCCCTGATCACATTCTTTTCTGGAATGGCAACAGTTTC
The DNA here is from genome assembly GCF_022682495.2 of Desmodus rotundus. Taxonomy (NCBI): domain Eukaryota; kingdom Metazoa; phylum Chordata; class Mammalia; order Chiroptera; family Phyllostomidae; genus Desmodus; species Desmodus rotundus. Next base: position 126,865,615 of record NC_071394.1, read on the forward strand.
TTACCTGTTTTTTCTCCTGTAGCATGTAGAGTCTGTACCACACAATTTAACCTTCTTTTTTTTTAAGATTCTCTCCTCGTTGTTTTTTTTTCCTTAAGATTTTATTTAGTCACATTTTTTTTAGAGAGAGAGGAAGAAAGGGAGAGAAACATCAATGTGCAAGAGAAATATGGATCTCTTGCCTCTCACATGCTCCCAACTGGGCACCTAGCCTGCATCCCAGGCATGTGCCCTGACAGGGAGTTGAACCGGTGACCTTTCTGTTCGCAGGGCAGTGCTCAATCCACTGAGCCACACCAGCTGGGGCTCAATTTAACATTTATATGCTGCTTTGTGTTATTTATTGGGGTGGGGGGTGTTTTAATTACTCACACTGTGTGTCTCTTGTATCTTGTACAGTGCCCAGCACACAGGAGTGATTTGACAAAGGAGTAATTGGATGGTACTTTCCATGGAAGGATGTTTTTGCAGCTAAACTTCCTTTCTTTTTTTCCCCTCTTTTTTCCAGGGGAGAAAGGCCTTGGGAAAACAACTGGGAAGAAGTTATGTTATAAAGGTTCTACATTCCATCGTGTGGTTAAAAACTTTATGATTCAGGGTGGGGACTTCAGTGAAGGTAGAGCTAAAAGTTTTACTCCTAATAGCTTCATCTCTCAGTTTCCAAAGTAGTCACTATTTGTAATTGTAAATATTGTCACTTACAGTATAATGCAAATATTAGGTGGCCATTGAGTAGTTGTTGGATGAATAACTGTTGTAGACCAAGAATGTATGAAAAAACAAAATGCCAAGATTTTTTTGTTGTTTTTATGCTATTTTAATGACATAAGTACTTGGTGAATTACCTTCTGATGAATGCCAAAGCACTGTTTGATTGCATTTATTTTTCTGGTGTGATTACTGTTTGAAATAAATGGATTATGGAGGTAATTATTTTAATAGTGTTTATTGTAATGGAATGAGGTTTGTTAGGATTTTGATTATGAAGCAATTACAAGGTATTATCTCCTACAGCAAATTCAAACCATAAAAAGTAATTTCTATGTACTAGGATGTTTCTAATTTTCATTATAGTTTAATTCAGCTTGTTATTTGCAGGTAATGGAAAAGGTGGAGAATCAATTTACGGTGGATATTTTAAAGGTAAGCCTTAATATTTTATGGTCTCTTGTTTCAGTTCTGATATTAAAGCAAATTTGATCATGTACTTTTAATGAGAACAGGTTTACTTATAGTTCACTTTTTGCATGAAACTAATGCTGCATGAAAATACTTTATTTGCATGAACTTGGGGATAAATCATATTGTAATATGTAACTTAATTGACAAGATTAATTAAGGCTAACGTTATGGTTAAACATGACTTTCAGCATGGAGGTTAGGCAACTATATACATGAAAACTCCTATCTTCCTGCCTAAAACTGTCAACATATTCTTTTGTTTATAGAGAATGTGGTCTTTTGCAAAATGAAAAGGTAAGAGAACGAAGCTCAGTAACACAAACTCCAATTCTGCTCCCTTGCACCCCCCCTAATAAATTCATGGACAGTCTGGGTCAGGCTGTGGCTGGATTTCAGTATTGCTTGGAGACTTGGAAAATTCTTTATACTACTTTATACATCTGTATCTTTTTTCTTTTCCCGATGGGTTATTAGTTCCACATCAGGGAAAAGAATCTAGTTGTGTCTTTTTTCTCCCTAAACCGAGCAGTGTCTTGAATAAAAGTTGGTATTTTTCTTCTCCAAGGTTTGTATATTTTCTTTTGTACGCTAGAACTCTATGATTGTGTATTACTCCTATAGTAGTAGCATTTGCATAAATCTAACTATTGCACTTGCCCCAAAAAGCCTTAGAAAAGTCAGTTGCAGAGATTTATAATGGGATCCAGTAGTGCTAGGTTTTAATGCCATGATAGCTTCAGTGTTATAATAGTCTTTTATATTTCTTTTGGGGGAAAGTGGATTACTACTCTTTTTCAGAAGCCTGTTCCCAAGGTAATCATTTTTTTAAAGTTTTCTATGTTTCTGTTTGTTCTAAAGAAAGATTTGTTTGTATGAATGTTAAAAGCAAATTTAAATTCTCAAGATATTTCTGCTGGCATTAAAATAATCTCTAAGTGATCTTTACGACAGTTTTTCCTCTGAAGCGGTAGGAAACAGCTCTCTAGCAGGTCCTGTTAGCACGCAGCTTTGCGATGGGAATGAGAGCCAGGGGGCCGCTTGCTGTGGCGGCTCCCTGTGGCAAACACCTGTGTACTTGAAAGTAGTATTCGCCATTTAAGTTGTTTTTGCAGGACTTTCTTCCTCAGCTAATTTTGGGATCCTTTCGACCAGAAGGAATCCACGTAATTTAATTCAGGCATGTCTCTACAACTTAATTTATGTAATTTTTTGATTTTTGCTCTCATAGTCTAGCTTCAGTTCAGCTAAGCACTAAATTTATCGTATAGAAATTAAACACGTAAGAGGATTATTAAGTTTCTCCCATGTATAGTACATCAGGCAGAATAATTTGGAGGAAATGAGCTTTACTAAATAGAGGGTTTTTTCCCTAAAATTTCTTTGCTAGTCTTCTCTGAAAGGTACAGTTTAAATATTTAGCCAAAGTATGTTACTACTAAAAGTGACTGTTCTAAGGCTGTTTGTATAAAGTATTAAATACTTGTTCTTTTCCTCAAGGCTTTAAGTAGTATTTTTTGGTCTTTTTATGCTTTTGTTAATTGATTAGTTAAAACTTTTTTTCTAAATATTCAGTCAAGTATCTGTACTGACCAGAAGAGGAATTTCATCCTTTGCTTTCTGTTTATTTCTGTGAACATTCACTTTAGAAGTGGCTTATAATTGGAGACTGACGAGTTTGTGTTTTCTTCAAACAGATGAAAACTTTATTCTCAAACATGACAGAGCGTTCCTTTTGTCAATGGCAAACCGAGGGAAACATACCAATGGTTCCCAGTTCTTCATGTGAGTAGGCATGATTCAGAGATGAGCTTTTAAACAGAGAAGCGCTGTTCATGGGAAAGGTGGTATAGTTAAGCCAAATTTAATGTAAGAATTCTGTGAACTTGGATTTTATTTTTAATTTCTGATGTTACAGTAACTGGTATGGTCAGGAACCAATTCTGTGTTCAGCATATATCCTGGATTTGAAGAATGGTGCTTAAAACACATAACTTTGAGGATGTACATTATTTTCAGAATAGGTTGTCAGCTTACAAAAAGACATTGGCTTTGACTCTTAACTAATTTGGGGGCTTAGTTTACCAAAGCTAGATTGAAACAGCAACTAATAGATGAACATTTAAGGGTACTAGATGTATCCTTGTATAGTTGCTTTTTCTCCTACTGCGTCTCTTTGAGCCAATTTGAGAGAGATGCCATTGTTTTCTGATATTGTATGGAAATAAGTGATTTACTGGAAAGCCGGTATTTTAAAAAACTCAAACCTTATGAGATCTCCATGCATAATTTGATTAACCCCATGTTACTGTCATTTCCACCAAAATGTATGAGATTATCGCTCAGGAAACTTCAGCATGCTAACGTTGCTCTTTAAAGAACAAACACCTTTGTAGATATGTGCGTGCACAACCCGAACCTCCCTACTTCTTTCTTGTCTGAAAGGCCTTTGGAATACTTCAGTTTTATTCTTAACTACCGCTGCTCCAAAGCCTGTTGTTATAGAATCCCCTGATGTAAAACATGAAGAATAACTGTCTAGCTTGAAGTTCCATCCTTTAGATGGTGAGCAAATTTCTACAGCTGTGCTGCATATATTGGAGAAATATTTTATTCATGGTTTATCAGAAAGTTTTATTGGGGGTCATCTTTCTAAATGGATGAGTATGAATGGCGCTTCCCTGTCTTTAAAGGAGTTCACATATAATAAATGTCACATTTTTAATGTGTCTGAAACACAGACGTCCAGTATGATCTGATAAAGTTCAGATAAGGGGCATTCTCTTCCTAAGAATGTCCTAAAAATGGAAAGCTGAGAGAAGATGGTGACATTTGGAGTTATACAGGGAAAAAGGAAGACCTTAAGCAAATAGTATTAGTTATTACACTTCTTTGTATTTTTCTGTTAACCTTCTTTGGGGCCAAAAACAAGTAGTGGGAAATATTTTGAAAAACTTCTTATATGCTAGTTAAATATGGAAGCCGTTTGCTCTTTGATTGAGTTTCCCCTTTTCCATTTTTAAGCTTATCTGAACTGCGTGTGTAAACTAACGAGTCATTGGTCAGGAAGCTACCATCTGAGGGCTCTAAAGTTTCTTTTAGGTTTCTTGTTTTGTATCAGCACATGTGAAATTTGACTTACCAGGTAGCAGCAGCTTCTTCCCATTGCTACTTACTGATTAGCTTGTTTATAAAGTGTTAGAGTTAAAACCGGTACACCTAGATGCACTAATTAAAACCCAGCATATGAGATTCTCCCTTCAAAACATTCAGAGTGTCTCGTTTCTGTGTTATCTAGTACTTAAGTCTTTCCTAGGAAGGTTCAGTGGCAAAACAAAATTAAGGCCATTACTTAATTTTGAATCAGACTGCTATTTTTGACAAGGAACGCCAAATGAAAATTTTAACTTTAGTGAATGAAGATTAAATGTTTTAAACTTGTTTTCATAATTAGCTGTAGATGGCATTAACGTCACTGTGAACCCGTATTTGGAAGAAAATTTTCTACTTGTAGTTGGAAATTTAATTCTGGAAGTGAGTTTCCAGTTAAAAGCAATCTTGGAAATAATAGAGTACTTTTGCACACTCAAAAAAGTCCTAATCTCTCTCTCTCTCTCTTTTTTTTTATGAATGTGCTTTTTAGTGCTGGCTAAAAGTACTAGTTCCCCCCAGGTTGTGGTGTAAAAATCAAACCAGCAGTCACGTTTCTAAACAAAACATCTCCTTGCTTTTGTGGAAAGGGTAGTAAAATGGAGATGGTTTTTTCCATAAGAGAAAAACCTTTGAAAATCCACGTTTTGCAGACCCTTTAGGAGTTGGAAGCAGTAAGAAAGTAAAACGCACTGCCTTCGGTTTGTGTGTGTGATCACAGATAATAGGTCTGAAAGCTGAGGTTTGGGGTTGGAGGTGGTCGCAGATCTGCCTGACGACTCCCCTGCCCTTCACCTTCTCACCACAGCTCTCTCCGTGGCATCTCGAGCGGTCGTTCTGGAAAAAGGCAGGGTGCTGTGAGCCTGGGTGGTGAAGTACCAAGAGCTGCCTTTTAGTTCCTGTTGACGAGCGTAACAAGGACTTTTAATCTAGTCTTGCAACATTGCATTTGTAGTTTATGTTCTAAGTCTGTTACTTGGCAATTCCTGAGGACTGAATTTAACATTATTAGTCTGGGTATTTTCAAAGTGTCCCTCGAGGATTCTTGTGCTTCGTGCAGTGGCTATGGTCTTCGTTACTCACTCACTGAAAACTTCCCCCTATGCTTACAGCATTGTTATTGCACGTAATTTTGCATATATTTCTTTCTTTGGGTGGAACAGTTATGTACAGGTGAAAATCAGGTTTTCTTCTGTGAAGCTATTTGTACTTTTTGCAGTAACTGCTTATGTGTAGTAGTGTATTAGTTACAGTGATTTTGTTTTAGGGGCCTAAATAGAAGAAAACTGATTCTTTTTGGAATAGTACTGCGCAAGAAACAGGAGAGAAGTGATGCACGGCACTACCCCCATGCATCGCTGAGGAAATAGTGGCTCGTGTTGAGGTGTTTTTGAAAGAATTCAGAGAATAGGGACCAAAGCTGTGACCAAATTAACTCAGTATGTAGTCATTTTGTCCTTTTTGTTATTTATGTTTTAAGCCAAAGATTCGGAAGAGGCACAATCAAAGCTACAGAATTACAAAATCTTAGAGTGGAAAGGACTTAGAGATCTAGTCCATTCTTTTCATTCTATAGACAATGCTAAATAAAGCAGAAAACACATATGAAGTCCAGGTTATGGAGAAATTTTACTCATAATCTAGAAAAAAATGGAAGCCAGGAAGAGAACACTGCACGCTGTAGACCACGAAACCCTATTGGCCACTGTCTGAGTTTACTTTAGTTAGGGTTAGGAGCTTCCAGCATTACTGGAAAATAAAATGACATGTCATACAATGCCTACCCCACTTTCAAAAGATAAAGTAAATATTTTAGGGCAAAAATGTGGACATAAAAAGATGAAAGTTTTGTAGGTTGATGCCAAGTTTCTGAAAATGTGGAGTGATTTTTATGCAAACATTGTCTTGCCTGGAGGAAATCATTGCTATCGCAGCGTTTTCCTTGGTCTGGGAGGTGTGGCAAGGAAGCCTTGGGCCCGCGGTGCCTAAATCGGCAGCAGCCGCAGCAGCCGCAGCAGCAGGCTCTTCTTCCGTGGCTGTCAGGACTCAGGCTTGTGGCCCTGGCCCTTGTCCCCTTTGTGCTTAGTCTGTGCAGGCCTTAAATCACAGCCACGGATAGACCCCGGAGCTTTGGAGAAGTATGTCAGTCAGTGGTCATGGTAATTACAAAAAGATAAGAAAACGAGGTAATACAAAAAAGTCAAACTTGAGTTTACTCAAAAAGTGTTTGCGTTGGAACAGCCCTAAGTAGGACTATGGGAGGAAAGCAAAGGAAGTTCTAGGGTATGTTCTGCCACTTAAGTAGAGTCTGACTCGAGAGTGCCCCCCATCTGAATGGGAGAGAAGTGCTGACCATTTCCGAGTAGGGGAGCCAAGGGGGTTGGGGGGTTGGTTTTAAGGGGTTTGTAAAGCCTCGTTGACATTTTGGATAGCAAAAGTAGATTTGAGAAGGAATGCTAGTAAGTAGTAATAACCGGAGAAATTCTAGCTTTTTCCTTCCATTTTTTTGGCTACTGCCTTCATTTCAAAATTTTTCATGAACAAAGATGTTCAGTAAAACTTAACCATAAGCCAAGTTCTCTGAATATCAAGTGTCATCCCTAATTCAGTCTTGGTGTTACTCAGAACTTACGTGATACATGCATCAGTGGAGGTTACGTTAACGTGAGTGCTGGATTTTTGAAAGCTCTTCTGTCGTGGTGACGTTTGGGACACACAAGTAGAGCGCTGTAAAGTGGCTGGGCTAGTTCCTGCTGCCCTTGCCTGGCCTGGTCACAGCGCAGTGTGTTGGTGCCTCCTCCGGTGTGATAGTTTAGTTTCGGGAGTTGGAAGGGAGACATCGCACATTAAAGGGTCCGTTAGGCAGAAGTAGGTTACTTTGTTTCCTTCTCCCATACTCTTATACACCTAAAGTCGCTTTTTTTTACATTCATTGAAACTTCACATTATTTGTTACATTTTGACAGTAATTCATGTAGCAATGCTCTTATAAGAAATTAAAGCTTGTTTTTAAGTATTTTAATATTTAATATGTCCAAAACCCACATAAATAATTTTGTCTTCCGTATATAATAAGGTTTTTGATCTGAGTAGTAATAGATACACTTAAAGTTCAAGTTAAAATTGGTCAGACAGTGCATGTTCTTTGAAAAATACATACATAATGGGGAAAATCAGAGAGTAGACAGGGAAAGAAAGCACCATCTGTGTCCAGGATTTGAGACCATACTCTTATACATGCATCTCTCTTGCCCTTTTCTCTTTTGAGAAGATTCTTAAAATTCTAGTTATGGCACTTTATTACTTCATTATGATTATTCTCAGTGACTTAACAGCCACAACACGTATATGTCAGTGAACAGTAACTAGAGTCCAAACACTTGCCTATGAACTTCCAGTAGTGGTCTGCTGTGGTGCGTGGCGGGCGAATGGTTTCAAGCGTGCGAGCACGCAAGGTCTTCAACGGAAGTGAAGCAGTAAAAAAGTTCCCTGAAACTGTGTTTGTTTTGAATTCTCCTAACTCAGTTTTTTCTGTTGGAATCTTTGCTTTCCGCTGGTATGGCCGGCTTTGGGCATTCAGGATTGACACATGCGCACCAGGGTACACTATTCTCTTTTTGAGAAAGGGGTTAGTTGACTTAGCCAGCTGTGAACTGAAAGGTAATGTTTCGTGAATAGGTATGAACACTCTAGTGTCACAGTATTAAGGACCTGGGCAGATGCCAACTTCAGCCACAATGCTTTTCTTGGGTGTAATTCATGTCTACATACATACCTGTGTGAAAGAAAATTTAGAGCCCTCCATTTTAAAAAGCTTTCTTGCTTTGCATAAAACTTGAAAATATTTAATTTCAAAGTTATATTGATATTAAAACATAGATTCAGTCTTGTCTTAAAAGTGTATTACAATTTATTTCTTGCCATTTTTGTGTAAAATTTACAGAAAGAGTGTTACACCGTGCGCTCCAAAGGTAATGTCTCATTACTCTAAGGCTCTCTCTTTTTCTTTCTTTGCCTTTGTCTCTTTAATCCTATTGTTATGTGCATTGAACGATTTTAAGAAAAACTCTGCTTGATCTGTATGGCAGCAATACATGTAAAACAAGCGTGTGTTACTGTCCACGGTTAACCCTGGGGAGTGTGTTTTAATTTCAGTGGCTTGTTTCTGCTAAGTTTCCACACATCTTTGGGGTGGGAGTGCTATGCTGTATATAATGGGTTTAGATGTCATTTTAGTACAGAACTATTAAATTCTGTGTTAGGCCAAAAGCTTCTTTGATAATGGTGTAAAAATGTGGATTGTGGGGGTAACAGTGACACTTTTCAATTTCTAGCATTTACGAGGTTTAAATGAACTCTTGCACATATACTGCGGTGGGCAAAAGTAGGTTTACCGTTGTGAGCACATGAAACACAGTTTATTCTTGTATTATTATTTATTAATAATTGTGGCATTTCTTAGTATTACTAACCTACTTTTGCCCACCCCTTTACCTTTAAAGCAGATTCAAAGGTTGGGGGAACCTGGAAAATCAATGTCTTAAGTGTCAGGAGAATATGAAAGTATTGAAAGCCTTTATCATTTGAAATTTTCTTTGAGGTTGTTTCTCCTTCAGCTGTGTTTTCACAAGTGTGAACTAATGACAGTCTCTGGCCTTAGGTCTTACCTTCCTGAGCACAGGCCATCACTGCACTGGACTCTGCAACTGCACAGCTTTGAAAGATCAGTGCAGTGGAGGGTTGCTGGGATGAGCTCTCGTTGTCCATTTTAATAGAACAGAACAGCTTGGACTGAGCATACCATTTCCCCTGCCCTTTTGCTACCCCGTACGGCCCCATCCCGTGTTCATCCACGTGGGAGTGCCAGCCCCGTGCCAGTGAGCCTACTTTACGTAGGGATTTCTGCTCCCGGAACGGAGGCGGAGGGTCCCAGAGGGCTTTCCTTCACTGAGGTCCTTCCAATGTTCTTGATGTGCAGTCTAGCCCAGTGGAGGTATAGGTCTGTATCGCTGCATCCCGAATTGCAGATGTGAATAATGGATTCACTACACCAGTTTAGGCACAGCGGGCCATCTGAAACTTGGCCTTGGAAGAGTGGTTCCTGTCTTCATTTGGTTTCCTCACTATCCCCGGAAAGGACCAAGTTCATTAGTCTTCAGTTTTCATTTGAATTAAAAACAAAAGTTCAGTCCGTCATAAAGGTAGCTATTCCATCCTCAAATTGAGTCTCAAGTACTATGTTCCTACACCATGCAGGTAGCTAGAATATTTTCATCTTACCTTTGGCTCCCAAGGCTTGCCATAAGGTGTTTTACAGCACTTGTCATTAGCCAGGGTGGCAAATTGAGTTGGGTTCTGTGTGTTTTAGAAAAATCTGTAGGCCTTCCCCAGCACCAGAAGATTGAGAATCATGAGAGAAAGGACCAAGGAAGGGAGACGAATAAATCCAACCACAGACCATCCCTTGTTTTCACTGCTGCACGTCGGAGACTGAGCCTTGACACTGCAGAGCATTTTTGCCTTTGCACTTTTTACCTCTTCGCGGCTTTCACACAGTGGAGTCAGTGTCTAGAGTGCGGACTGATTTCTTCCTCTCTTTGGTGTGCCTTGGTTAAGTTTTATAATTGTGGGGCATTTCCATCTAAAAGATACTGGCCGAGGTAGCTTCTGGATGCTAGTTTAATGATTTAAGCATTAGTGTCTCGCCAATTTGCTAGATTTTCTTTTTTCAAATTTTTATTTATTGATTTTAGAGAGAGAGGGGGAAGTAGAAAGAGAGAGATAAACATCAGTTTGTTGTTCCACTTATCTGTGCATTCATTGGTTGATTCTTATATGTGCCCTGACCAGGATCAAACCTGCAACCTTGGTGTATTGGGACAACGCTCCAACCAATGAGCTACCCGGCCAGGGTTCCCTCCCTCCCTCCCTTTCTCCCTCCCTTCCTTTCTTCCTTGTTTCTTCCCTTCCTTCCAACTCTGTTTATTCATTTTTATTATTACATTAGCTTTAATTACCATTTCTCAATCTTTTAAGGAAAACTTGAGATTAGTGGTTTTGAAACTCAAGATTCCCTTTAAAATTCTGGAGCTAATGTAGTGGTCTTACAGAACTGAATTTTCTTAGTATAAATGCTACAGTTCCTTGTAGAATAAAGATTTTTAGCATTGTTGTGATGAAGGTTAAATTGTATTTGGGAGCCTCTAGTACAATTTGACTGTTTTAACAGAGTTAAAGTAGGTTTCTGGTATATACTTCTGAGTCTAGATATATCTGCATTTGATTTTTTTTTTTCCTACTGCAATTCACAAGTGTGTGAAAATGCTATGGGAAAACCAGCTTGGGTTCCAAATATCTTAACGAAACATACGCCCTAGGCTTCTCCAGGGTGACTGTCTTCCATTTGTGACTGTGGAAGAAGCTGGTTGAGTGTTTTCTGGGCCGTGGAAGTTTGAAATGTCTATTGATGTTATCCATCATTATTTACGTTGCTGTTGGAAGTGCTGGCAGGTGGAAGGTTTGCTCCCTGTTGCATTTTCAGAGTTGCTGTGAGTGGTAGCAGATCTTCACCCTAGGGGAAGGAAGAGAGGCAGGAAGTTCTGGAAACAGAATTCCTGTGCCCTGGCTCCCATCTGCCTCCCTAAAAGATGCACACTGACTCAGTATGAGAAATAAGGAGAGAACGCTTGCTCGCTCCAGCGGCACGCATGCAATAGAATAGCACAATTAAGTGTGCAGAGCACATGCTGATCACACTTTTCTTTCCATGGGGCTAAGGATAGGTACTTTTTATTCCCGTTTACCTTGACAAATTTTGAGTTTGTTTCTTTTTGTTGTTATTTTGGAATTGAGAGTAACTTTAATTTTAATGTCTATGCTGTATATTTCAAACCTATTTCATATGTATGAATACACATATAACACTTATATTGGAGAAACAGATAATGGCTTTATAATTCATTATAATTTTGAGGGTGTTGTCAGTAAAATGGCTACTATTGCTGTTTTTAAGGTTTTCATGTAAAAATGTACATGTATATCATGTTTAACGTTTTCCCCTGTCTTTTTATCTTCACCTCTTTGTTTTCCACATGCTCTGTGTTAACCCCCTGCTCTGTTCTCCTGAACACCTGGTTTTTGCCGCCGTCCTTGTGTCGATGTTTGTTACACAGCACCACAAAGCCTGCTCCGCACCTGGATGGGTAAGAGTCCTGTTCTTACCACCTTGGGGAGGTGTTTGGGTGGCTGGTGCCAGACACTTTGGACCTGGGTAAACCCTCAAGGGGGCGCTCTTGATCTCTGGATTAACCTCATAGCCAGGCTCTTCCTTAAGGATCACTTGGTGCCATAATCCTGAGACTGCATGGCTTTCATGCCCCTGCAGGGGTCCTACCCAGGGCCCATGGACAGGCCCTTCAGCAGTGAGGGCCCCTGCAAGGACGGTTTCTGAGCAGCAAGTGCATTCTGACTGTCCGAGAACTCTTCACCATAAAGTAGTTAGGAGCCATTGTTTTAAAGGCAGAAAACCTAAGGCCCAGTTTGAGTAGTTGGTTTTTCCCCCTTTATGAAGCAGATCTCCAGTTCTAATTCCCTACCTGCATCAAACACTGCTTTTATTTTCAGGTCTACGTACATGTCATTTGTAACAATTGTCTTGATTACTGCTCGTGGCTTAATTATCAGCAAACCAGATCTTTCTTGAATTTGTATCGTGACAGGGTTCATGTTGTCTTTGGACTAGTGATTTCCGGTTTTGAAGTGATCGAGCAGATTGAGAACCTGAAAACTGATGCTGCAAGCAGACCGTATGCAGACGTGCGCGTTATCGACTGTGGGGTGCTTGCCACGAAATCCGCAAAGGATGGTAAGAGTTTGGGAGATAAAGAGAGCGAGGGTACAGGTAACTGGTGCTGAGGCTATAATTTAAAGATACCTCCTGGATTTCAGTGGTGCAAAAACTTCATAGGAGTGGTAGAGCAATAGCCCTGTTACCTCAATGTCACACCCTGTATCTGGCCCATCATAAGTCTTACCAAATGTTACCTCTTCCTGGCTTATTGCGATAGCCTCACAAGTGTTCTTTGCCCCAGTCCTTGCTCTACAGTCTTTTCTCAGCAGCAGCAGCCTCCTCATTGGTCTCCTTGCTTATACTTTCGGCCCTCTGCAGTCTACGCTTAACAGCCACCAGAGCGATCTTCTCCTGGGGCTCCCTTCCCAGTCAGCCAAAGCTAACATCTTTACAGTGACCTGTGAGGCTGCCCGGGGCTCTGCTGTTTCTGATTTCTTCCCCATCATTCATTGTCTTCCAGCCACGTCAACCTTGGCTACTCAGACATGCCAAGTACCCAGGGACTTTGTGCCAGCTCTGTCCTGTCTGGAACACTCTTCTTTCAGAAATCTGTCTGACCCCCAGTCAGATCCCTCATCCCCTTTACATCTCTGCTCAAATATTACCTTAAATTACCCCTGACTCTCCCTATTCTCTTTGTGCTTGCTTTTTTTTCGTTGTTGTTAGCACTTATTATTTATCATATTATGCAGGTATTTTCTTCCATGATTCCACTAGACTTCATGAAGGCAAGGGCTTTATTGCCTTACAGTCTCATCAGCTGATTGTATTATCAGCTTGAAAAAAAGTTTATTTAAATTGCGTTGTTAGTTTGCTATACATAAAGGATGTTTTATAACACTTCGTAATCACATTTTTTACTCTGAAAGGTAGACACTCCCGTACTAATATTTTTGTTAATGTTTCTTAAAAGTTTTTGAGAAAAAAAGGAAGAAACCAACTCATTCAGAAGAATCGGATTCCTCTTCCAACTCCTCTTCCTCTTCAGAATCATCTTCAGAAAGCGAAGTCGAACATGAGAGAAGCAGAAGAAGGAAGCATAAGAGGAGACCCAAAGTTAAACATTCTAAGAAGAGACGAAAGGAAGCAAGCAGTTCCGAAGAGCCACGGAGTAAACACGTAGTGAGCCCGAAAGGGTAGGTGCGAAGTCCTAGAATAGTCTCACCAAAAAACAAAATGAGAAAGCCTCTCTGGGATGGGGGAGTAAAGTGGGTATAATTCTGTAAACTTCGCATTGCTCCCTGTTATAAACAGGACAGCATTTTTTAATGTAAATCGAAATCTGGCAAATCTAAGTAGCATGGACATTTCATAACAAAGATTTAGTTGTTAAGTTGAAAATAATCCCTGAAACTCAAAAAAATTAGGACTCATCTGATGATTTTCAGAATTTTACTACTACGTATGGGTTGATATTTACATGTTCTCTTTGAGAAAACTGTATAAACCTTTTGAGTGAGACTTGTGAAGTATCAGTAGTGTTGCTACTTAACATCTAATTTTGTGTGCTTTTATTATGAAATGCAAACATTACACACCTTATTGGTGACTTGGTACGTCTCTCGCAGTCACTCTGAGAGAAGTGACGCCAATGGAAAAAGGTCAGTGGATTCAAATGCTAAGAGGGAAAAGCCGGTGGTGCGCCCAGAAGAGATACCCCCAGTGCCTGAGAACCGGTTTTTACTCAGAAGAGACATGCCTCTTGTCGCAGTCGAACCTGAACCGTAAGTAGGATGTTCCCTGTGTTTTCATTTCCGATCGATGATTTCATCAGCTCCTTGCAGTTCCACACTCATAACTGAGCATGACCCATACTCTGAGCACTTCGAAAGATAACTGCGGGAGATACCAGACTAAAGAAGGACACGCACCTGCCTTTCAGGATTCACGTTCTACGTGTAGGAAAGGGGACGGGCCCGCCGGTCAGGGGAGGTTCTTGCGGCAGGCCTGGGAAGACTGCAGTGCTAATCTGGGCTTTTCGTTAGAGGTGAAGTTTTAGATGTCAGAGCCAAGTCAGTTGAGCTCTCTGGAGCCAGCAGAGAAAGAAAACGTGTCCCAATTAGAATAGTGTAAAATCAACTGCACGGCGGTCGGTGACAGAACTTAGTGTCATAAATGTGTCACCGTCATTAACTTCCTTGGTGGTAATTTCTCTACTTTGGAAAAGCTAATTATAGCTTTAGATTTGGTCTGAAAAGATAGTACTGAAAGTATTTTGCATGTTAGATTCAAGTTTACAATTATTTAAAGAAGTATTATGTGAAAAAGGAACAGAAATACAATAATGATATTGCTGGTGTAATTGATAAATTCCCGGTGAAGAACAGTCAGATTAAAGGCTGAGAAGTCATGCAGGTGTTCCTGTTCACAACTAGGTGTCTACATAAAGTTATTATGTAGTTTATTAAATATTTTTAAGCCTGAGTCTCATTTTGTAAACGTCTTACAAAATAGGGTGCATGTTTGAATTAATAGCTTAAGATGCTGGTGTTTTCAGTTTTTTAAATTCTGACTTGTGAATAAATTTTAGTGAGACCCTTCCTTCTTAAAAGACAAGAAGCCAAGTTCATTGATCAAATCCATTGGCTTTCGGAAGGTAGGAGACTTGAAAGGTCAATTTCCGGGTCCTGTGACGGGGTTGGCAGACTACGGTCTGTGGACCAGATTTGGCCTACTGCCTGTTTTTTTGTGAAGGCTATGAGCTGAAAATGGGTTTTGTGTTTTTAAGTGTTTGTGGGGAAAAATCAAAGGAATCATAATATTTTGTGATATTGGAAATGATACGACATTCAGTGTTCATAAAGTTCTACTGGAAGATGGCCAAGTCATTTGTCCATGCTTTTCCTGGCCGCCTTCTGCACAGCAGCGGGACCTCGCAGCCGCAGCAAAGTCTGCGTGGGGGCTGTCGTGCTTTTCACTCTGCCTGGTGCCCTGCACAGCTCTCCAGTG
This sequence comes from Desmodus rotundus, assembly GCF_022682495.2. Lineage (NCBI taxonomy): Eukaryota > Metazoa > Chordata > Mammalia > Chiroptera > Phyllostomidae > Desmodus > Desmodus rotundus. The sequence continues at coordinate 126,880,742 of NC_071394.1, forward strand.
CTGCAGGTGCTGCCCATAGAACCCATGAGGTGGACAGATGTTTTCAAAAACGAAACGTGTGACATTTCATTCCAGATCAGCATTACCAGACGAACCGCATTAACATCATCTGTTTTGATAGGAAGTACTGTGAACCCTCATTGAGTGAAATGTTATCACCCCAAAAAAGAATGTCAGTCCCCTCATTAATAGATGTGTATTACCGAAAATGAAACTCAGTTATTATATTTTAAATTTCGGTAATAAAATATTTGTGAAAATTTGGGGGTTTGTCTTGTTATATAAGTGCCTACATAACAGCCTTAATTTAATTACCCCTGTTTTCTGGTTTTGTTTAAAGTAGTTTATACCACTGTCTTGCATTTGGGTTGAATGTTGCTGATAAGTTTATTTGGTCATTACTCTTCTTTGGTCGCATCTCAGAAAGTTATTTTGTGCAGAATTATTTTAAATCACAGATGGCCGATAGTTGTGTCTTATAAAGTGAGCAGATTGATCTAGGTTATTCGGATCTTTGAGATTTTGACGAGTTGTTTGGGAGCTAGAATTCAGTGTGCTTCAAGAACTCAGCACATGCAAGGGTCAGAAACGGAGATGGGGAGCCACAGAGAGCTTGCTCCCTTACTGACGTACCTGCAGGTAAGCTCATTCTCACTTACAATTCACTGAGCAGAAGCTGAGTTCCACACTTGATTTAGTTCATTTATTCTTAGCCCCAGCTGCACTTGACAATAATTTAACAAGCTTTAAAAATACCAATTTCTGGGCCATATAGCAAGTCAAATCAGAATGTGGTGGAGAGGTGGAGGGTGAGGGCAGCATTGGGTCAGTATCTATAAAGTTCCATGTGCCCTGGCTGGCGTGACTCAGTGGATTGAGCACCAGCCTGTGAACCAAAGGGTCACTGGTTTGATTCCCAGTCAGGGCACATGCCTGGGTTGCGGGCCAGGTCCCCGGTGGGGGGCGCGTTAGAGGCAACCGCACATTGATGTTTCTCTCCCTCTTTCTCCCTCTCTCACCCTCTGTCTAAAAATAAATAAATAAAATATTTTTAAAATAATAAAAATAAAATAAAAGGTTCTATGTGGACAGTATGTCTTCCTGAACACCTGTAGGTAAGTCATTTGGTATTGAGTGCTTTTTTCCCTTCATGAGGAAAATGGGGCCAGCAGCTGCCTGCCAACACTACCTAGTTACCTCATTGTGAGAACCAAGTGATGCCGTGAGAATGAAGTGACTGGAAAAACTGCAGTGTAGTTTGTAGTTAGAGTGATCTGGGTCTAGATTCCTAGAGCCTTAGAAAACCCAGAGTCAAGTTTCATCTGTTTCTGTGGCCTTGGGCAAGATTTTTAACCACTGAATCATAAAATTCTTCAAAATGGAGATGTAATAGTATCTACCCCGTAGTGTTGTTATGAGAATTAAATGAGCTAATGCCTATAAAATGCTTATTAACAACAACAAACAATCTGAAAAGGAAATTAAGAAAGCAGTTCCATTTAAAATAATCTAAAAAAATAAAATACTTAGGAATAAATTTAATCAAAGGTGAAAGATTTGGGCAATGAAACTACAGAATATTGCTGAGAGAAATTAAGGACGGCCCTAAATGGAAAGACATTTCAGCTCGTAGATCGGAATATTATAAAGATGCCAAAATGAACTATGGATTTAGCACAATCCCTATAAAATGCTAACAACCTTTCTGTAGAAATGGAAAAGTCAAAACCCAAATTCATATGGTATTGCAGGGGACCCTAAATAGCCAAAATAACCTTGAAAAAGGAGGACAAAGTTGGGGGCCCCATACTTCCTGATTTCAGAACTTGCTGCAACGCTACAGTCATCAAACCAGTGTGGTACTGGCATTAAGAAGAGACATAGAGGCCAGTGGAGTGCCCATACCTCTGTGGCCAGTTGATGTTAGACAGGGGGGCCGAGTCCATTCAGTGGAGAAAACAGTCTTTTCAATAAATGGCACTGGGACAACTGGATTTCCACATGCAAAAGAATGAGGTTGGACCGCTACCTCACATCCTATACGTAAATTAACTCAAAATGGGTGAGCAGCCTAAATGTAAAGGTTAAAACCATAAAACTAGAAAAAGACAGGTAAATCTTCATGACCTTGGATTTGACAATGAATTCTTATATTGAAGATATTAAATGGCCAGTAAGCACATGGAAAGATGCTTCATGTCATTAGTTGTTAGGGAAATAACAAACCCACAGTGAGATAACCACTCTTCACGAGAATGGCTATAATTTAAAACAAACAAGCTAGGAATCCTCATTCATCACTGGTAGGAATGTAAAACGATGCAGCTGCTGTGGAAAACCATTTGGTGCTTCCTCAAAAAATTAAACATAGATTTACTACGCAACCCAGCAATTTCACCCCTAGGTATATACCCAAAAGAATGGAAGAGAGAGACTCACACAGACAACCGTATGCCAGAGTTCATTGCAACATCATTCACAATAGGAAAAAGGTGGAAATAAACCAAGTGTCCACCAACAGATGAGTGGATAAACAAAACTGTATGTACACACACACACACACACTCACACAGGGATGTTATTAGAAGTTACCAGAGGCAGAGGGAATGGTGCAGCAATGGAGAATTTGCACTTAAAGGGTAGAGTTTTGATTTGAGGTGATGAAAAAGCTTTGGAAAGGTGGTAGTGATGTTTGCACACCATTGCGAATGTAATCAATGCCACTGAATTGTACACTTAAAAGGAGCATTTCTATTCTATATGTACTTTATATATAAAATATAAGAACCCAGTAAAAAACATATTTAAAAATGCTCATTAACATAATGCCTGGCACATAGTAAGTACTCAGTAAAAGCTAGCCATTCTATTAATAAGAACATACAAAGCAAGCAGGTATGAATAAACTTCTCGTGCACAGAGAACTGTAGCCACCACAAAATCTGTACTCAAAACTGCCTGTAAGATGAGGCCGCAGGTTGGGAGCGTCGCAGGAGGGGCAGCTAATAGTAGAGAGATGGAGGCAAATGAACTATAAAAAATATAAAGTAAAAGAAAAACTGACTAAGAAGGCACAATTAGGCATGAGTCAGAGATAACTCAGGATTCCTTTAGAATATTACTGTTTTGACAAGAGACTTCTAAAAGAGGATTTTGTTTAAAAATAGTACTGTATTTAAAAAGATAAATACTAGTATGTATTTCTTCCCAGCTGGGTTACTTTTTTTTTTTTAAGTGTTGGCATTTGAAGGGTTAGAAAATTAGGTCATGTGGGGTGCCTCTTTCTACATAAGTGTTGGATCTAAATGAAGTGTTTTTGTGTTATAGGAGTATAAACTCTACATGCAAACATTGAGAAAACTGCCTACATTTGCTTATTTTTAATCTTCAATCACCTTTTCCAGGAAGATTCCTGACGCTACCCCCACTGTAAGTGATCAGAAACCATCTGTGTCAAAGTCTGGACGGAAGATTAAAGGAAGGGGCACAATTGTATGTTTGTTAAGACTTTTCTTTCTTTTTTCAAATTATGTAAGCGGTACACTTTTTACCTGCAGGCAAAATGCTAGCTTTGATTTTAGGTGTAATCCAAAATCTGTGCAAGGAGCTAGTTGTGTTCTCTATGATCACGGGAAGGAATTGCTGTTAGGTCAGAATTTACTGCCATGTGTGAACAGTTTAAGTGTGAAATGAACATGTGACACAGTCAGTGAGCATGTTGAGAAGTCTTAGTATGCTGAACACTCTAGGCTAATGAATGTAGCCATTCGGACCTCGAAGAGGAACTTTTCACGTGTGATGGCAGGTACATCTCAGCCCTTCCCCATTTCTTTCAGTTGCTTATGTTTGACATAACTTCACATCATCCTTTTGGTACTTCGGTCATTATCGCCTTTGAATGGGGTCTGAGATTGGGTCTCACACCTAACTCGGTTCTAGAGCAGACTGTACCTGAGAGGTATTTGAAAACCGTGATTCCCGTCTTTGTTTTGAAAGCGCTATCACACACCTCCAAGATCCAGGTCCTGTTCGGAGTCCGATGATGATGACAGCAGTGAGACGCCCCCTCACTGGAAAGAGGAGATGCAGAGACTGAGAGCCTACAGACCACCCAGTGGGGAGAAGTGGAGCAAAGGAGATAAGTAAGAGCTTCGAGTCTGCGCACACTCCGACGTCTGCTGTGTTTCGAGTGTTAGGGGGGTAGAGACCTGCTTTTGGACTTTTCACTAGAGATTTAAATTTAAAATGAGACAGTGACCAGAGAACGTATTTGGGAATACTTGGTGAGAACAGTGCTATTCTCAGGAGGCATTCTGTTTCCCCCTCACAAGACTATAACCCTGCTGAATCTCTTAAAGACTTCTTGTTGAACTTTAGAAACAATCAGGACTTGAAATTATGTAGCAGGTACTTTCACAGCCAGGTGTCGTAGTTACTGATGAATGAATTGGTAGATGGGAAAACCTGTACCCAGTGTGTGCATTAACTTCTGGCCCCAGGGACTGTTCCTTCTTCAGAAGTGTACCCATCTCTTACCCTCAGGGGCACCCCACCGTGGAACACTTATTTTAGAAACGGGGCTGGCCTTGGAACAGCTAGTGAAAATACACTAAAAAGTGAAAATACACCAAGGGGACCCCCTGTAGTTGTTCATGGTAAAATTGTCTGTCCGTGTGGGCGTTGCGTAGCGTGTTTGAAATTGGAAGAGGAAGGAAAGGTGGGCACCTGCTGTGCGGAAGTGGCTCGGGCACAGTGGTCCTGAGGATTTGCGCCCTGCCGTGACCAGTGAGGCTGTAAAGCCTGCTTCTGTTTTCATGTACTTCTCCCGCAGTTCCCGTAGTAAGTAGTTTCAAGCTTAGGGGAAGGTCTTGATTGCCTTTGTGAGGCTGAGATGAAACAATGGTCTTTCTAGCTTCTTGAGCCAAAGGGGTTTCTCTTACAGTTCAGGCAGCCATCCTGCATCTGCAGAAAGTCCACAGAACGGTCCGGGAACCTGGCTGGGCAGTGTTCCTACAGGCAGAGGGCTAGGAGCTAACACCGCCGGGAGCTCCATGTGTCGGCAGCGCTCTTGTGGTTAGCTGGTTTGGGTTTCAAAACCATTTTCCTGTCAAATGTGAAGTTCTTTGCTTAGCTTCGGGAAACCCTTCTGTGAACGGCTGTGCGAGCAGCTGCCCACGCGTCTGCAGCGGTGAGGGCCGGGCCGGGCTGCTCTCTGTCGTGTCCTTCCCACGTGCGCCCACGAGGTCAGCACCCTGCCGTTACCTAGGCCTTCGTCAGTGGGCTTGTGTTGACAATGAACGGACACGCATGTTCATTATAAAGCATAGAAAGCATGCTTGCAAATAATGTGTGCATATTGTGTTCTTTCTGCAGGTTAAGTGACCCCTGCTCAAGCCGATGGGATGAAAGAAGCTTGTCCCAGAGGTCGAGGTCATGGTCGTATAATGGGTATTATTCAGACCTTAGTACGGCAAGACACTCCGATGGGCACCATAAAAAGCACAGAAAAGAGAAGAAGGTTAAACATAAAAAGAAAGCTAAAAAGCAGAAACATTGCAGGAGACACAAGCAGACTAAGAAGCGAAGGATTATTGTACCATCTGACATCGAGTCCTCAAAATCTTCCACCCGGCGTTTGAAACCCTCTGGTGATAGAGAAAGGAGGTCTCGATCTTCCTCATTAACTTCTCATCACTCGTCAAAGAGGGACTGGTCTAAATCTGAGAAGGATGGCCAGAGCTCTTCAACTCACTCCAGCAGAGACTCATACAGGTCAAAGTCTCACTCGCAGTCTTACTCTAGAGGAAGCTCAAGATCAAGGACACCGTCAAAGTCCTCCTCACATTCTCGAAGTAGGTCAAAGTCCAGATCTAGTTCCAAGTCAGGGCGCCAACGGGCAGCATCGCGATCGCCGGGAAGAACAGCCTCTCCGCTGAGTGAGAACAGGCCCGTTAAAACAGAGCCTTTAAGAGCAGTAGTGCCACAGAACGAAAACGTCATAGTGCAGCCGCCGGTGGTGGCAGAGAATATCCCCGTGATCCCGCTGAGTGACAGTCCCCCTCCTTCCAGGTGGAAGCCTGGACAGAAGCCCTGGAAGCCCTCTTATGAGCGAATTCAGGAAATGAAAGCGAAGACAACCCATTTGCTGCCCATCCAAAGCACTTACAGTTTAGCAAGTATTAAAGAGACTGGTGGTTCATCCTCCTACCACAAAAGAGAAAAAAATTCAGAAAGCGATCGGAGTGCTTATTCAAAATACAGTGGCAGAAGTTCAGAAAGTTCACCGAGGTCAAGAAGCAGATCCTCCAGGAGTAGATCCTACTCCGGATCGTACTCCAGGTCGCGGAGTGTAGCCAGTTCCCGTTCCAGGTCTCGGTCTCCCTCCTCCAGATCTCATTCGCGAGACAAGTACAGTGACCATTCGCAGTACAGTCGATCATCTTCATACTCGTCTGCTAGCAGTGATGCTGGAAGGCGAGCCAAGAGGAAACCTAGGTCCCATGGGAAAAAAAATAGCGCTTCAAATAAAAGGCGCAGCAGCAGCTCTGAAAAGACACTGCGCGATAAATACGTGAAGGGCAGAGACAGGGCTTCGTGTCAGAGGAAGTATAGCGAAAGCAGGTCATCCTTGGATGATTCTTCAGACAGTGGACGATCGAGTGTTCAGGTTGCACAGTCCGCCCAGGGAAAAGGGAAGCAAGTCCAAATGGAAACGAGTAATAAACAAGAGAAAAACAGAGATGGAGGGAAATCCAAGCCCGAACGGGAACGCCCTCACTCAAAAAGAAGAACTCTGAAAGGGAATCTTTCTGATCACTTTAGAAATGGCAGTAAGCCCAAAAGGAAGAATTATGCTGGGAGCAAATGGGACTCGGAGTCAAATTCTGAACGAGACGTAACTAAAAACAGTAAAAGTATTTCCCGGCCATCTTCCGACAAAGAGGAAGGGGAGGCCACGTCAGATTCCGAATCGGAGTTTGGTGAAAGTCACCCCAGAGCCAAACCCACAGCAAAGTCATCAGCGGGTACTTCGCTGCCTGACGGGAGTGGTGCCTGGAAGTCAGGCAGACAGCGGTCCTCACCCTCGGACTCCGAGGGGTCCTGTTGCAATTCAGAAAACCCTAGAGGGAAGCCGCGGAAGCGCAAACACGGGTCAAAGGAAAACCTCAAAAGGGAACACACCAAAAAAGTAAAAGAGAAAACGAAGGGCAAGAAGGACAAAAAGCACAAGGCCCCAAAACGAAAACAGGCCTTTCACTGGCAGCCTCCACTAGAATTTGGGGAAGAGGAGGAGGAGGAGATTAATGAAAAGCAAGTGACTCGGGAGTCACAAGAGAAAAAACAAGTTTCTGAAAACAGTGAAGCCACAAGAGAAAATATCCCCCGAACCGAGAAGCCCTGCGAAGATGGGAGCCTTACAGGTAAACAGAATACGGCGCCCGCGTCAGATGCCGAGCAGCCGGCTCCCGATGACAGTAAACCACGCATATCCCCTGCACCTTCAAGCCCGGAGGAGGAGGTGGCCGGTTCGCCCCCACACCTCCAGCCTGTGGGAGAAAGTGCCCCCAGCGGAGTGGAGGATGTGCTCCAAGCCGATGACAACATGGAGATCTGCACTCCAGAGAGGAGTTCCCCAGCAAAGGTGGAGGGGGCGTCCCCTCTGGGAAGCTCGAGGCTCCATGTGCCTGACGTGGGCCCTGTGAAGCAGGAAGAGCAGGCTGGGCATCCCGAGGCAGAGGTGCAGAAACAGGGCAGCGGCATGGCGGGAGGCCCTGTGGTGGGCGAGGTGGGCACGGTGGGGAAGGCAGACAGTGCGTCTGCAGCCCCGGCCGGCGCTGTGGAAGGCACGGTGCGGGAGGCAGCGGCCGACAGGGGCCAGCTCGGCCTCCTGGATAATAAGTGGAAGCCCTTGCAAGGGGCGGGCCACCTGGCAGCACCGGCAGCTGTCACATGCAGTGCCATGGAAGGGAAGGCGTTGACTGCTCTGCCTGAAGTGAAGCCACAAGGCTTGAGAATCGAAATTAAGAGCAAAAATAAAGTGCGGCCTGGGTCCCTCTTTGATGAAGTAAGGAAGACGGCACGCTTAAACCGGAGGCCGAGAAATCAGGAGAGCTCAAGTGATGAGCAGACGCCTAGCCGGGATGATGATAGCCAGTCCCGGAGTCCAAGTCGGTCTCGGAGTAAATCCGAAACCAAATCAAGACACAGAACGAGGTCTGTCTCCTACAGTCATTCAAGAAGCCGGTCGCGAAGCTCCACGTCCTCTTATCGGTGAGCAATATTCTCTTTACTTTTTTTTTTTTTCCCTAAGAGAGTCTGTTACTGTTTAGCTTGGAAGAACACCAGAATTAGGGACAAGATCACTGTTTCCAAATATCTGGAAGGTGAATAAGGAGAAGTCTTGTGCCGGGTGACTCAGAGAGCGGATTGAGGACACGGAGCGGATTTCAGGGAAGAAGTTGGGGCTCAGAGTAAACAGCGGTCACTCCCTGTCGAAGCTCTCTGGGAGCAGAGACCAGTTGCTGTGGCCGGTGGCAAGTTCTCCACTCACTGACAGGATGGAGAGGGCTGAGGGGCGCTCCGCCCAGCCCTCCACTTCACACAGCAGGGAGCTGCGGACCACAGAGACCAAGCTGCCTGCTCAGGGCAAGCATCTGGATGATCTTCTTCTAATTTTATTTTTCAGTTGTAGTTGACATTCAGTATTGCTTTGTACTGGTTTCAGGCGGGACAGCACAGTGGTTAGACAGTCACAGGCGTAGCAGAGGGTCCCCTGGTATTTCCGGTGCCCACCTGGCACTGTACATGGTTACGACAATATTACTGACTGTGTGCCCTGTGCTGGACAGTACATTCTCGTGATGTTTTCATTACCAAATTGTACCTCTTAATCCCTTTACCTTTTTCGCCCAATTCGGTGATCTTTATTCAAGGCTGGGATGGTAAAAACCATCATCTTTAGATATATTTATTTTTTTATTTTTGGTTCAAGTGGCAGCTAACTTCTGTCATCAGCATAGACAGAGAGTTTTTTTAAACTAGAAGTGGTGAAGGTGATCGGGGTAATTAGTTCATACTCTTGGTGTTGTAAATATCTCTCGGTTTTACTTCACTGTCTCTTAATTACTCATATCTCTTACTATTCTGTGCTTGATTTTCATCACTTGAACGTAAAATATAATAATAGTCTTTGAGCGTTTTCGTTTCCCTTTCTAGTGATTCGTTAGTCTGTCTCTCCCTTTACCCAGATTTCTTTAAAGCTAGGAAACAGCACTTGCCACCTATAATAACTGTCTCCCATTTACTCCTCGGTTGCTTGCAGTCTGTCTTCTCTGCCCCCCCCCCCATCTCGCTAGACTGAGTGAGATTTTCACGTTCTTCCACGTGGCTGGTTTTCGGTCCTCGCCTTCTGGAAGCCCTCTGCTCATGCTCTTCATCCCTCTCACACCATTCCGTGTTTGTGCTGTGGGTTCCTCTCCCTCCTCCTGCCCCGACGCCCAGCAGGCCCAGAGAGCTAGTGAATCCTGGCGTTTCATATTCCTGGGTGCAGTTACCTGTCGAGCTGTTCCAGCCTCCTGTCTGTTCAACATCTGCTTTCCTATTTGCTCGCTGATAGCTCTGAGCTGTTGGTGATGCTGGCCACTCTCATTTAGTACCTTCCGACGACTGCCTTTGGGGTAGGTGGTGTTTCATCTTATGAATGAAGACAGGCGTAGCGAGGCGAAGCAGTTTGCTCTAAGCTGTTCAGCCAAGGTAGTAGACAGAGAGCTAAACTCTGCCTCCCTGATTTGCTTACCTGCCTGGGTCTGACTCCCCTACTAGGCTGTGAACTCCCTGAAGTGAGGGACTGCCCTGCAGAACATCTTGACTCTGCCTAAAACACCCACAGGGACGTTTGGTCCATGTCAACCCATCTCCCTACCTGGCCCCAAGTGCCGTCACCACCCAGGCGAGAGGGGGTTGCCATTGGCAATATAGCCACACCACAGTTATTGGTGGATCAGCACTAAAACATGGTGGATTTTTTATGTCTTAAATCAAAAATGGAAGTAAACAAGTTATCTGAACCCAGGGGTGTTTTTTTTTAAAGCGTGGATGTTTCTGACAGGACCAAATAGCAAGGACCACTTGGCATCAGCTAAAGATGCTCATGGACAGTTCAGTTTGGATGGACTGAACATTTGCTGATCCACAGACTGTTTCCTGCTTGTCTTTCGGTCCCTCCCAGTCTGCTTTATGATTGCTTGTTGAGGAAACGACTGGAATCTTAGTAGAACACAGCGTGTTCAGGGCTGCGTAAACCCTGTGGCGGTGTTTACGTAAGTGGCCTGCATGTAGGGTTGCAGTCCCGACCCTGAGGGACAGGCGTGGAGCAGGGGAGAAGGGCAGGGGGCCAAGTGAATGCAGAGGGCAGGATCGAGTTACTTACGTTTTTGTTTGAATAAAGGTTAAATAGAAATAAACATAAAAGACATGATTAAGGTATACACGTCATTTAAAACGTCATCAAGCCTTAGTAGAGCTTTGCTGTACCTGATGTAGCCCTCCGCAGTGCTACCCCGCTTCCTCTCTTCTCTCCTGGACATTATTCTAAACTGCTGTTACAATTTTGTTGTTTTTCTGTATAGTGTTTCCTCAGATGTTTCTGTCCTTGTACAGTGTTGCTTTTGCATGTTTTCAAACAAAATCCTTTTATGTATCGATGTTCTAAGTTTGCCTTTTTCACTCAACATTATGTTCCAAAGAGATATCTCAGCTGATACAGGGGGCTCTAGCTCATTCATTTTCCTGCTTTAGAATATTTCAGGGTATATCTGTGAGTTAATTTTTTTAACCCATTCTGCCGTTAATGGAGATTGGATTACTTCCTCTTCTGGTATTACTAACAGGGCTTCTGTACACAGACCTGTACCGGCATTTCCTGGCTTTTCTTTGTATCATTCTGTTCAATTTAAACCCTTATTAGCTGTCACTGTCACACCCACACTGCGAGGAGTTCACCTTTCCAACGACCAGTCCTCTTACTGTGGTTTCCCTCCCTGCCCTCTGAGTAATTAATTTTAACAGCGTGGGGGTTAATACAATGATAGTTGTACCCTCCTAATTGTAGATCAAGAAGCTATTCTCGAAGTCGGAGCAGAGGGTGGTACAGCAGGGGCCGCACGAGAAGCCGGAGCAGTTCCTCTCGCAGTTACAAAAGTCACAGGTGAGCTCGTGAGTCCCGCCTTCTGTGGGGTCTCCGTCCTGGCTGTTGAGGCCTGTCATTGCTCAGTACCAGTCGGGCCCATTTTCCCACCCAGTTCTCTCTCTTTCAAAGAGCAGTCAGGTTCTCACTGGCTGTTCTCAGGACGGGATTTTCCCGGAATGAGGAAAGACGAGCAGTAGAGATATTTAAGAGAGGCCCTGACCATTGTATCTCTGCCTCCTCCACACACCCCCAATCCCCAGCATACCCCCAGCATACATCGTCCTTAACCTGAGTTCACATCTGCACTCACTCACCTTGTAACTTGGGTTAGAGGTTGGGATAGGAGGAGTTTTAGGTTTTGTTTTTTTCAAAGTAGGTTTATAGTTCTGAGTATAGGCAACAGCTTATTCTTGTATTATTATTTATTAATTTTTGTATTATTTGTATTTACAACTGTAAACCACCACTTTTTATTTTTTAAATTTTACAGAGGGAAGGGGGAGAGAAAGAGAGGAAGAGAAACTTGATGTACGAGAGATACATCACATGCCTCTCACATGCCCCCAACTGGGGACCTGGCCCGCAACCCAGGCATGTGCCCTGACTGGGAATCGAACCAGCGACCCTTGGTTCACAGGCCAGTGCTCAATCCACTGAGCTACACCAGCCAGGGCAGGATAGGAGGAGTTTTAAAGGGGGACCAAATGAAGAAGTGGGGTGAGGGTAATCCCAGATTTCTAGTTCTCACAGATTCTTCGAACCCTTGTTTGCCCTTCAGGGATTTTCCGCAGCTGCAGCTTCATCTTACTTACAAGGCAGTGCCCTACCTGGGCAGACCTTCACTGCCTCCGCCCGCTCCCAGTTAGGGCCTCCACAGGGCTTTCTTTAGGGGCATCTCAGAGAAGAGTAGCTAAAACTCAGTCTTTCGTATGAAACCCAACATGCTTTTTTAAAAATCCAATCTACTTTTGATACCAAGGCTAATAGCTGCCGGATTTCATTGTGTTTTCTTCTTGATGGGTAAATAAATGTCTAGATTTTTTATGTAGCCTGTGCTGCTGCACACGATGACGGTCGCTCATGTGATTCATACTAGGACGTCCAGCAGGAGCAGATCCAGGAGCAGCTCGTATGACCCCCACAGCCGGTCCAGGTATGGGCAGGGGTGAGGGGCCCCAGCGGGGGCGGAATCGAGAGGCCTTGTTTTATAAAACCCGCATGCCCTTTAAATGTGTTGTATTTCACTGAGAAACGTACACGCTCGTGAAATCACGCCCTTTCTAAATGAGGTCTTTTTGACAGTGTTTCCTGTTGGCCCGTTCTGCTCCAGGGTCAGAAGGCACAACTGACGTCAGACCATAGGGCAGGTGTTACTGAAAGTAACGCACAGCCTCCCCAGCTAACTTGGTGTTAATTTTGTGAGGCTTTTCCGTTTGGTGTGGCACGCCTGGTCTGGGGCGGCTGTGAACGTTTCCGGTGCTTGTCACGCGAGCGTGTCACTGCCACACGGCGCCCACGTTCTAAGAGAACTCTCTTAAGCTCCTGAGGAGGAGTGGGAGCAGGTGAGTGTTTGAATAGGAAACCTTAGTGTGTACTGTCGTTGTTGAAGCAGGTCCTACACTTACGACAGCTACTACAGCAGGAGTCGGAGTCGCAGTAGGAGCCAGAGGAGCGACAGTTACCACCGAGGCAGAAGCTACAACAGGCGGTCCAGGTGGGTCTCTCCCTGGAGCCCTGCACAGTCCTGTGGGCAGTCGGCGTGTGAGGCCATAGACTGAGAAGAGAAAGCATAATCGTCTTCGGACGGAAATCCCTTTTTCTCTTCTTGAACTTCAGCCACACACAGGCAGCTGCAGATGTGGCTTTTGTGTTAAAGTTGCTGGGTAATGTTTGTTGGATATTGTTGATGTTTGATTCTAAAATGGGTTTTTAAATACTCACATATCCTTGGACAGACATTTTTCTCGGAAGCAGTAAAGAGAGAAGTCCACCCAAACCAAGGCCCACTTTTTAAAATGGGGCTCGTTACTAGAAATAGCAAAGGGAGTTTGTCAATTTTTTAAATTAAAAAAATATATAATAAAATATTATAATCATTTTCTTTAGCAGCAGGATTAAGGTTCATATTTCGACATTTATTTGGGGGAAATGTGCTTTTTATATATTTAGAAATACTATGTTTTATGTAACATTTTGCCCAGTACTGCAAGTTTTTATGGTAACTTTTTATTATGTCCCTTTCCTGGTGGCTTTCAGCCTTACCCTTCCCTCATCCACTGCAAGGACAACCGGCGATCCTTGTAGAAGGTCACTGCTATCTGGACACTTCCTTGTCCTAAACTCTTCAAGGGCTCTGTCCGCATTGGCCTCCGGGGCAGGGCCAGGCTCCTTAGCGTTGCACCTAAGGCCTTTCCACTTACAGCTCCAGCCCAGGCTTTTCTGTCTTCCCCCTTTAATGTGCGGGAACCTTTGCTTCTGCTGAGAGACGCCCTTCCTGCCCTTTGAAATGGCCAATTCCCACCCCACCCTGCAGGTCTGCACTGCAACCCAGTGCCCCAGGAAGCCCTCCACGACTGCCAACCCTGAAGTGTGCCGCCCCACCCCCGTGCACTAGCTTGTCTTGCCCACTCTTCTGTATTGCTCTTGAGCCCCAGGGAACAACATTTGGTCACTTTGGTGTGTGTGTGTATGTGTGTGTGTGTGTGTTCCTAGTATCTAGCAAAGTGACTGGCTCTCAGTGAATATTTCCCCAAATAACTGGGTGCTGACCATCACCATGTCCTCTCGACTCCCTGTCCCAGTGCTCCCTCCTCCTGTGCCCGCGCACTATCCCCCTCCCTTGGCCACCATTTTGACTTCCATATCTGTAATGAAACGCTCTTCATGTACCCTTCCCCTCACTTCCTCAGTCTGATTAAGTATTGATGTTCATTTGGGTAACATGGAAAGTTATTCTGCTTACTTGCATGAGTGGATTTCAAGTAACTTTCCAAGGTGCAACGTTTCTGTATTTTATCCTAACCTTGCTATTACTACTCTCTACCATTTGAAGCATCTCTGAAAAGTCCGCAGTGTCGCCACAGCCAGCGGGCCCTCTGCCCCGTGCACCCGCTGTGCTGGATGCCACCTCAGCAGGGCTTCCAGCCAGTCTGGTGACAAAAGAAGCTACCAGAGGAACTCAGAGGGTGACAGCTAAAACCTGTCCTGTGTGTGTTTTGTGTTGTTACACAGGAGTTGCAGATCTTACGGCTCCGACAGCGAGAGTGACCGAAGTGACTCTCATCGCCGGAGTCCCAGCGAAAGCAGCAGATATAGTTGAAAATGTCCCCCTTTTCGATACAGATTATATCTTATTTGTAAATATCTGGTAACTTAAACGTGTAAGAAACTTAATGGCAGTCTATTGTTCTATTTCAATATTAGAGATGAATTTCAAAAATAGACACTTCTTAATTGTTACTTGTTCCTTGTGTGCAGAATTTAAAATACAGATATGTCTCCTAAAAATATTTTTATGCCACATTTTACAGTAGCCAGCTCTGGAAGTGAAATTTCATTTTCTTGAATCAAGAAACCATGAACTCTTCGTATAATTTGCAATATTATTTTGGATAGACTGTTTCCTTCCATTCACGTATTCTTTGGAATACGGATTCGTTGTGCCCATTTTCAGGTTTTTGTATATGTGCTGCCGAGCACGTTAAGGGAGAACTGTTAAAGGTGGCCAGGTGTCCACATACCCATTACAGAGCCCAGCACACCCGTGCTCTTAGAGACACACCGCCCAGATCCACACTGACGGCAGCCAGGAGTAGGGGCGGTGGCGCTGGGGCTCGTCATTCATTCCTTCCTCCTCTGTCGTCTCCGAGGACCAGGAAAGAGGCCGTCGCACAGCCTGCTGTCTGTACTACTTCCAGTGGGCGGGCGAGGGCAAGAAGAATAAACAGCCTTAACTCTAAGCACCTACACTGTCTCTAAGGGCCTAATGTTTCACATGCTTTCTAGTCAATACGATCAGAAGTTCAGACTGTAAGAAACAATTCTATTCCAGTTCACCCTCTGGAGCTTGGTGCTTTCTGGTGCCCCTTTAAGCATTGTTCTTCTCTACTACACATGACAGTCTCATAAGAGAGAGAGATTAATTTTTTATTCACCGGCACCAAACATACTTCCTTCTGAGCTGTATTCACTTTGAGTATTTGGAGGGGTTCTGTCAAGCCACAGGTGTGGGCTGGGGGTCTCCTGGACGGGGCAGGACTGGCAGAGGGGATCGTGTGGCCACGCAGGCCTATACTACACATGACTGACGCGTGTGCCTCTGGAAGAGTGGATCGAAGAATGGACTTCAAAAGTAATGGCGAAACCTAACTGCCACCATCCTGGACATTTTGCAGGGCTTTTAAGTCAAGAAGCAGACTACAATAGTAGCTGGACGGTTCTCAGCACCAGCATGCTCTCCCTGTTTGTGCCGTAACCCACACCGACTCAGTGGAGCCTTGCATGATGGGTAAACCCAGGACAAAGGGAAAGACGCATAGGGGATGACGTAAACTGCATGTTTTCACAGTTCTGGGTGGTTCCTCCAAAAATGGTGTGGTCTGTAAAAGCCGGTGTGTTTTTTTTTAATCTAGTTGGAGTTTTTCCCCCAAGTGTACTTAATCACCTTAGTGCCAGTTTAGTCCAGTTATGCAGAAGAAATTCAAACTGGGTGTTTGAGGTAGAACGTGGTGCCATCCTACCCAGGCCACGCCTGGCGTGCTTGGGAGGTGGGGGAGAGCCTCCGGTGGAGGGCTCTGGTAACCCTTGGTGGGTGGAGGGATGGCCTTGGATGTGTTCAAACCATTACCCGTAAACGGTTCTTAAACAGGGTTAAGGGGTCAGTTGTTTGCCAGGTTGATAGAGGGGAGTACATCAGAAAACACGACCTAAGTCTAACAAACGTACCCACTAATGAATACAAAACGTTATGGCTCATATGAAGGGTTTTCAAAAGTTGCCTGCAGTGGAGAATATTGCTTTAATAATACTCTGGGAAAAATCGGTATTCAGAACCCAAACCAAAACTGCCAAATCTCATTATGTTACGAAAAGTTACTGTTGGGCAGTGGATAGGTTTTCTATTGCTTTGTAAATAACTACTCCAAACTTAGCAGCTTAAAACAGTACTCGTTTCTTAGCTCACAGTTCTGTGGCTCGTGAGTCTGGCTTGGTGCGGCTGGACTCTGCTCAGGGCCTCACAAGGTGGAAGCCGAGGGTCCGCAGGGCAGCGTTTCCCTTATGGGGCCCTAGAGAAGGGGCTGCTTCCAGGCTCGTTCGGGCGGGTGGCAGTCTTCCATTCCTGGCGGGGGGCCTTGCCCTCAGCTCCTTGAGGCTGCTGGCACGCCCCCTCGTGTGATCCTCTCCGTCTGCACGCCAGCGATGGCCCGGCGAGTCCTCGTGCCTCCGATCTCCTTCCTCCTCTGTTTTAAGGTTCATGTGGTTCCATCGAGCCCACTGAGGCAGTCTCCTATTTTAAGGTCACAGAACATATCGCCATAGGAACGACCTCCGTGCACAGGTTCTGGGTTGGGGCACAGAATGGGGCAGGGACCTTTTGGAAGCCTGCCTCCCTCGGCGGTCCCTTTGCCCACTGTGGCCGGGCAGGTGGGCCCTGGAAGCCTCGTTGGTGCTCTGTGGCAAAGAGCAGTGCTCGGCTGCAGCGTTCAACTTGTGTGTTTACTGAACGAACTACAGAGACAAGCTTTTCTTCCTAAGGGGATTATTCTGTATTTTAAGGTAATTTTTAATGAAATTGAATTATGTTGCGTATTGTGCTTCTTAATAGAAAATGCATTATTGGGCTGTTTTTGTAACGTCCTGTTTACTGCAAATGCAACATGATATAGCTGGTATTGTTTAAGAACTAGAAAAACTTTTGTACATATCAGCAATGTCTAATTTGTATACACTTCATTTAAATTCCCCTAAAACTTGAAAGGGGTACCTTGTAGAAATTAAAATGTATACTTAGTCTAAGTCTGCGCCTTTGTGTGGTTCATCTTTCTTCACCCGCGCAGACCGAACTGGTCCTTCTGAGGTGGGAGAGGAGACTGCGGGCCTCGCTGCCAGCCACCTCTGAGGCTCCTCGTCTGCAGCTGACAACTTCACGCAGTGACCTCTCCTCCCCCAAGAAGCTCTGGTGGTGCTTGGTGTCCCCCTGGGAGCTTCAGAGTGGCTCCAGGCTTTGCTGTGGTCACCTGGCTGCGACCACATGCAGATGTGTGGCTGGGGAAGGAGTGTGTCACATTCCATCCGCGAGGGGCTGCCTAGGGACAGCGTTTCACCTGCTAACCCACCTATGCGGCCTCCGCACCTGCGTCCCCACGGTTCACCAGCCAGGCACACGGGGCGCGCTCCCCGGGGAAACATTCGTGGGGATATTTTTAGCAGCCACAAGAGAACCTGCAGAGAAAGTACAATTAACTTTTTTCTCCTGGGGACTCCAAGGAATTTGTGCTTGCTTGGTGAATACCACATAACCTCTTGCAGTAAGGCTTGCAGAGATTCCGTGTTCAAAATTCAGTCACTATAGACCCCTTCCCCTCCCAAGTGGGGCAGCTCCTGACAAAAGTCCAGTCTGAATGTGTTGCTTTAAACTTTTAAGAAAATTTCCAAGTCTGCCATGGAAAATCCCCAAGTGAGGTTCCTTCGGGGTCCTGTTTTCTAGTGAGCACCGGGGTCTGGATTTTCCTTCCGGCGGTGGTCATCGTCATCCTCACCCCGACAGTGGGCCTCATCAGCAGGGCGGTGTGGGGGAACAGCGTGGGGACCTTTGGTCTCAGCTCTTCTCAGTCAGCTGGGCCTCGAATGGCAGCTAAGAGAATCCAAAGAAAACGCCCCTCGTGGGCCACCGTGCCCCTGGAAGGGAAAAGAGACCCCACTCGGTGCAGTGGGAAGCCTGCAGATCAGCCCCTGACCAGGTGAGGGGCCTGGGCGAGGGCACCCACTCCATAGCTGCCGCCCTCAGTGACAGGCCAGAGCCTGAAGTCCCCTGAGGAACTTGGGATGGGAGGGGCAGGCAGGGGTGCTAGAGGGCTCCTGCTCAGCGGGGAGCCTTCCTCTGATGCTGTGAAGGCAGCAGCCTCACAGGGGACAGTAGCTGTTGGCCTCAGGACAGACTGGGCAGCTCAGGTCAGTGCCCAGTGAGGGCGAGGCAAGAAGCCCACGCCAAGGGGCAGAAGGCCTGAAAGGTCTGGGTTGTTTTAAGGTTCCAGTAGAAAAAGGCAATGCTCCCTTGCCCCTGCCTCCTCCCTGTCGGTGGGTGGCTACGACAACCCCCGCTGACCCAGGGCCCTGCAGGGTAGGGGAGCTAGGTCTCCGGGTGGGGGGCTGGAGGGGCCTTGCTTATATGTTCTGCCTCCTTGGAGCTCGGCACTAACAGGCTACAGCTGCTGGCGGGCGGGGACCTAATTCAAACCAGCAGGTCGCCTGTTCCCTCCTGCAGCACAGGCGTCATGGCCTTGGCATCCGAGGCCTCCCTCACTGCGCTTGGAGTTCTCTCCACCCTGTGGGGCAAGGGACCCCAGGCCTCTCGTTAGTGACTGAGCCTGGCCCTCCACGTGGAACCTGGGCCTCCTCTCCTCCTCCTGGAGGTGAGCGCTTGGCCAGCGTCCCTGAACTGCTGGGCTCTGGGCCTGGTTCTAAGCATTTAATCCCATTCTAGGAGGGAGGAGGCCTTATATCCCAGTTCTTCAGAGAAGGAGCTGAATTCTAAAAATCCAAGCAATTTCTCTAAAGTTCCCCGACTTTAGGAAGTGGCAGAGCAGAACTTGAACCCAGGCAGTCTGGCTCTGGCCCCAAACCCTTAAGGACTGTGCCACAGAATAGTTGCTCATAGGGATACTTTGTATCTTCAAAATAAAATGAAGTTAAGCCAGAGGCATGGACACCAGTGTGCTCCTTTCTCGGGGTCCAGCCTGGTGGTAGATTTTAGTTGTGGGAGGCCCTGGATGGCCTAGGGCTGAAGTGCCAGCACAAATGGCCGCTCTGCTCTCCCTGCTTCCCCCATCTCCGCTACAGCAGGTACACAGCTCCGAGGTGCCCCGGGAGGCTACGCCTGCACAGCCACATAGCCACACAGCCACACATGCACACCCCCTCACCCATCTTTCCAGGTTCAGTAGGGGCGAGTCTGGTTTCCCCAACCAAGTCTGGGGCTGCTAGTTTGGTCCCTAACACAGGAGGGCCACTTGGGGCTAGATGCTTGGGGAAGTTGTGAGAAAACCCAGGGGCTGGCCTCTGGAGGCAGAGGCATGGCTGCTGATCTGGCCCACCCAGCCCCAAGTGTCTGAAGGCTCCTTAAGCTCACCCTTGTCTCTGCAAAGTCTTGGCTTCCCGCCAGGGCATGCCTTTCTGGCCCAGGATCCCCCTCCCCAGGAACCAAGTCCCACCCTGCCCATCCAGAAAGCCAGCCTTGAGCAGGCCTGCAGTGAAGCTCCATGGCAGAGCCCAGAGAGCAATCCATGCAGCTGGCACTCCGGCCCGACTAGAATTTGGACCCCGTGATGTCAAATCGCCTCTGGTTCCTGCGATGCTAAACTGCCTCCTGCCTCCTGGGGCTCCTTCAGATGGGTGGTAGGCCAGAGATGCAAGAAGAACAGCTGGGGTCTTCGTGGAGACCCTCCTATTCCCTCCCTTCTCACCCTCCCTCTAGCCCCTCCTTCGGTTTGACTGCTGCGACCAAGGCCAATCCCAAAGCCCTACCTTGCTCACGCTGGCCCGCCGAGCCGTGACTGGGAAGTGGGCCCAGGAGTGGCCCTGCAGTCCTCTCCCAGGCTCCCCGTTCCCTGGCTCCTAATGCTGGCGCCGGGCTGTGTGATTTGTCCTGCTCTGGGTCTCGCTGTCTTTATCCAACCAAAGGCCACACAATCCCCTTGCCACCTCCCAGGTGGCTGATGAGGAGGACCCACTGAGTCAGATGAGGAGGTGGGTCACTGGGAGGAAGAGACACAAGGCAGCCCTGGGGTGACAGGCTAGTGTGGCATGTAAGCTGCGGTGGCCTGGCTGTAGCCCAAGACCTGTGGGAGCTGAGCCAGCTGTTATGCACCTACCATGGCCACAGAAGAGCAAAATGTCTGCAGTGGCTGCCTCTGGGGACATGTCCCCATCTGTGCCCCTTCCTCTCGCCCCATCTCTTTTTCCACTAGGGTCTCCATCCAGCTGGGTGCATTTCCTCCCTTCCTCCTGGCGCCCGTCTTTGCCCCTGAGGTGTTTTCTCCCTGGCTCTGGGACAGCCTAGTCATAAAGGCCTCCCCATTCTGGCCGTAGGGGAGGCCCATTCAATCCTGCAGGACAGACCACCAGAGGGTAGGTTGGTGTCTGCCCGGGATCAAGGCCCCTGCCTCGTTTTCCCCTGGCACTCAGAACCAAGTCACTCCGAATAGGCCCCAGCGTCCCTGCCCACTCGTGACTCAGATGGCACACTCGGGGGCTACTCCTGTGGCCGGTGTGTAAACACCAGTGTATGCGAGTGTGTGTGGGGGGGGAGGGGCAGTGGGATGGTGACAGGACACGGGGCCGCAGTCAACTTGGGGTGCAGTGGGGGTGTGCGTCTGAATGATGTCATGGCCACATGAGAGGCCCACAGAGGCCCCTCTTTACAATAGTGGCCCAGCCACCACCTGGGCCCTGCCAGGCCCAGCGCCCGGTGGTCCCCACCCTGCTGCCTGTTCAGCCTGGCAGCCTTCCTTTGTAGCCTCCCGCCAGCACAGCCAGCCCCCTGCCCCCACTGGTGTCCGTGCCAGAGCAGCATTCCGCAGGCCTGGCTTCATCTCCCCAGCAGAGACTGAGCAGGAGGCTCTGAGCAGCGGTCAGGTCGCAGGGCTGCGGGCACAGTGGGGCCTGGGCCTCTGGCCCGGCTCCAGGGGTCTCTCCTTCTCCTGGGCCAGTCACCTGAAAGGATTTGGTCACTACAGCTGTGGTGCCGTTCTTGTTATTCCCTGTCTTAGGTGGACAGGCCCGGGCAGCCAGAGGAGGCCACCAGGTAGGTACGAGTTGACCAGAACCAGGTCCTGGAGGCAGAGAGCAAAATGAGCCCTGGGTTGTCCTGGTGTAGAGGTGAGGGGCCCGGCTGGTTGGAGATCCCGGACTCACCCTCAAAGCAGCCCGGGACAGAGGGTGGGGGTGGTGAGCGCGGCTAGGATGCCGGTTCTGGTCCTCAGCATGGGATCGCTCAGGGGAGCAGGTGGAAGCCTTTTCTGCAGCTGGTTGGGGGGCGGGCGCGCCCAGCCTCTAGATCTCAGGGCCGCCTCCTACTCCGACCCCGCCTCTGTGGCGCAGCTGGAGGGCACCGAGGTTAGACTCTGGGACTAACAACCCGGCGGTGGAAATGGGGCTCAGCGCTGGAGAGTGAGGCCGGGGTCCATCCGCTAGGATGGGAGGCACGGGGCCTGGCTGAGGGCCCCAGCGGCCGGAGGCAGAGCGGGCAGGTCTGGGACGGAGCACACCACGCGTGTCCATGCCCCGCGCCGGCACGCAGGGCTGCCTGGCCCTTTAAGCGTCCAGACGGCGGCCCCAGCTGACGCGCGGGCTCCAATCGGCGCCCCGCGCCCCCCGCCCGACGCGCCCGAGGCTCTGGGGCCGCAGCTGCTCGGCTGCTGGACTCGCTGCGGCCCTGCGCCTCCGCCCGCCCGGCCGCGCCCCCGGGGGCCATGGTCGCGGGGCCCTGCGCGGGGGCGGCCCCCAGCGCGGCGCTTCATGGAGCGGCCCCGGCCTGGCCGCCGGGGGCAGCGCGATCCCGCGGGGCCCTGTGAGCCCCCAGCGCCACGGCACCATGGTACGCAAGGCCCTGCCTGTCCCCCCGCTTATCCGCCCACCTGCCCTCTCTGCCCTCTTAAGCCCCCGGCTCGCTGACTCGGGGTGGAAGGGTTGGAGGGATCTTCCCCCTCGCCGGGTCTCCCGACCCCCTTTTGGGGCCCCGTGGGCCCGGCATGCTGCGCTCTGGGGCGGCCCTCGGCGGGGAGGGGGTTAAATTCCTGGGGTGGGGGCCTTGGGCGCGAGAGGCTGAGGTCTCGCTGGGCACTGGTAGAGGGGGGCGCTCCCCTGAGCTTTGACGGCGCCGCCCTCGGACTGGGTGACGGTGGAAGGGGGAGGTCGGATTCCCGCCTGGGCCTTGGGCCACGTGGGCGCTGGAGCCTCCCTGCCTGGGGATTTGGGGCGCCTGGGCCAAGCAGGGTGTTGCAGGGGGGCATCGCAGCTCCAGTCCAAACTCCTGTGTGACCTTGGGCCGGTCCCCCGCCCTCTCTGGGCTTGTTTCCCAGGAAGGAGAGGGGCATAAGCACAGAGGAGACTGGACTAGACACCCCAGTCCCCAAAAGGAGGAGCTTGGAAGTCATGAGCCTGTGCCCCTTGCTCAGACCCGGCCCACCCACTGCAGCCTGGTGATGGACGGATTGTTGTGGGAGTTGGGGGTGCAGATGGAGCACAGGTTTCATCCTGGGGCCTCCAAGGAGGTGCTGGGCAGGTTAGGGAGGTAGCGGCTTCTTGGCCATGAGGCAGGGTACCCCTCAGGTGTAGAAGCTCTGACCTGGATGAGCGCCCAGGCAGGTGTCCCTGGCACCTGGCTTTCCCCCAGCCTGGCTTGGGGGCCAGGGCATGGGGCATGAAACCCCTGGCAGCTGGAGTGCCTGACCACTCCCCTGGTCCTGGTCTGGCCTTCGGGGTGGGGTGTGTGGCTACAGCTGGCACAGCCACCTGGGGAGGGGCATCTGCAGCCTCAGGGAACTGGCACATCTGGCCAGGGAGGCGGGCACAGCTGGCGGGCCCTGCAGGGAAGGCGCCAGGCTAGGGGGCAGCTGTGCCCTGCTGAAGGGCTGCCAGCTCTGGACTCAGGCGGCATCTGTGTGCCTTCTCAAAGAAGTCCAGTCACAGTGCCTGGTCCCGGGGTTCTTGGCCCCTCAGGAGACAAGGATGGTGCTGGCCTGGCCAGGGCACTGCCTTGTGCATGGAGTCTCTGGGGCGGCACTACCCTGCAGGCTGACCACCCCTCCTCGGCTAGAGCCAGAAGGCCTTGGCCCGGCCTCGCCTGGGCCCTGGGTCCAGACCTGCACACGGAAAGCTTGGGCACTGGAGGTCATTCCATGAAGGGGAGCAGGCTGGACCAGGGTCCCGGGTCCTGGGGTGGGCTCCCCGCAACAGGCCTGGCTTTGATGAGCCCTTATCCAAGTCTCTTCTCCCGCCACTATCTGGCCCCCTGTTACTGTCCAAGTTCACCCTGAACCCTCACTGACCTACAGGTAGCAGCAGCTCTGGGGAGGAGGGTCCCCAGATGCCTCTTCCTGCTTTTTAAGTCATTAAAGGTCAAGAAATCTGTCTACATGGAGTCGTCCAGCCCAGCGGAGAAGGGTGGCCTTAGAAAAGCCCGAAAGCCAGGTGCTCTGCTACTGCTCGCTTTGAGACTCTCTCATGCTGAGCCTCAGTTTCCCCATCTGTACAATAGCAGTTGGTCCCAGAAGATGAATCAGACTGAGTCAGGGAAGGGAAACGGGAGGACTTGGTACTGGATCCCAACTGGATTGGCCAGGCCTGAACTGGCCGGCAGCCCCGACACAGAGGGGCAGATGGGTGGAGTCTTGGCTGGGGGGCAGGAGGTGCGGTGGGAGAACCCGGGGAAGGTAGTGTCCATGGCCAAGGGCCTGGCCAGAGTGGGACCTGAGTGAGAGTGGGGTGGGTGCTGCCCTGGGCCCCTGTTGTCCCTGGGAGCTCCCTGAGGCCCATTCTGAGGCCCAGGGCAGATTCTCACTCAAGTGACCGAAGTTGAGAATAGACACCCCGACACACCTCCCTGCCCAGTCTGGGTCCACCTACTGCTGCCCCAGCCCGGGAAGGACTGGCATAGGGGTAAGGGTGGGGTGAGGATGGAGGGGACCCGGCATTCATCCCAGGGCCTCCAGGGAGTTGTCTGGGGGAGGGGAGGTGATGGCTTTATGGCGGTGGAGCAAGGCCCTCAAATATAGGATGCTCTGACCCAGCTGGACAGGGTCCGAGGAGGGCCAGAACCGGGAACCTGCGGGGTTGGGCCAGCCAGGCAGGTAGTTGGCACATAGGTGAGCAGATGCTGTGCACTGGACCCATGCAAGGGACTGGGCAGCCAGCCTGTCTGTGCTGCCCACCTTTTGGGGAGGCGCCTGTGGTGCAGCCAGGAAAGGTTAAGCCAGTCCCTGCCACCGCAATGCACAGGGGCTAGATAACCTGACCCGTCCGACTTCCAGGACCTCCCGGTGGCTGCAGAGGCCCTGGACTGTGTGGCCTTCCAAGACGGGGCCATCTCAGAGTCTTGGGGGCAGGCTTTGGGGGCCGACACAGGCTGGGTGTCCTCCCACCCTGCAGAACCCCTGTGTGAGGGGGCATTGCTGGGGGCCAGGCCTGAAGCCCCGGTGGGCCCAAGCTCCGGTGAGTGATGAGGGGCTGGCTGGGTCTCAGCAGCCTCCTCTAGCGGGGCAGTAGCACCAGACATACAGAAGCACAGGCCCTGGGCAGGGATTGCTTCACAGACGTTTTTACCTCTGCCATGCTCAGGCCAGGCGAGGCCCACCACTGGTGCGGCGAGGGTTCCCTCTGGTACCACTCCCAGGGGTGCAGTAGCCAGAGGCCGGGCAGTGAGCGAGTGCGCCTGGCTTCTATTCTCGAGGGGCCTGGGGTTGGGCAGGTGCGGTTTTATTTGCCTGAGTGAGTGTGGGGAAGAGAATTCACGGAGCTCAGAAAATGCCTGTGTCCCTGCCCGGGTGACCAGCTAGTCCAAGTTTGCCTACGATGGCCCTGGTTTTAGCACCGAAAGCCCTGCATCCTGGGAAACCCCTTAGGTTGCTGGCACACCTGGACAGTGGGTCACCCTAGTCCTTTTTCCCCTCTTCCTCTTCCCTTGCCTGGATGACTTCCTGTTTTGCAGTGGAAGAGCTGGAGGCCCAGAAAATTCGCTGATCTGGAGCCTCAGAAAGTCACAATCTGAGTGTGAGCTCTGAGGGGCAACTGATCGAGCTTGAATCCTGGTTCTTCCTCCTCCTCCTTGCTGAAGTGTTGGCTCCTTTCTGTAACACGGAACCAGGAGTGATGGGTGGGCTGCCTCTGGGATGGTGGGCCGGGGCCCCGCTGGCCTTGAGCTGACCTGTGCCCTCTGCCCTGCAGTTGCTGGTTGAGAAGACCACCGACTCACCGGCGGCTGAGTTCTCGCTGGTGGAAGACGTGGCGCTGCACTTTGCCTGCTTGATGGGCCGTCTGAATGAGCAGCGCCTCTTCCAGCCTGACCTCTGCGACGTGGACCTGGTGCTGGTGCCCCAGCGCAGCGTCTTTCCAGCGCACAAGGGCGTGCTGGCCGCCTACAGCCAGTTCTTCCACTCGCTGTTCACCCAGAACAAGCAGCTGCAGCGGGTGGAGCTGTCCCTGGAGGCGCTGGCCCCCGGCGGCCTGCAGCAGATCCTCAACTTCATCTACACGTCCAAGCTGCTGGTCAACGCGGCCAACGTCCACGAGGTGCTCAGCGCTGCCTCGTTGCTGCAGATGGCTGACATCGCTGCGTCCTGCCAGGAGCTGCTGGACGCCCGCTCCCTGGGCCCCCCGGGCCCCAGTGCTGTGGCTCTAGCCCAGCCAGCTGCCAGCTGCACCCCGGCCGCGCCACCCTACTACTGCGACATCAAGCAAGAGGCCGACACCCCAGGCCTGCCCAAGATCTACGCCCG
Organism: Desmodus rotundus; assembly: GCF_022682495.2. Classification (NCBI taxonomy): domain Eukaryota; kingdom Metazoa; phylum Chordata; class Mammalia; order Chiroptera; family Phyllostomidae; genus Desmodus; species Desmodus rotundus. The sequence continues at coordinate 126,906,641 of NC_071394.1, forward strand.
CGAGGGGCCTGACCCCTACTCTGTGCGTGTTGAGGACGGGGCAGGGACTGCAGGTGGCACAGTGCCTGCCAGCCTTGGGCCAGCTCAGCCCTTCTTCAAGGAGGAGAAGGAGGGTAGTGTTGAGGAGGCTGGTGGGCCCCCGGCCAGCTTGTGCAAGCTGGAGGGTGGGGAAGAGTTGGAAGAAGAGCTTGGGGGCTCTGGCACCTACAGCCGCCAGGAGCAGTCCCAGATCATCGTGGAGGTCAACCTCAACAACCAGACTCTGCACGTGTCCACGACGCCTGAGGGGAAGCCAGGTGCCGCCGCGGGCCCGGCCACCATGGTGCTGGGCCGGGAGGACGGGCTGCAAAGACACTCGGAGGATGAGGAGGACGATGAGGAAGAGGAAGAGGAGGAAGAGGAAGAAGAGGAGGGTGGTGGCAGTGGAGGGGAGGAGGAGGAGGAAGAGGAAGGTGGCAGTCAGGGAGAGGAGGAGGAGGAGGAGGAAGGACACAGCGAACAGGAGGAGGATGAGGAGGAGGAAGAGGAAGGACACAGTGACCAGGATCAAGAAAGCTCAGAGGAGGAGGAGGAGGAAGAGGAGGAAGGGGATGCTGGGGCCAGGCAGGGGCCAGCGGGGCGCAGGGGCAGCCGGGCAGAGCCCCCTCCCCACAGTCGCATGGCCACGCGGTCCCGGGAGAACGCCCAGCGGCAGGCGCCCCCAGAGCCCGAGGAGGCTGGGCAGCGTGGTGGGAAGAGGTCAAAGCAGCCCCCTGGAGTGGCCCCTGCGCCAGCTCGAGGGTCACAGGCCCCCGACGGGTTGGGGGCCAAGGTGAAGCTGGAGGAGAAGCAGCACCACCCATGCCAGAAGTGCCCGCGCGTTTTCAACAACCGCTGGTACCTGGAGAAACACATGAACGTGACCCACAGCCGCATGCAGATCTGTGACCAGTGTGGCAAGCGCTTCCTGCTGGAGAGTGAGCTGCTGCTACACCGGCAGACAGACTGTGAGCGCAACATCCAGGTGGGCCTCTGGGTGGCAGCATGGGCTGGACGGGGCGGGACAGGGCAGAAGGCCAGCTGAGGATACATGGCCACCCAGGCTGGGCCAGGCCAACCTGGGTACCTGGGGTCCTGCCGCCTGCATGCACAGTCTGAGGAGACCAGACTTAGCGAGGCCAGCCCAGGCCCAGGTTGGTGAGAATGTCAAGGAGAGCTTTCTGGAGGAAATGGACAGCGCCGGGCGTTGACACGGGGAAAGAAGTGCAGATAGGATTGGAACAAACTGCCCTTGGCCGGAAGTGCAAGGGAGCATGGACTTGGGAGGATGAGAGTGGCCTGAGCACAAGGGACTGGGGGACAGCCAGCTGCGAGGGGGATGAGCCAGCAGGGCCACCGTGCATAGTGTCACAGACTGTTGGGTGCTCAATGGCACAGATGAAGGGAGGCGGGGTTTGCCCAGAGGGGGGTGCCATTTTCCACTTGCCACCAAGGCTGAGTAGAGTAAGGGGCAGCTGGCAGGAAGGAGTCCCTGCATTCAGCTCTTGGAGATGCCAGCTGGCCTGGGCCTGGGGAAGAGGGACTGGATGAGAAATTTGGGAAGAGCAGGGGCTTCTCAGGCCAAGTGGGGAAGCTGGGCTGGCGGCCAGGCCTTGGGTCAGCCTGGCCTCTCAGGGTATGGGCAGCACAGGTCTTTACCTTCATGGGTGAGAGGTGGTGAGGTGAGGGCAGGTAGGTGGGTGCTAATTGCCTGAACTAATTGCTAATTGCAGTGCCCCTGGAGAAAGTGTTACCTGGGGGTTGCCTGGTCTCTGCCCCACCCTCGTGTACCTGTTCCTGCTTGCCTGCCTGCTGGGCTGCTCTTTGACGCTCCACCTGCCACACACCTGAGCCTCCCTTCTGAAGGGGGAAGACCCTTGTTCCCTTTCTGACCTGGGCAGTCTGACCAACCTGACCCAGTTTCTGCTTGAGCCCTGGCCTGGTCTCCATGTCTCTGGGGGTGTCTGGCAGGGATGGGCAGGACAGGGGCCCAGGGGAAGGGGAGGAGGTGAGCGGAGCCTTAAGGTTCCCACCACCCTGCACTGCCTGGTGGAACCTGGTCCTTCCTCCAGTACCCCCAAACCTCCCCTCCTCACAGCCAGCCCTCTGAGACCTGTCTCCTTGGTGATCTCCACGGTGTGAGGGCATGGGTCCCAGCAGGGAGGCGGCAGAGCTCATGTCTGGGCCTAAGAGGGGCTTCTCCACACCCATGGGGGCCCTTCAGCCAGTCATGTGTCTCCCCTCTGTAGAGAGATGCCTCGTTGAAAGGAGCACAGAGGAGGGGCCTCCTGGAAGAGGTGACCCCTGGCCCTAGTTACGTTCAAGGATGAAGGAGGGCCCAGGCTGCGGCTTGGGCAGTGGGCGGGTATTTAGAGAGGCACCACCCCCAGCCCCCAGTACATCAGATCTGGCTGCTCCTTGGACTCAGGGGCTCACTCTCCAGCACAATTCAGGGCAGGAAAGTGAGGCCCAGAGAGGGGCAGTGACCTGCCCTCCGTCACAGGGTCCCGACTCAGGACCTGGGGCTGAAGTCCTCTCGCCCCACAGTGCGTGACCTGCGGCAAAGCTTTTAAGAAGCTGTGGTCCCTCCACGAGCACAACAAGATCGTGCATGGCTACGCAGAGAAGAAGTTCTCGTGCGAGATCTGCGAGAAGAAGTTCTACACCATGGCCCACGTGCGCAAGCACATGGTGGGTAAGTCAGTCCAGGCCCGTTGGGCGGGGAGCCTGAGGACAGAGCTGGCCAGCCGGTGGGTGTGCGGGGATGGACTTCACGTCCCAGGGCAATGTGAAGGGGTGAGAAGGCCCCTCTCGGCGGGGAGGCCTGGGGTCACTGGTGTCAGTGGCAGGTGTGACCTGAAGAGGATCTGGGGCCAGGGCTGCCACATTCGGTCAGGCAGGTGGCCACCACACGGGCTCCTGGACCCCCTGGCGGGTGGGGTCCAGGACCCAGCTGTCACAGGCCCGGTCTCTTTGAGGACACCTGTGTCTCTGATTCTGTCTCACCTTGGGGCCATCACAGGGCTTCCGGCTCTTCTGAAGGCAGCCCTCCCCACAGGGTTGCTCCTGGACCCAGTAAGGAGGTGCCCTGAGTACGTGCTGGGCCACCCCTCTGCATTGGGCATGGCTGTCCCTCCACTCTACATGGGCCTGGCTGGGAGTCTATGTCACTGCAGCCCTCTCTTCTTTGCCTGCTCTTGGACTTGGGCTCAAGGGAAAGGTGGCCATGGTGGGCCTTACCCACTTCTCCACCAGACAGTGCTGGGAGCCTCCAGCGTGAGCTGCCTGCGAGCTGGGAGCCCTGGGTCTAGGTCTCAGCCGGGAGATGCTGGGTAGCCCAGGACTGGTGGCCCTTCCTGGGCTCAGGTTCACCAGCTGTGAGCTCTGAGGGGGCCCTCCCTGCCTCCAGTCACTTCCTCCCAGACTTTCTCCCTCGTCTATCTGTGGGTTCTGCGGTAGGGGGTACAGCCAACCTTTGAAGGGTCACACCCTGTAATGTGCAGCCGCCACTGCGACAGTACCACCCCCAGCCTCCTTTCATAGAAGACTCTGAGGCCCATGGAGGCCGAGCAGGGAGCCAGTGGCTGGGCCAGGGTTGGAGCTCTGGCCGTCCCATTGGGATTCTTCCATCTCTCCCTGAAACGTTAGGGGATGAGGCAGCCTGGGCTATTTCTCTTGGCCAGAGGCTAAAGAACCGGAAGGGCCTCCACACTTGTCTAACCAGACTTCAGAGCAGACAGTAGCCCATGGGGAAGGGGGGGCCATCCTGGGAGGCAGCCCCAGGTCCTGAGACAGAGATGGTGAGGCAGGCCCCAGGGCAGGTGGGGTCCCCCAGAGCTGTGACGGCCGTGGTGCACGCCCCGTAGCTCACACCAAGGACATGCCCTTCACCTGCGAGACCTGCGGCAAGTCCTTCAAACGCAGCATGTCTCTCAAGGTGCACTCGCTGCAGCACTCCGGGGAGAAGCCCTTCCGGTGTGAGGTGAGTTCCCCTTCTTCCCCTGCCCCAGGGGCCACCCCAGCCGGGACTGAGTCACAGAGGGACAACAGCTGTGCAAAAGCCGGGGGTTCGGGCAGTGGAGTGCAGGGTTCTGAAAGGGGCCCTCCGTCTAATGTCTTTGGCTGTCACCTCCCACTCCATCCTGAGCTGGTCACCCACTGGCCCGCCCCCACCGCCACCCACCTCTGCCACTCCACCCCTAACCCAACTGCACACATTGAGGGTGGGAAGTCTGCCTGGGCTGGAATGATGGGGCGGGCTTGGGGGAGAGGCGGCGAGAGGAGCATCTCCGGCAGACAGACGGAGCTGCAGGTGGCGGGGAGAGGGCCTGACAACGAAGAAGGATGGAGCAGGGGGGTTTCAGCTTTAAGCACGAGGCCTGCCTCCACTCTGCTGCCTTTTCCCGATTCCTGTCCCCATTTCCACGAGGGCCCTGCACCCCATGGCCTTGTCACCTCTGCCCCTACACTGCTGTGCCCCAGGAGCCAGGGCGAGTGCCTCCTTCCCTGTAAGCCGCTCCCCACTCTGCCCCTGGCCTCACACCCCACCCCACCCTCAGAACTGCAACGAGCGCTTCCAGTACAAGTACCAGCTGCGGTCACACATGAGCATCCACATCGGCCACAAGCAGTTCATGTGCCAGTGGTGTGGCAAGGACTTCAACATGAAGCAGTACTTCGATGAGCACATGAAGACCCACACAGGTACAGCGGCCAGGGAGGGGCTCGGTGCCAGGCCCGACCAGTCTCGGCCCTGCTCAGGATGCTGGGTATGGCCCCGCCCTTCTCCACCTCGGACCTGAGTTTGCCCTTCTGAAGCTGGGGGCCACGCTCCCCACCTCCCAGGGTCAGTGAGGCTGGTACAAAGTGCCCCAGGGTGGGGAGGATCCTGTCGTGCCAGGGCTGAACCCCACTGTGGTTCCACCGGTGCAGGGAGGCTGGCCCCGGGCTGGGGTGTAGCAGCCCCCCAGTGACACCCCACTGCCCACCGCCATCCTCCAGGGGAGAAGCCGTACATCTGCGAGATCTGCGGCAAGAGCTTCACCAGCCGTCCCAACATGAAGCGGCACCGGCGCACCCACACGGGCGAGAAGCCTTACCCCTGCGATGTCTGTGGCCAGCGCTTCCGCTTCTCCAACATGCTCAAGGCCCACAAAGAGAAATGTTTCCGTGTCAGCCACCCGCTGGCGGGCGACGGGCCCCCCTCTGCGCCAGGCCTGCCCCCCACCCAGCCTCAGGCTCCTGCCCTGCCCCTGCTCCCTGGGCTGCCCCAGACCCTGCCACCCCCGCCCCACCTGCCTGCCCCACCTCCACTGTTCCCTACCACTGCCAACAGCGGAGGGCGGATGAGCGCCAACAACTAACCCTGCCCTACAGTGCAGGACCTGGAGCCCAGGGGCGACTGGGAGCACCCCCAAGGCCCTTCCCGCTTTGTGGGAGGGCCCACCTGCCTGGCACTGCTGTGCCCCCGTCCCCAGAGGTGGCTGGACATGCTCTGCTTGAGGACCCTGGCCCTGGCAGGGGTGCAGGCTGGCAGCGCCCCAGACCTGGCAAAAGACACCTCACTCCCAAGTGCTCCCTTTCAGCGACATCTTGAAGCCTTTCCTTTTGTTTGTTTTGTTTTTGTTTTTGAAAGCGAAGGAAAAAGAAAAGAGAGGAAACCATTTGCAGTGCCCCCCTCCAGGTGAGGGGGCGCTAGAGGCAGCAGGTACCGTGGAAGGGGGGCCTGGAGAGCAGGTGTGACCCGTCACTGCTGAGGCCTGAGCCGGAGAGGTCATCCAGGTGGAGCCCCAGCCAGCCTCAGCGGCTCATCCCTGCCTCCTCTGTGCCCCCTGACTTGCCTCCTTGTCCTGGAGGGTTTGGGGAGAAAGGGGGTGCCAGCCCCCTTGGAGCAGTTGAGGACTCAGTCTGAATGTGCGCACACGGAACAGGGGCTTGAGACTGAAGGCCCGCGGGGGGCGGCGAGGCATGAAGACTTCAGACCCTGCTCCGCACCATGTGGAGTGGGGCCGGCAGGGGCTGGACCCCAGGCATTTGCTTCCCCACCCATCACCCTGCCCACAGGGATCCCCGACCTGCACCCGGCTGCACCGCGAGCCCTGGGCCTCAGGGTGCTGTGGGCAGGCCCTGGGCGGGCAGATGGGTCGGATCCCATAGCAGCGCCAGCTTCCAGCGGCTACAGGCAAGGAGCCCCTGCAAACGAGTAGACCCCAGGGGAAGGGCCCTAGGAGGAGGCACGTGTTTTGAGTTTTTAAGGTGCTATCGATGGGGCAGCAGGCAGGGGCTTCTGTTCACGGGCACCTGCCCTCACCAGCTGCCCTGGCCGTGTCTCCCACACTGGAGGAGACGTGTGTGTCTGCACCCTTCCCTGCTCCCCGAGGGCGGTGCCAGGCCTCATCCCCTCCTCGCCCCGCCACAACCTGCCCCTGGCTACTGTCCAGCACCCTCGTCCTTCCTGGGCCCCTGTGCTGGTGGCGGGGTGCCTGTGGCATTGTTGGTGAAAGGACCTGCATGTTCAGGCCCAGGGGTAAGGCAGAGTCTGAAGGGTAAGGGAGCCCCTCCCTGTGCCCAATGCTTGCCCCTAAGAGGCCAGCACTAATAGGTCACTCTTTTTTGTTGTCATTTACATCTTTGTTCCTGCCTTTCAAATGAGGAGGAAGGTTCCATAAGCTACATGTTTCCTAGTTAAGCTCTTTCCTATTGTGTTTATATGGTTTTGTTTGTTATACTCTTTGCACCTTAAACCCCCATGACTACCCCCCCCACCACCACCTTCCCAGCACAGCTGGAGTGGGAAGAGGCCTGAGCCCAAGGGGGACCAGGGGGGACTGGGCCCCATCAGCCTACGGGCTGAAGGGGTCAGAACCCCTCTGACCTCCTTGTGAGGCCATGGCGCTGGGGCAGGGAACTGGGCACATTTTAATCATCAATAAACGAAGCACTTTATTCTGTACAGATGTGGGCAGGCCCAAGGAGCCCGAGTGATTTGAGGGTCTGTAACCCAAGCCGCACAGCCTGCCATCTCTCTGGGCATGGAGGGGCAGTGCCCTGCATGGCCTGGTTGAGTTTGGGGCTGCCTCTGCCCCAGGAGCAGGGCAGACCAGAGCCTGCAGACACACCCTTGGGGGCCCCTGCGTCCTCTGGGGATCGAAAGTGGGCCCTCCCTGGGAGAGGAAGGCTTCTGGTCTGGCTCCCAGCTCTATGGCTCCCCGTCCCCAGCCTGGGCCTCCTTGGCCCCTGCTTTACTGAAGCTCCTTCCCTCTCTTGTACCCGTTATCTCTGGGCTTCCATGATGTCCTCAGGGTCCCCCCTCCCCACTCCCCAACGCTTGCTATTTCTAACCTCTGGTCCCAGTGCCTGGCAGCTCTCCAGAGCTGGCTCACATTTCCCCCTCAAAAGTTGGTCTTCCCCAATGGGCTCTAGGCTGGGACCCCTGTGGGTTCCCAACCCCTCATCACTGACACCAGGCTCTACCATAAGGGCTGGTAGCCTTGTCACCTGCTAGCCCCACTGTGGCCTTAGCAAGCCTGGGGCCCTGGCCAGGCCAGACTTGGACAAGCAGAGGCCAGAGATGGGTGTAGGGGAGCTGATAGTGAAACCCTGTCCCAGAACTGAGGTTTCCTGTCCTTTCATCCCTTCCCTCTGAGGGCAGGACAAGGTCCAGATGGCAGACTGGGCTCTGATCAAAATGGTCTTGTAGCTATATAGGTGGGCACAGCCACGCCCTTTCCTGGGAGGCCACATCCCAGTGGGGACAGGAGCCCTGTGTCCCTGGTGCTAAATGCTCTCCCCCTTGGGCCACAGTGGGAGGGAACTCCCTTCCAGCCAGACCACAAGGGTCTGAAGCAATAATGGAACCTCAGCAGCGCCAGTATGGATGGGGTTCTTGTTCTACCAGCTTTTCCATTTCCTTTTTATTTTAACAGCAGATTAATAAGCACCTGGATATTGGACCGAAGGGACTGGGGTTTCATACCCACCCCCCAGGGCTGGTGGTAGTGGTGGGGAGGGGGGTTTAGGATCATCCCCTCCCCCTGGAATTTGGCCGTGAGGAGGTCCCTCTGTCCGGCTGGACTTGTCAGCCCACTTGGCCAGACCTCAGGCCTGGAACCTGGGCCTATCCCTGCCTAGCTCCTCCGGGGCTCCTTGGTCTTGGGCCAGGTGGGGGTGAGTGACCAGAGAGGCGAGGGCATCTGACTCAGGCCCCACAACCCCAGTTCTGGGAGCCAGGCCGGTCTCAGAGCCTGAGCCTCTGACGCTGGCATGTGCGGCCACAGCCCCTCACAGCGGGGGCAGAATGGCTGAGCCCAGGCCCGTGGACCCCTGATGTCTGGTCATACGTGGCCACTCCCGCCACAGAGTGTGTGGGGGACAGCAGGCGGGTGAGTGAGAAGAGGGGAATAAAGTCAGTACAACTGTTCCTTGGTCCAGCCTCTTCTTTTTTTTCTTAAAAAAAATTTTTTTTATCCTCCAAGGATATGCTTACTGATTTTAGAGACGGAGGAAGGGAGAGAGAGAAACATCGATCAGTTGCCTCCTGAACATGCCCCTACCAGGAATCAAACCCACAACCTAGGTATAGGTCCTGACTGGGAATCGAGCCCACACGCTTTTTGGTTTATGGGACGGTGCTCCAACCAACTGAGCCACCTGGCCAGGGCTGCCCAGCCTCTTCTTTACGTGTGGACCGCCCTGACTATAGCTTAGAAAGATTGGACCGGAGCAAGGAACCTGACAGCTCAGCTGCAGACCGCATGGACATCATGTCCTGGACCCCATCTCCCTCCCGCAATGGTGGGCTAGACTTCAGGCAACATCCAGAGTCAGGAGCTGAGGCAAGAGCAGAGATGCAACCCCAAACTCATGCTGGGGCTGGGGTGGGGTGCAGAAGGCGCTTGAAAGAGGAGAAGCCCCAGAACTAGTGAGGCGGAGGCCCCAGAGGCCAGGGCCCCTGCAGGGGTGGTTCCCTTGCAGGTGTGGTTGCTGGAGCCCAGGTGTGTGGGCTCGAGGGGGGCGCTGTGACAGCCAGAGTGGACTCATCCCTCCCTTCACTGGCAGGTGAGTCTGAAGGGGCCAGCTGTCGGAGATCCTGTCATGGGCGCTGGGAGGACAGAAGCCCCTCTGGAAGACAGGTAGTGACCTCTGACAGGCGAGCATGTGTCTCCCCCTGGGGGCTCCGGAGCACTGGCTCTGCACCAGGGGGTTTCTAGGCCCCGGGGAAAGGAGGTGCATGAAGCCAGTGTGTTGTGCCATTTAGTTGGGGCCCAGGGGGCGGGGCCCAGGGGCGGGGCGGGCGGGAGGAAGGGCAGAAGGCTGGAGGGTAGATTCATTAACCAGCCAGGGAGGTGCGGGTCCCCAGGTTGTGGACAGTCTTCCCTCAGCCCTACTTCCTGGACCGCAAGGAGCAGGGGCTCCCTCAGGCCACCCCAGGAAAAGGCTGGCTGAGGGACCAGAGGGCCTGGCCACGCCCCCACCCAGGTCTCTGGGGCGCGGTGGGGGTGTCTGCTTCTCTCTGTTTCTGCTCTCTTCCCTCTTGCTGCCCATCCGTTTGCGTCTCACGTCTCTACACCTCCTTTCCCTTCAGCCGCCCCCGTCGTCAAAGTGCGGCTGGCCCTTGAACACCCAGGGGTCAGGGACACCGAACGCAAGGCAGTCGGAAATCCGCGTGTGACTTTTGATTCCCCCCAAACTTAACTACTAACAGCCTGCTGTTGACTGGAAGCCTTGCCGCTAATAATCAATCAATACATATTTTGTATATTATATATATTATACACTGTATTCTTACAATAAAATACGCTAGAAAAAAGAAAATTATAAAGTACATTTATAGAACTGTATTTACTGACAAAAATCCGTGTATAGGTGGACCCATGCAGTTCAAACCCGAGTTGTTCAAGGACCAGCTGCATTTCCCAGTTCCCCTCCACAGTCTTGGGCCTGTGCCATGTGAGACCGGGAGGCGGAGGCCGTGAGTGGCGGGCACCACAGGGGGCCATGGCAGGAGCCTCTCTTCAGCTTCACTCTTTGGGACCAAACAGCTCACTAACACCCCGTGACCTGGAGCACAGGTCCAAGCAGTGCTGGCCTACCAGAGAAAGCCGGGTCTCCCCCGTCTCAGGCACAGTAGGGGGCAGCGAGATAGGAAGCCATGAGCCCCTGGCTTGGCAGTGCCCTTGGACCTACCCCCCGGCTACGTGGCTTCCAGAGCCGTGGCTGGGAAGTCGGCCAGGACGGGCTGCACACAGGCAGTGCATTAAGCACATTTACACTGTGGTGCGGCCGTCACCACCGTCCACCCACACAACGCCTGGCATAGAGGTTGGGAAACCGAACCTCTATCGCCATTGACCGTTACTCCCTATTCCCCCTGCCCACTCCCAGCCGCTGACAACCACCCTCCCCCTTCCTGCACCTGTGATCTGACTACTCTGGATACCTCTTGTAGGTGGGATCACGCATTCTTTGTCCTTTTGCGATGGGCTTATTTCCCCTACCTCAGGGTCCCCAAGGTTTATCCATGTCACAGCGTGTGTCAGAATCCCCTTCCTTTTTGAAGGCTGGATAATATTCCACTGTGCACGTGTGTGTCCCACATTTTATGTATCCATTCATCTGTCTGTTGACATTTGGGTTACTTCCCCCTTTTGGTCATTGTGAAAGATACTGCAACGGACGCAGGTGTACAAATCTCTCTCTCTTTGAGACTCCGCCTTCAGTACCTTTGGGTGATTAACCAGAAGGGGATTACTGTAATTCTGCTTTTACTTTCAGGACAAACAGCCATACTGGTTTTCAGGGTGGCCCCACCACTTTCACATTCCCACCCACAGCGCGCTAGGCTTTCTCGATTTCCCCATATCTTCAGCGACACCTGTTGTTCTGTTGTTTTGTCGTGTTCCCGCAGTAGCCTTCCTTTTTTTTTTTTTTTTAAGATTTTATTTATTTTTAGAGAGAAAGGAAGGGTGGGAGAAACAGAGAGAGAGAAGCATTAATGTGTGGTTGCCTCTCGCGTGTCCATAACTGGGGACCATGCACCCTGACCGGGAATCACACCAGCGACCCTTTGGTTCGCAGGCCGGCACTCAGTCCACTGAGCCACACCAGCCGGGTGCTACAGTAGCCTTTCTAACGGGTGTGTGAGGTGGTGTCTTGTGGTCTGGGCTCACACTTTCCTAGTGATTAGTACCACTGAACATCTTTTCATGTGCTTCTTGGCCATTTGTATATCTTCTTTGGAAAAATGTCTATTCAATTCTTTTGCCCATTTTTTAATCAGGTTAGTTGTTGTTATTGTCGAGTTTTAGGAGTTCTTTATATATTTTAGATGTTAAGTCCTTATCAGATACATAATTTGCAAATACTTTCTACTATTCCGTGGGTTGCCTTTTCTGTCAACTCTGCCCTAGATGTACAAAAGTTTTAAATTTAGACATAGTCCCATCTGTTTTTTGTCATTGCCTGTGTGTCTGGTATCGTATCCAAGAAATCGTCAGGTCCAATATCATGACGCTCTCTTCCTCTGTTTTCTTCTAAAAGCTTTGTAGTTTTAGCTCTTTGAGTTAATTTTTGCAGATGATGAAAGACAACTTTATTCTTTTGCATGCGGATATCTAATTTTCCAAACACCGTTTGCTGAAAAGACACCCTTCCCTCAGTGAACGGTTTTGGCACCCTTGTTAAGCATCATTTGACAATGTATGTGAGAGTTTATTTCTGGGCGCTCTGTTCTTTCCAGTGGCCTTTGTACCTGCCTTCAGGCCAGTGCCACTCTATTTGATTTCTGTAGGTTTGCAGTACGTTTTGAAATCAGGAAGCGTGCGATCTCCAGCTTCGTTCCTCTTTTTCAAGATTGTTTTAGATGGTTTTCATTTTAAGTCCATGATCCATTTTGAGTTAATTTTTGTATGAAGTGTGAGATTTAGGTCGAGGCTTTCCCTCACCCCCCCCACCCCATGCTCCAGTACTATTTGTTAAAAGTCTATCCTTCCTCCACTGAATCACTTTGGACCTTTGTCAAAAATCAGCTGAGCGTGTTTAGATCTATTTCTGGGTCCTCCGGTCTGTTCCGTTGATCTATGTGTCTGTCCCTGGGCCACACCACACAGTCCTGAGGACTGTGACGGCACAGGAGGACTTGAGATCAGGTCGAGTGATGGCTCCTGCTTTCCTCTTCTTTGCTAAGATTGTTTTTACCGTTCTGGGGTCTTTGCCTCTCCATATGGATTTTATAATAAGCTTGTCTCTGTCTATTAAAAACTTTTCGAGGATTTTGATAAGACACTGAATTAAACCTCTTGTTCAATTTGGGGAAAATGGACATCTTGGCTGTGTTGAAGCTTCCAATCCACAAACACAGTACGTGTCTCCCTTTATTTAGGTCTCCTGTGACTTCTTTCATCCGCATTTTGGGATTTTCAGTTCACAGAGGATGTATGCATTTTGTTAAGTGTATTCATAAATGTTGCACTCTCCTTGGAGTGGTTATAAATGCCAGTAAGTTTTAAATTGTGGTTTCCACATGTTCATTGCGAACAAAAAGAAATGCAGTTGATACTTGTATTCTTCTTATATCCTCCAAACTCATTTATTAGTTTCTAGAAGCTTCTTGTTTGTTTTGTTTTATAGCTTCCCTGAGATTATTTCCCCTTCATTCCTAAAAGATAGTCCCATCAGATATAGAATTCACCATATTCTGTTCTTTCAGCTCTTAAAACATGTTATGCCACTTTCTTTGGCCTCTGTGGTTTCTGGTGGGGAATCCACCATCATTTAAATTGGTGTTTCCCTATTGGGGATGTGTTGTTTTTATCTGGCTGCTTTCAAGGTTTTTCTCTTTGTCTTCAGTTTTGGGAAGTTTAATTATGTGTCTTGGCCTGGATCCCGTTTGGGGTTTGCTCAGCTCTTTGAAGTTGCGTGTTTGTGCCTTTCACCAGATTTTGGAAGTTTTCAGCCTCTCCTCTCCTTCCGGGGCCTTATGATGCCAATGTTGGATCCTTTGTTCTTGTCTCGTGGGCCTGCGACGCTGTTCAGGTTTTATTTTTCACTCCACACTCTCTCTGTTCTTCAAATCAGGTACGTCCTATTCATCTGTCCTCACAGGTACTGACTGGATCCTCCGTCCTCTCCCCTCTCCTACTGAGGCCATCCAGCAAGTGTCTGTTGCTGTTATTCCACTTTTTTCAGCTCTGTAGTTTCACTTGGTTCTTCTGTGTAACTCCCATGTCTTGCCTGAGATTTTCAATTTACACAAACTTGTTTCGAGAGGATGTGCGATTCGTTGTGGAAGCACTGTTGCCACGGCTGCTTTAGAGCCCCTGGCGAGTCACCCCAGCATCTGACTTGTCTCATCGGTGTTGCCGTCAGCTGATTCTTTCTACATTCGAGTTGTGATTTTTCTGGTTCTTATTATGACGGGTGATTTTTTTATTGTATCCCGGACATCTTGGCTATTATGTTGGAAGACTCTGGGTTCTTTTTTTTTTTTTTTTAAACAAGCAGTTGCCTTGCTTAGGCTTAGCCAGCAGGCCCAGGCCGACTTTTGTGGGCTGAGGTTCCAATGACAATTTAATCTGTCACTTGTTTTTGCTTCTGCTGCCTGAGAGAACAGCAGGGGTTCCTCCAGACCAGGTGCCCAGTGTCACCAGCCCCACGAGGCGACGTGTGGACGATGGATATGTCCTCTACCTTGATTGCAGTGGCGGTTTCACAAGTGTATATACATATGTTAAAACTTATCAAATTGTATACTTTCCATATGCACAGTTCACTGTTTAAAAACAACAGGTGACAACATATTTGCTGGCCATCTAAATGTCCGTTTCTAATACCCACCTCATGATTTGGGCGTGAAGATTAAATGAGTAAAAATTAAAAGGGTGAAGTGAGATGACATCTTCCTTTGATTCAATGAAAAGTGGGGGAGGGATGCGGTCTCCCTCTCTCTCCTACCTCCACACCCAGCCCTTGGGCCTCTCCCTGGTCGTTCACAGAGTGGGTGCAGCAGAGGTGACACAGGACGGGCCATGACTTGACAGTTGTTGAAGTGCCTGATGGGTACACGGGAGATCTGTCTGTCAGTCTCTCTACCTTTGTGTATGTTGGCATTTTCCCTAATTAGTATGAAACCATAAGCAGCGGCTCCCCATTTCACGGAGGGGGAAACTGCCCGTGGTCCTGCACGGTCCCCTCACCCTGCCTTCTCCGTCCCCTTCTTATCTTCCCCTCCTCACCTCTTCATTCCCTGCTCCAGCCCCCCGGCCTCCTGCTGTTCCTGGAAGGAGCCAGGCCCCTTCCTGCCTCAGGGCATTTGCTCAAGCCATTCCCTTGCTGGGAACCGTCCTTTCCCATGGCTCAAATGTCATCCATCCTGTCCACTCCACTTAAAGTCGTTACCACCCGCATCTGTCACTCCCCACACCTGTCCTGCTGTTTGTCACCATCTGCCATGCTGCATAACTTTTATTGCCGTCGCCCCCGGCTGAATGGAAGCTCTGTGAAGACAGGAATTCTTGCCTGATGCGTTCCCTGCTGAATCCCCAGCAGGTTCTTGGTGAATGAATGGGCCGTATATATATTCTAGTGGAATGCCTGGTAGGGAGTGAGCACTATGGGATTCATCATAATCTAAAAATACATTGTGGAGTCACTTGGTAAATATAAGTTAATTGTTCAGTCAGTACCTTCTGACCTGGTCTTTGAAAAATGAGACTATGATTAATGGATCTTTTTATTGTTGTGTCCCTACTGTTGCTAATTTGTGGGGAGCCATAAGCCCTTGGAGGTAGGCAGATCCCCTCTGAATCCTGACCAGGCTACTTGTCAGCTGTGTGTCTTGGCCAAGTCGCCGAGCCTCTCAGAGCCTTGTGTCACTGACAGGACTTGCTGGAAGGGACCTGCGCTCCAGGGCTGGTTTGGAAGCCCACCGCGTGCCCTCCTTGTCCTTTCTGCATGATGGGCAGGACCGCCTCCAGGACCTTCCCAGGAGCTGTGCCCTCTGGGACCCGCTGGTGGGATGAGCAAGCCACAGTCAAAAGCACTGCTCAGGAGGGACAGGCAGTGACACCACTGAGATCACAAAAGGGGAGGTGACTCAGTCCTGGCCCAGCCTGAGGTCCCCTCTCCAATCCCTCCACCCTCGGGGACTGAGATTATAAACAAGTGACTCAGAGGAACGATGGGAGAATGCCCCATAACAGTTCACGCCAGTGTCCAGGGGGCTAAATTTAACCCACAGCTGCAGCCTCCGGCACTTTGGGAACAAGTTAATCTTGGTGGTGGAGGCTGCTGTGTGTGTGTGTGTGTGAAGGGGGGCTGGCCAGGGGTCCAGAGCAGTGCAGACATAGGGACTGGCCGCCCTGGGTCTCTACCCTTGTCCCTTAGACTGTAGACAGTGGGCAGGGGCCCCAAGGCCAGGAAGGTCAGGCCAAGCCAACAACGGACCACGACCAATGAGCACAGACAGCTAAAGTCCTGGGATATTAAACTTTTCAGGTGTCACTGTTTGAACACTAAAGTCCAGAATGTCACTCCCCTGGAATGTTAAAGCCTGGGGGTTTAAACACCTAGAACAGTTGAATTCTAGGAAATGAATCTTCCAGCATGTCGGACGCCTCGCAGCGTTGAAACCCCACGACTGTGTGCTCCTAGGAATACAGAACCTCAGTGCCTCCGAATCTCAGCAGAATGGGCTGAGGCCCTCTGAGTCTAAGTCCTCCACCTCCTCATTGGGTAGGAAGGGAAACTGAGGCTCGACAGAGAGATCTGACCTGCCCCAGGCTCCACAGAAAAGTGGCCACCTAGTTTACCTAAGGCACTTGCTTGCACAGTGGAAGGAGGGTATCTGAGCTGGGGCAGAAGCCGGAAAAGATCCTTTCATTTTAGAGGTGGGACCATTGTGCCCCCGATGAGTGAATGACATGCTTAAGTTCACAGAGCATGAAACCCAAGCACCTGTATCCAGAGGTGGCTGGAGTGAGATGTACTCCAGAGAGGAAGATAGAGGCACCTGGGTGGAAAGACCCAGCAGGCATGAAGTCAGGGAGACAGGGGAAGTGGGACTCCGATGCTTGCCCCTCCATGATGTCAGGGGCAGAGGCTGGGTCATCCCCTCCCCCCAGGAGCATTGCCCAAGCAAGGAATGCAGTCAAAGCCATCCCATGACCCATTTAGAAATGAGGCAGTGAGGCCCTCATCTTTCCAGGAAGGCCTAGAAACCCCACTCCCATCCCATGAGCAGGGCCCTGGGGCTGAGTCAAGGCTGCTCTGGGAGGGGGCCTCTGCCCAGTTGTCTCCTCTGCGTCATGTGCAGGAGGCCAGGCAGCTCGCCTTACAGGGCCAAGGCCACCTCTATATATAGCCCCAGGAAGACAGCTGCTTAGGCAGAGCAGGACCCAGCAGGAAAGCAGGGAGTAGAGAGGAGGCCCCTAGCACCCTTGGTCACTGTGCCCTAGGCCACCCACCATGGCGCTGGGATTGGAGCAGGCGGAGGAACAACGGTTGTACCAGCAGACGCTCCTGCAGGATGGGCTCAAGGACATGCTGGACCATGGCAAGTTCCTCGACTGTGTGGTGCGGGTGGGTGAGCGAGAGTTCCCTTGCCACCGCCTGGTGCTGGCTGCCTGCAGCCCCTACTTCCGGGCGCGCTTCCTGGCAGAGCCAGAGCACGCAGGTGAGCTGCGCCTGGAGGAGGTGTCCCCGGATGTGGTGGCCCAGGTGTTGCACTACCTGTACACCTCGGAGATCTCGCTGGATGAGGTGAGCGTGCAGGATTTGTTTGCAGCGGCGCACCGCTTCCAGATCCCGTCCATCTTCACCATCTGCGTGTCCTTCCTGCAGAAGCGCTTGTGTCTCTCCAACTGCCTGGCGGTCTTCCGCCTCGGGCTCCTGCTGGACTGCGCGCGCTTGGCCGTGGCCGCCCGGGACTTCATCTGCGCGCGTTTCTCGCTCGTGTCACGCGACAATGACTTTCTTGGGCTCTCGGCAGATGAGCTCATCGCCATTATTTCCAGCGATGGCCTCAATGTGGAAAAGGAAGAGGCTGTGTTTGAGGCGGTGATGCAGTGGGCGGCCAGCGGCGACGCAGAGGCCAAGGCCGAGCGCCAGCGTGCGCTGCCCACTGTCTTTGAGAGCGTGCGCTTTCGCCTGCTGCCGCGCGCCTTCCTGGAGAGCCGCGTGGAGCGCCACCCTCTCGTGCGGGCCCAGCCCGAGTTGCTGCGAAAGGTGCAGATGGTGAAGGATGCCCACGAGGGCCGCATCACCGTGCTGCGCAAGAAGAAGAAGGAGAAGGGGAAGGAGGCAGCTGGGGCCAAGGCGACTGACAAGGGCGCGGGCGAAGCCAAGGCAGAGGAGGACGAGGAGGAGGACGAGCGTGTCCTACCCGGCATCCTCAATGACACTCTGCGCTTCGGCATGTTCCTGCAGGACCTCATCTTCATGATCAGTGAGGAGGGCGCCGTGGCCTATGATCCGGCCGCCAATGAGTGTTACTGTGCCTCCCTCTCCACCCAGATCCCCAAGAACCACGTCAGCCTGGTGACGAAGGAGAACCAGGTCTTCGTGGCTGGGGGCCTCTTCTACAACGAGGACAACAAAGAAGACCCCATGAGCGCTTATTTCTTGCAGGTGCCTGGCCAGCCCTGGGAGGGGGTGGCCAGAGCACAGTGCTGGGCACTGGGGTCAGCCTTGAGGCCCAGGAGAGACTTGTGTCCACTTGTTGGTCAATGTCACTGGTCCAGGGTGAGATGTAGATCAGGGAGGTTCACCGACAGGCACTTGCCTCAAAGCTGAAGACAGTTACAGGCAGTGGACAACGAGCTGCCTAACTTTGGTGTCTCAGTTTCGGGGGACGGCAGCCCCGGGATGGTCTGATGTGTTGGGGGCTCTAGCCCTGCACAGGGGGTGGGGTCAGGCACAGGGCAGAGGAGGAGCAAGGTCAATGCAGGCTCTAGGCAAGGCCTTTGCATGAGGCCAGGACTGGAGTGTGGAAGAGAGTACCCCAGACAAAGGGACCATCCTGCCTAGCCCTCCCATTATACAGATGAGGAAACTGAGGCCCCGCAAGGACCAGTAGAGCAGGGTGGCCAGTCCAAGTTGTAGTGTTATGGAGGGATCTCAGAGGGCAGAAATGGCTTCCTGGTGATGGACCAGGTGGATGTGAGCCAGGTGGGTGGAATTCGGAAGCCTGAAGGGGAGGGTGGCAGGGAAGGAGCCTAGTGAGTAGTGCACTCAGGGAGGCCAGGGGTGAGAGGGGTGAGGAGTAGCCTGATGCCAGGACTAAGCTTGGAGGTGGGGGCCTCTCCGCCAGTTACCAGCCAAGGCACGGGTGGGCACATGGTTGATTCTCTCTGGGCCTCTGTTTGTAAATGGGGGTGTTATTCTTCCTGCTTGATAAGGTTGTTTCAAGGTTCAATGGTTGGTATAGAGTGTTCATCAGCGCGGGACTCAGCCCTCAGAAAACTTTTCAGAAACATCAGCCACTAGTATTGTTGTTATAAGACCTTTTAGGTGGATAGGGCAACAGACTTACACTCTAGGCTTTAAGGGGCAAGTGGCAGGCCTGGCTGCATTTGGGTTTGCTGTGCAGAGGGACGGGGTGGATCTCAGAGGCCCTGGCGGGGTTGGCCCGTCCTGGTGCTGTAAAGGTGACCTCCGGGCACCTGCATATTCAGAAGCCCGGAGGTGTGCGGGGCTGCCTGGCTAGGTTGTTCTCAACCTGATAGGAGGAGGGGCGCTGTCTCCAGAAACCGCCTCTGGGCTCTGCTGGCCCTACCTGGAGGCCTGGACTACTCTGTGACCCGGGGTGGCCAGACGGGGCTGAGCTGGGGCTAGGGCTGGGGGCATGGGGACGGTAGCTGACTGCACCCCCGGCCCTCAGTTTGACCACCTGGACTCAGATTGGCTGGGGATGCCACCGCTGCCCTCGCCACGCTGCCTCTTCGGCCTGGGGGAGGCTCTCAACTCCATCTATGTGGTCGGTGGCCGGGAGCTCAAGGACGGCGAACGCAGCCTGGACTCGGTCATGTGCTACGACAGGCTGTGAGCATGGGCAGGGGGCGGGGCCCGCCCCGTGTGGGCGGGAGCCTGGAGGCTGGGACTGGCAGGGGAGGGGAGGGGCGGGCGATTGGCAGGTGGGACCCGAGCGAGGAAATGAGAGGTCTGGGGAGTTCCAGTAGTCTACCGGGTGTACCCCAAATACGGGATATGAATTGGGGGGTCGGTGGATGCAGAGAAAGGGGCTGAGTGCACTCACCCTCTCCCCTCCCCTCCAGGTCGTTCAAATGGGGCGAATCGGACCCGCTACCCTACACGGTGTACGGCCACGCGGTGCTCTCCCACATGGACCTTGTCTACGTCATTGGCGGCAAAGGCAGCGACAGGTGAGGCTCAGACCTGGCGCGAGTGCAGCAGCAGGGCTGCAGGTTAGATCTGAGGGGGTGTTGTCCTGGCTGCCTGGGGAGGCGGGGCGGCAGCCTTGGGGGCGGGGCCAAGGGAGCGGGGCTCTGCTCCTGCTTCCTCCCTCTCACTGATTGCCCCCACCCCACAGGAAGTGCCTGAATAAGATGTGTGTCTATGACCCTAAGAAGTTCGAGTGGAAGGAGCTGGCTCCCATGCAGACTGCTCGATCACTCTTCGGGGCCACCGTCCATGATGGCCGCATTTTTGTGGCTGCTGGGGTCACAGACACGGGGCTGACCAGTTCAGTCGAGGTGTACAGCATCACCGACAACAAGTACGGCCGCTTGACTCCTGTCTCCTCTCCC
Organism: Desmodus rotundus; assembly: GCF_022682495.2. Classification (NCBI taxonomy): domain Eukaryota; kingdom Metazoa; phylum Chordata; class Mammalia; order Chiroptera; family Phyllostomidae; genus Desmodus; species Desmodus rotundus. The sequence goes on from NC_071394.1 coordinate 126,926,419, forward strand.
TGCCCCAGGACAGCCAGGGACCCAGGGCCTCACTGTAACCCCTGGCTGTGTGGCTGTGGGCCTATGCCAGCCCTCGCTGTGTCAGCCCCCGAGGGAAGCATACCTCCTGCCTCGGGTTTTCGCAGTTGGGCTTGGACATCAGCACAGATATAGCCCCTCTCCCCTGATCAGTAGTGAGGTGGGCTTCCCCCCAAGGTGGGGCAAGGGTTCTGGTCAGCCTGGCCTGCAGGAGAGAGCCCCGGGGGTGGGGTGCAAGACAACAGGTTCCTCATGCTGAGACTCACACCAGGCGTCGGCCTGGGACTAGGGCTGCAGTGGTGACCCAGCTGCCCGGCCCTGGGGGTCAGGAAGAAAACCGCTGGGGTGGGAGAAGGATGCCCAGGCAAAGGAAGGTAGGTGCCAAGGCAGTTAGGACAAAACGGCAGGCCTGTCGGAGCAAAGGCCGTTGCTCCGGCTGGACGGAGTGTGGAGGGTGGAAGGAGATGGGGAAGGGTGTACTGGGGCTGCAGAGGCAGCAGCGGAGAACTTTAGCCTGAGGGCAACAAAATGCCTCTGGTGGGTTTTACTAAGAGGCCTCCTGACAGCTGATGCAGAGATGACATCGGGAATTTCCCAGGAGGCAGGGGAGCTGCTTTATAGCAAGAGGTGCTGGGGGCCTAGAGATGGGGTTGCAGAAGGGAAGGGGCACAGGGCGTGCCCTGCAGGGCTTCTCACACTGTCACGTGCCCACAGATTTCTGGGAGATCACATTAAAATGCAAGTCACGGCAGCAGGGGTGTGTGCGCCAGGCCTGGACTGCCAAGCCCTGTGGTGGTGGGGAGGGACCTGCCAGCCCTTTGGGAGGGTGGAGGTGAGGGCTCGACAACTAGAGCTGGGAGGCAAGTGATTGGACTGAGGGAGAAGGGGACTGGGCAGGAGTCCAAGGGGTCAGGAGCTCGATGGCCTCTGAGCTAGCACGTGGGAGCTGGTTCAGGAGTGAGAGGGACACTGGGGAGACCCACGGTGGATTTGGGGGCAGGTTGGATGGCGCGTCAAGGGGACAGTGAAGGGAAATGGGAGGGGTGGAGAGCATGGGAAAGGAAGTGAAGACCAGGGGAAAGGGGGAGGGGAAGAGCGTTGGGACACTCTGAGGCCCTGGCAGAGGCACCAGGTGGACACTCCTGAGAAGGTCCCAAACAGGAGGTTGTGCCAAGAACCCATGCACCTGGGGGCAGCTGATTTCAGGGGGGCGCAGCTGAGGCTGCGGGTGTCAGGGTGGGACTGGCACTGGGCTTGCTGAGGCCCCCCTGGTGATTCACCTTCTCACCCCACCCCCAGGTGGGCATCCTTTGAGGCCTTCCCGCAGGAGCGCAGCTCCATCAGCCTGGTCAGCCTGGCCGGTGCTCTCTATGCCATTGGCGGCTTCGCCACTCTGGAGACTGAGTCCGGGGAGCTGGTCCCCACAGAGCTCACCGACATCTGGAGGTGAGCCTGGCCCCAGGGAGGCGGGGCGGAGTCACGAGCAAGGCTGATGGCCCACAGTGCTGTGGCCTGGCTGCAAGGCCCCTGGCAGGCTCATCTGGGGCCAGAGCCAGTGGCTCTTCCGCAAGTCCCAGGGGGCAGGGATAAGCAGCCCCTGTTCAGCCCTGGTTCTCAACGTTTGGTTGGGAAAGTCTGGGCTTGCACACGACATGACTCACTGTGGGAGCCCAACAGTGTCACAGTCGGGAGCTGCCCCCAAGCTCAGGGCACAGACCCATGGAAACAGGTCCTAAAGCAGAGGGGCCCTGAAGAGGCAGCCAGGCCTTTCCTCTCCCCTCCCTCCTGGATGCTCAGAGGTGGGAGGGCTGGGGCCAGGATTGAGAAGTTGCTGGACCCCAGCCTTGGAAAGCCATTGCTTTCCATGGCTGGTCCTTCCTGAGGATGGAGGGCAGAGGTTTCGGCCACTTGGGGCAGCTTCTGAACCTTCCCTTACCCCACTGCTGCAGGAGAGTGGGGGGCGGGGGGTACTTCTTGGAGGGCTGAGTAGGCAAATTCTACACCTCAAGGGAAGATGTAGAGTAGACTTTGCTGGAGGGAGGTGGCCCTTCCTGGAATGTGGGGTGGCTGCTCTTTGGAGGTGGGCTTTGTGGGGGCCCCTTTCCCAGAGCACGGGAGCCCTCCAGGAGTGGACCATTCTCTGGGCCTGGGGCCAGGGGGACTCCTTAAGGGTAGGCCTAGTGCATCCAGCCACCCCTCCCTGCTGGGCCTCCCTCTGAACTCCGCTGACCAAGCTCCGTGCCTCTGCCCCATCCCCAGATATAATGAGGATGAGAAGAAGTGGGAAGGTGTTTTGCGGGAGATTGCCTACGCCACCGGTGCCACCTTCGTACCTGTGCGGCTGAACGTGCTTCGCCTGACCAAGATGTGACCAGCCCAGAGGGCCTGCACCCTGTGGCCCACACAGGCTAGGCCTTCTGGGGGCTCCAGGGAAGAGGCTGGGAGGGGCCAGACCCCACCTGGATCTGCTGTGGTGGCCAAGTGGCTGCTTCGTCCAGGGAAGGTAACACTGCCAGCCCGAGCCTCGGGGCAGGGACGAGGAACTTGAGGCCCCTCCCGTGTCTCCATATCCCCCCTGTTCTTGGTCCTCAAGCCAGACGCACAAGGATGCATCCCAGGCTGCACCCTGGCCCTGCCCCAGCTTGGCTGCGTGTGCCAGTGACTTCCCCACAGGAGCTGGTCCTCGCCTGTCACAGGGGGAGTGTCCCACCAAGTGCTCCCTGCAGCACAGATGTCTCCTTTCATAAGAAGAATAAAGTGCCTGCTGCGCCAGCCGCTCAGGGTCTGGAAGCAGGTGCTCCAAGAGAGTGATCAGCTAGTTTGAAGATTCGGGGCTTGAACGTTCAGCTTTCAGGGTATCCAGGTTGGTGGTCTCGGCCCTCCACGTGGGTGTTTCCTCCACACCCTATATGCACCAAGAGCTTGACCCCCCACCCCAAGGCTCAGAACTCCCGGCTCCTCATCCAGCACAGACGAGGAGCCAGGAGAATGCTGGGGAAAGGGCAGGGAGGGACCAGCCAAACTGCGGTAGAAAAGTCTTTTATTCTTTCAGTGAGGCCCCGTCTGGCCCGGCCTGGCCTGGGCCCCAGAATAGCTGAACAGAGCTGTCCCTGCCTCCTCCCACCTACTCCGGCTTCAGTTTGTCCTCCTTCTGCTCCTCCTCTAGCACCAGGGTTCGCTCTCGCTCCTTCACCAGCTGAACCCCACAGTAGGTGACAAACAGGACGGCCAGTGTGGTCTGGGGAAACCCTGGGTAGGGAGAGGTCATTGAAGCCTGGGAGCAGACTGTCCCCCGATCCGTGACTCTTCTCTTCCCACGCCTCTCCCACTGGACCAGCCCTCCCCACTGAGTCCCTGGGGAGTTGGAAGGAGGTGGGGGCACATGAAAAGGTCACAGTCCTCCAGGATGCCGCCTGGTTGTTCTGCATCCCCCTCCCTTCTGGCCCTCACCTGTGAGTAGCAGGCGCCGGGCGACCAGCTCTGTGAACTCCAGGCTGTTCAGGCTTACGAGGTTGTACATGATGATAGCCCAGAAGTTCACAGCCCCAAAGATGGCCCGGACCCTGCGGGACATCTGCTCCGACAGAGAGGCCTGCCCGGTCCAGAAATGCATTGTCCGCGCGGCAAGAGGCCCAGGGGAAAGAGGACATGGGTGGTCAGAGGTCTTGCCCACGTGGTCCCTGAGGTCTCGGAGAGTCCCGGGTCAGCTCTCCGTCATTGTTAACGGTGGGGAAACAGGTCTGGAGAGAGGGCAGTGCCTGACCAATGTAGCCAGGCCTGGGTGTGCCACGCCCCACAGATGGTATGGAGGGCCCAATACCCACAGGGTGGGCCGTTGTCCTGACAACCAGGAGGGCGGTGGTGAGAAAGTTCTGGACTGGGGACCAAGCGTGGCTGGAAGCCTTCAGAGGGCAACAGTGCCCAGCCCCGCTCTGCTCACCTCAATTCGTGCCAGGGGCTCCCACTCTGCCAGCTTCTGCACCCAGAGCTCAAAGTTGAGGCCAAAGCAGTTAAGGATTGACCACAGGTAGACAATCTCACAAGGCCCAAGCCACAGCGTGGTGACGGCAAAGGTGGCCACTGTGGCCACCAGCTCCGGGATCACGGCAGAGTGCTCCCCACCAATGTGGTCATACACGTACCTGTGGGAAAGGTGGGAGAAGGGACCAGTGGCAGTGTGGGACAGGGCAGGGAGGGGACGGGCAAAGGACGCATAACAGGGACAGCCCTCCTCAACGCCATCACCCGGGCACATTCAATATTCCTGCCTGCAGGTGGCTTCTCTTCCTCTTCCCAATGTCAGAATGCGGAGGGCTTGGCCTGGAACTCCAGATGCCCTCTAGCTGTGTCCATTCTTCCCCCCAGTGGTCTCCTGCAGACCCAAAGCTCTGAACACTGTCTCCATGGTGAGCCTGGCATCCGTGTCTGCAGCCCCATCTCCTGCGGACTCGTCTATCCAACTGTTCCCAGACATCTCCCTTGAATGACAGATTCCCCCATCCCTGCCCAAGCCCACTTCGTCCCCGTCTCGGTTAATGACACCACCATCCATTCCGTGGTAGGCCGGGGCCTCAGTGCCATCTTGGATTCTCAGTTCCCATCTCCAGCCACATCCCCACCAGAGAAGCCTGAGGGCTCCACCCAGCCCTGACCGTGGCTCACCACCTCCACACTGCCGCCCTTGTCCAGGCAACCTCTCCTCTCACAGAGATTGTCGCACGTCCCTTAACTGTCTCCCTGCCTCTGCCTTCGCCCCCTGCCCTCTGTTCCCCACACAGCAGCTAGAGGCATCTTCTAAGAGTGCACCTCGGGTCACATCACGTCCACGATCAAACCCTCTTCCGATACCTCCCCCCAGTGTGATTAGAATAAACTTGACTTCCTTACTGTGGCTAGGAGATCCCATGTCCTCTGGCATCTGCTGCCCCTTGACCCCCTCCCCAGCCATCCTTGTCCTTGTTCACTCTTTCTGACCCTCGGACGCAGCGGGCTCCTGCCTCGAGGCCTGTGCCCTTGTCCCCACTATCTTGATTATCTTCGCCAGATTCCCTTCACCCAGGTCTCAGTTCAAATATCGTCTCCCAGGGTTCTGCCCAGACCCTGTGGCCGGCTTCTGTCCCGTGATGCTGTTCTGTTTTTCTCATAGTGTTTACCACTCTCTAAAGTTATTTATGTGTTTGTTTGCCTGTGTATGGCCTGTTTCTCCCCACGACCGAAAGCCCCATGAGTTCAGGGACTCTGCCATGTCCACAGCTGTATCCTCAGTGCCTAGAACAGTGCCTGGCACATAGTAGATGCTTAATAAATATTTGTTAAATAAATTCAGTAGGAGACCCACTGGGTAATACTCTTGAGCTCTACATTTCCAATGGTTTCTTCTCCACTCTGCCTCAGCTACCCACTCCCATGGGCCACACCCCAACTTTGTCATCACTTGAAACTTAACTCATTCCCATGCTTCGCCCAGCCCTTCCTGGCCCGGCCCCCTTCTCCAATCTCATTAACACCCACCCTTCCTCATCTTGTGACTCTTCCTTAACAGGCTTATATTCAGTGAGTCATCGTTACAAATAACCTAAAACCCCGTATTTCTCACCCATCTGGGAGAGGCCAACCACCCACTTTCTCCTCACCTGCACCCAGGAAGCTAAGCGCCGATGAGGAAACTCTCACACCTGCACATAGTAGAGCCCATAAATCCACTACCTGCAACCCACCTGGGCTCTCAATGCCAAGTTTTCCCTAGGCAGCTCCTCCTGTGCTCTGCAGTGGGTACACCACCCTTCTCTGTCCTTGCCCATTATGACTGGGTGTTGGGGGGCCTGAGCAGGAGGGTGGAAGACACACAGATGCCACCTCACTCCATGCCCCAACCCTGCATCTCTCAGCTGATGATGACCTTGCCTTTCACTTCATGGAGAAAACCAGAGCCTTCAGGTGGAATCCCTCACCCTTCCACCTGAACCAGCCCTCCTTCCTCAGCACGCCGGCTTCTCTTCCTCCTCCCTGACCCTCCTCAGGGACCTCAGTCCGTCAAGCAGCCCTCTGTCCTGCATCACCAACCTCTTCCTCTCTATGGAGTAATTCCCCCAAGCACCCAAGCTGGTCCACTATTTCTTGTCTTTTAAATGCCCCTCTGTCCCCTTCAGCCACTCCTCTGTCTTCCCCTTCAGTCCCAGGCTTCTTCCAGGGGTCGTCCACACAAGAATCCCCCCGTAGTTTCTCAGTTTCTCCTCACTCCTTGCCTGCCGCTGCTCTCCAGCAAACGGCTGAATTACCGCCTCCAACTCTAACGCTCAGTCTCTGGCTTCCTTGACCCCAGCAGCACCTGACTCCTGGCCCCCACCAGACCCGGATGGGCTTCTCTTAGTCCCAGGATGCCACACGGCCTTGCCTTGACCCCTGCCCCATGACCACTCCTTTCAGTCCTTTCGGCCTGTTCTTCCTTCTTCCCCATCCAGGGTTGTTCCAGGCCCGATCCTGGCTGCCCCTTCTTTTCTCTTCTCACTCTCTCCTCTCTCCTTGGGGTGCTCAGGCTCAAAGGCCGCCCACCCCTGTAAGCGCAGAGTTGCATCTGTCCCCCAGACTTCCCTGAACTGCCTCCCTGAGCCTGCTGCCAGGTTCCAACCAGACATTTGCTCAGATGGAGCCCCTTTCTGGAAAGCACCCCTCCACCCTCCCAGGCTGTAGGTAGGAATCTGGCAGCCATCTCTCCCTCTCCCCACCCCCCCTGCAATGCCTCCCCAGGTCCAGTCCAGGCTGCCTGCTGCGTCTCTGCTCCAACTATTTCTCTCATCTCCAGGGCTCTGCCCAACTCCAAACCTCTCTTTCGTCTAGACCTGTGCCACGTCTGCCTCACCCCCCTCCCTGCTTCCTCTGGGACGGGGGGGGGGGGGGGGGTCTGTCTTTCAAAACATGGACCAACCTCAGCACCGCCCACGCAAACACCTGCTCCATGAGTGTGCCCATCCCCCCACCAACTCCCCCGCCCACCCCAACTCACTTGCAAAGCCAGTCGTTGATGCCTCGGTCAAAGTGCCTGTAGGAGGAGGGCAGCTGCGTGTGAGCCAACCAGGAGCCGGGCTCCTGGGGACGGAGGGAGAGGGGCCCCCAGGGTGCAGCCTGCAGCCGGGACTCACGTTTCTGCGAAGACGTAGAGCGCTGTGATGCACTTGGGCGGCTGGGGCGGGTCCAAGTGGTCCAGGCGGGCCACTGTGTTGACGACGCCGAACAGGACGGCTGCCTTCACCCAGTCATACACCAGGTTTGAGTAGGCAAGGCCAGCTGGGGACAGCATGTTGTCACGGCCTGGGGGTGTTGCAGCGGCCTTCCCACCCCAGATGCCCAGATCTAGGTGGGCTGCTCTCCACTTCCGAAAGGATCTTCCCAGGCCCCAGGGAGGTCCTACTGCCCAGGTCTGCTCCCATGGGCACCCTGCTCCCCACTTCCTGGGCCCTGGCTGCCCCAGGGAGGCCCCATCCCTTGTTCGGGCCCCGGGGCACCCACCAAGGGCACTGTCCGGCAGGCGGCTGGCAAACTTGAGGTCACTGGGGATGGTGAGGATGTAGAAGAAGTGAAAGAAGATGTCCACAGCCAGGATGGCCACCACGCTAAGGCCCGCCTGGGCCCGGATGTGCCACAGCTCGCCCTCGCGCCTCACCGGCTCCACCTGGCTCACCTGGGGGATGCCAAGTGTCCCAGTAGGGAGTCACCTACTGCCTGGGGTTCTGAGTGTGAGGGGGACTTAGCTTCATCCTGGCAGCCCTGCCTGAGGGTGGAAGCACTCCAGTGGGTCACCGCCTTGTGGGGGAGACCCAGTCCTGTCCTGGGAGTCCCAGTTGAGCAGAAAGTGAACCCTGTCTGAGAGAGGAGATACGTCTCCATCCTGTGATCCCTGACTCGGGAAAATGCAGCCCAGTCCTGGGGTCTGAGGAAGGAAGCCATGCCTGAGGATGGGGACACAGCCCGCCCTGGGTGTCCTACCAGCGACTGGGAGCCCTGTCTGAAGAGGGAGAGCCAGCCCAGCTCTGGGAGCCCACAAAGTGTCCCCTCACCTGGGCGTGGAAGCGGTCAAAGGTCATGATGGGCCCAAAGAAGAAGAAGGGCAGGTAGAAGTTGTACTTGAGCAGGTCAGCAAGGGAGTAGCGGCGGTCAGGGTGGGCACAGCTCTCCAGCGCAAAGCTGGTGCAACGCAGCACCGTGAAACCGCTGCCCCCGTGAAACAGCACCTCTTGAAGATCAAAAGTGCCCGTTACAAACCCGTTCTGGATGGGAGAGAACAGGCCACCAGCTCACCAGGTGCCCCTTGTCTCTGGGAAGCCCACCCAGGTTGCCCCAGGGGCCCTGCCTGGTCCTGTCCCTTCTCTCTCCTGGTCCAGTCAACATGGGCCACTTAGGGCCGGTTTATGTTAAGTGCTGGGCATAGGGTAGGGAATGAGCTGGACACACCCCTGCTTTGGTGGAGATGACCACCTTGTAGGCAAGGCATACTGCAAGCTCAAAGGCTCGGAGACAGCTGGGAAAGTGGAGACTTGGGAGGTAAGGGCTTTGGATGGGTGAGAGGTTTGGGGTCCTATCCCTGAACCCGCCACCCCTGCCCCTCCCTGTTGCGCACCTGCCAGGAGATTAGGGGGTCCAGCTTGAAGGAGGCAAGGCTGACCATGCCAAGGCCCAGACAGAGCCAGGGCTGACCCAGGAGCGAGGCCACATAGAGGCTGACACAGTGGCCAAGCAGCAGCAGCAGGTACCAAGGGCCCATGGTGCCCACCACAGCCAGGGCCCCATACACAGCATACATCCAGGAGCGGAGCTGTGGGCAGGAAGAAGGCTGTGTCACCCAGGCCATACCCATGTGGCTGGGACCCTAGCACAGGTTTCCCACAACCCCTGTGGCTGAGGAGGGGCTGGTGGGGGAGGCTGGGGCAGCTCAGGACATGCTCACCTGGGGGGCAACCATGGTGCAGAGTTTAGCAAACAGCACATGTCCGGAGAGGGCGAATATGATGACGTTGCGGAAGGAGGTGAACCACATCACCCACTCGAAGTCAGCCACGTCCTGGGGCGGGCCAGGCAGGTTAGGGTGGGGCAGAGGGGTGGGGTGGGCTGGCCCTTGGGCAGGTCAGAGCCCCAGCACTGCCCCAGCCCCCGTGTTCTTCTTACACATTAGAGCAGAGCCACAGCTGGAGGGCCCTGCCTTGCCCTCTGAGGGAAGTACCAGGCAGGGAGACAGAGAGGAGTGAGGGGCACCGTGCCGGCTGCCCTGCCCCTCAAAGCTCCCCTCTCCCAGCATGTTGCCTGACACCCCAGCATTATTGCATTGTTCCTGGGAAGGACGGTGCTGGAGGCCTCTGCTAAGGCACGTCCTGATTTATTTCCTAAATGGGTCTGGGCAGGAGGGGCTCAAGCCACATACCCTCCCCATCAGGAGCCCTCTGAACATCTGGAATGCAGGAGAGTCGGGGAGAGTTTGGGATCTGAGAGATGTGCCAGGGGTCAGGTACCCTGGTGAGGCGCCCTACTCAGGGACCCTGGGGCATGGAGGACCTACCATCTTCCGACCAATGTACTCCCAGCCTGGCCGCACAGACTCCCGGAAGGCCTTCCTGTGGGCCCCATCTGGAAGAGAGCATGCGTGGCCTCAGGGGAAGGACTTCCTCCCCTCGTCCATCCGTGCCTGCCCCTGTGAGAGGCTGCCCCTTCCCTGGGAACCAGGGACCTCTCTCTGCCTCTGCTTCCCTCTGGCTCTCACTGTGTGTCTGGGCCCGGGTTTCCCTGAGTGTCTGAGTCTCTCTCTCTCTCTCTCTCTCTGTCTGTCTCTCTCTCTGGCTCTGTGTCCAGGTCCCTGTCAAGCCTCTGCAGGTGTCTCCCTGTGACTGTACCTGGCTCAGCCCAGCCCCTAGGACTGAGGGAGTACCCTGATCCTGGAGCCTCTAAGTCTCTGGCCTTGCTAGTTGTTGGAACCCTGAGGGCTCAGGAAGAGAAGGGACCCGCTCCCTTGCCCGGGGGCCCTGCTATTACCTTGTGAAGCCTCAAGCAGGCCCTGGCCAGCATAGGCCAGGGCACCACTCAGCACCAGGGAGTACAGGCCCAGCTCCGCCGCTGGCAACGCTGTCTTGACACCCATAGCCTGGAAAGGCTGGGGGAGACGGACTGGGTGAGGGCAACGCTGACCCCCCAGCCCTGCCTAGCCCCTCACCTTGTGGTCCCCACTGAGGTGGTGAGGACCCCATTCTTGAGACTGCCCCCTTGCCTCTTGGGGTCTCATGCCATCATCCTCCTGCCCCTGTCTCCAACTCCTCTCAGGCCTCCCCTCACTCCAGTTGCTGCCCTGGCTCCCACCTTTCCCACTGACGTCCGGAAGGCGTAGCCTCCACCCTCAGCCTGCCTTCCTCACCTACGGTTACTCCCCACACCTTGCGGGTGGCTGGTCAAGCTGCTCCTGCCAAGGCCTCCGATGCCCTTCTCGTGGAGGACCCCCATCTGCATCACCCCTGGGTCCCCTGCCCCTCAGTGCCTGATGAAGCCCCGCCCCCTCCCATGCCTCCTCTGACTTCTGTACCCTCCTGAGCCACCTTGACTTTCTGTGACCTCCCCAGGGCTGGCCCCCAGCTCCAAGCCTCTGGCCTCTCACTGACCCCCATTGCCCCAACCAGCCCTTGAGCCCCAGCCTGCCCTGTCTCTGGGCCCTGCCTGTGTCTGTGGCCACCCTGGGCCACTCTCTCAGCACTCTGTGTGTGCAGGCCCTGGATGCTGGCTGGGGGCTGTGCTATTTGAAGAGCTACCCTGGGGAAGTGGGAGTGGGGCCAGGCTGGCACCAGGCGGGTTCTGGCTGCTGTCCAAGGTGCTGACCTGTCTCAGGCCCAGGGTGAGCCTAGCCACTCCCTTCCTGCAGAGTCTCTTAAGTCTCCAGAAGTTCTGCTGGGCCATCTCCAGGACCTCAGCTAACACTTATTCCCTTCCTATCTGACTCCAGCTTGACCTTTCCAAGGGTCCCACGGGTAGGTAACAGGCTCAGGGCCCAAATCAAAGGGAGGAACATGTCTCGGCACCCTCTCAGGCTGGGCTGAGCCAAGAGGTAGCAGGCGCACCTCTGTCTCCCCCTCCCCAGACCCCTCCCAAATGTCCCTCACCAAGTCTGAAAATGGCTCCCCTAGGTCGGCACTCTCCCTCTTACACAGATGGAGGGGACATGCACCAGAGAGGCACAGGGACCTGTCAAGGTCACGCAGCCAAACCGGGACAGGACGGAGTGTTCTCAGTGAGCCCCTCTGGAGTCACAGATAAGAGAAAAGCAACCACTGCTGCCCCTTCCCACACCAGGGGCTGTGGGCCTGACTTCTGCAGGGCCAGCCGGAGGGCTGAGCCGCCGCCTCATCGGCGGTGGGGGTAGGGAGGCCCCGAGGATCAGGTTAATGGAGCAGGAGCTTGAAACCGGAGCACGGTGAAGAGCCCGTGAAATAGCTTTGTCAGCTGCCTCCCACTCGCCACTTTCCAATTTTAGCTCCCCATGGCCAGAGCGGGGTGTCCCCAATGAGGCCTCCGTGAGTGGGGCCAGGGCTGGTCCCCAGCCTGGGACCTCTCCCAGTAGACCCCCAGACCTGGGCCAGCTGGTGGACACACAGGTCCCCCCCGTCCCCTGACCCTGCCTGCCTTAGGTACACCTGGGGGCAAAGCCAACTTTGGGACCTGAGGTCTGAGATGAAGAGCCTGGGGTGGGCTCTGAAGGTCTCAAGGACCCCACGGTGGCTGCACCCCGTCTGGCACTGACCTTGAGGAGGCTGTGAGGGACCCTGGCACACTGCCCACCTCAGGGCTCCGAGGTCCTGCGTCCGACCGTTTGTCCGTCCGACCAGCTGGACTCTGGGGCCAGGGTGGAGTGGGTCCAGCTCTGGGGTCCCCACCCCTTCGAGGCTATGAGAGGTGAGTGGTGACAGCAGGAGACGGGGGAGGAGGAGGGCAGGGAGGAGGTGGCCTTCCTGGAGCGCAGCTGAGCGGAGTGGAGCAGAGCCGAGTGCTGCAGAGCTGCTGGCCACAGGGAGCGACAGGGAGGATCTCAGCGGGGGGTGGGGGGAGGAGAGGAGGGGGTGGCCAGTGGCTCAGACAGGGACACCTGGGCCTCACTTCAGCCTGCCTCTCCTGGTCCATAGAGCCTGCACCTCCCTCTCACTGCTGACCTTGACTCCCCTCTTCCAGGAAGCCTTCCGGGTGGCCCCTGCTAGTCTCTCCAGGCTTTCGATGTCTGCCTGCACCACTCTCTCTCTCACACACACATTCATGCTCGGCCCCATGAACCCCAGCCTGCACCTTTACAAGTGAGCTCCCAAGGGCTGGCACAGGGCAGACCATCTTGCCCTGCCCTGGTCCATTTCATCGGGCTGAGAGTCCCGGCTGGCCAGGTGTCAGGCCTGGGGGAGGACTAGCTTGCCTATTGGGATTGGAACTGGCACGAGACAGGTGCCGAGGGGCCCCCTGTACTGATCCAGCCTTGTCCCATGGGGAGCTGCCCAAGTGGAGGGGTGCTAGCAGACCCACCTGGCCAGGCTTGAGTGAGTACTTCAAGTGGCTGGCATCCTCTCGATGGCGGAGGCACATAGCAATGTCCCTAAGCAGCTGGGACTCTTCAGGGGGAAAGGAATGAGGTGGGGGCCAGGGCCCTCACTCTGGGCAGGGACAGCTGAAGCCTCAGCCCAGCCTACTGATGGGGCTGCCCCAAGCACAGGAACTTCTGATTGTCCCCTGTGGGGATGAGAGCCTCAGAGCCTATGGGGGACTGTTCACGCATGTGTGTGCAAGGCCAGGCTTTGGGGTCTGGGGCTGGAAGTGTGACTACAGTCACGGGACAGGTCCTGAAGCTTCTGCTGATCCCAGCCCTGGCCATGGGCTCAGAGGGGCTGCCCCCACCCCCAGCAGGGGCACTTGGAGGACCTGAGCAAGCAAGGCATGGGAAGGGGAGAGAGGCCTAGACCCGCCCACCGCGCCTTTAGGCAGGGAGCTTCCCCCCACTCTCGCAGACATGCTGGCCCAGAGCAAGAGGCCAAGAGATCTTGGCACACAGTCCCGAAGCGACGGGAGGTTGGCACCACTGGTCCCCGACCCAGAGAAGCATGAATTCAGAGCAGTCATTGCATAGTGCAGGGGCTGGCGGAGGGCTGTGGCCGGGGTCCTGGGTGCTAGAGGAGGCCAGCATCCGGGAGGGTTGCCGTGGGAGTCAGGGAGGGATTCCTGGACTGGGGTGGGGGAGGCACTTAAGCAGCATCCTGCAAGTGCCAATGGTTGTTAGGGCGAGTTAATCCCGTTAGCCAGGCGAGGTTCTGAGGCTGTACATGGACCAACCCTTCAAGTTCACCACAACCTGTGGGGAAGGCGTCGCCATTAGCCCCAGTGGGGAGGGAAGGAAACTGACTCAGCAGGAGGCTGCGAGGTGAGTCAGCCCCACCAGCTGCCCCTGCTGGCGTCTTGTGAGGCTCCAAGGGGACAGACGGTTCAGGGAAGCTGGCGGGTGGTTTGGCCTCACAGGGAAGCGTGCAGGTCCAGCCAGCTCACTTGAACCCAAGCTGCACCTCGCTGGTGTGACCACTTTTCTGAGCCTCAACTCCTCACCTATAAATGGGCGGACTTCTGGCCCTGACCATACTGTGCTCCTGAGGGGTTCGAGGACTCCCTCCAGGACAAGGGCTTGGCTCACTGGGTTGCTCATAGAGAGGGGCAGCCCTGGCAGGTGTGGCTCAATGGGTTGGGCATCTTCCTGAAAAGCAAAAGGTCGCTGGTTCGATTCCCCATCAGGGCACATGCCTGGGTTGTGGGTTTGGTCCCTGGTCAGGGCACTTACAGGAGGTAACTGATTGATGTTTCTCTCTCACATTGATGCTTCTCTCCCTCTCTCTCCCTCCCTTCCCCTCTCTCTAAAAATAAAATAAAGTCTTTAAATAAAGAGAGAGAGTGAGAGGCAGGAACCCCCTCACTCCAGAGGCAGGCCTGGCACACAGCACATGCTCACCGGGCGACCCCTCACAGCGGGGACTGTAGGGAACTAGACACGTGGGGATGGCAGGCGGGGTAGAGGGCTGTGGGGCCCAGTCCAGCTGCACCCCGTGTGAGGGGTGGTGGGAGGACAGTGCCCGCTGTGGCCAGACCACGAAGCGAGGGGCAGGAAGCTGGCCAGGGTGAGACCACACCAGCACCTCGGGCAACGAGGGTTACTGGGAAGGACGTGGTGGGCTGAGCTCCTTCTCACCCTTAGGGCTGTTATTGTTGTTGCTGCTCCAGGTAAAAATGTAGGGAAAGTATGTTGGGTGTGTGTAGGACATGTTTTTGTTGGTGTGTGAGTCCATGTATGTATGTTGTGTGTTGCCTACAGCACGTGTTGGGCGTGTGCATGTGTGATGTGTGTACTAGGTATGTACCTATGAGGCTCAGGGCCTGAGACGGCCGTGTGCAGAGGGGGTGGGTGGGCAGAGGCCTCCTTGTGGGCCAGTGGTGGGCTGGCTGGGGGAGTGGACGGAGGGGACAGGCTGGCCCAGGTGCAGGGCCCAGAGGAGAGACCCGGGTGCAGTGGGAGGTGTGTGGGGCTTGAATCAGCCTGAGCCCCACTGCAGTCTTGTCTAGTTCGGCTCTGGTGCCTCAGAGGCCTCCGTGGGGACAGTGGCCAAGCCACACCTGTGGCTCAGCCAGGTCTCACCTGTCAGTGCAGCAACTTGAGCACCTAGGCCCCGGCCCCCCGCCTGGGGCGCAGCCAAGGAGCATCCTCACGTGAGGCCTCTTTGATTGTCTCTGACCCTCCCCCTGCCGCCCAGTGGCTGCGGGGCGGTGTGTTCTCCTCTGAGAAAGGCCATGTCCAGCCTGCTGCCCACTTGCTGCAGGGCTGGGGAACAAAGTCCTCAGGGCCCCAGGGACAGGTGGCATTAACCTGGACAGACCAGGCTGCCCCACTCCTCACCTGGCTCACCTGAGTCAGATCCTTCAGGGTCCCAGTCCTTGGCTCCTTTGACAACCCTTCCTTCCCTTAAAAATCCGGCTCCCTTCCTCCGCCCCCCCCCCCCTGCCACACCTCAGGGAGATAAGGAGAGCCCCCTCCCCTCCCAGAGCTGGGCTGAGGGCAGGATCAGGGCAGGTGGAGGCTCTGAGGGGCCACGTCCTGGCTTTGCACTTCCCTCTCCCACCTGTGCCCTCCAGCTCCCCGGCTCCATCAGGGCCCTCAGTTTCCCAGGCTCTGACTGCAGCAGAAGCTCCCGGAGAGCAGCAGCAAGTCTGGCTGGCGTGTGGTGGCACTCACTGGCCCTGCGGCCTGGGCCACCTTGGAGCTCAGGGACCGCGTCTGCCTCACGCAGACCCCTGTGTCTGGTGCAGAGGAGCTGCTGGATTTGTTGAATTAACAGAGGCTCGTGTTTATCGAGCACTTACTGTGTGCCAGCTGCCCCTCTAGCACCTGACACTTTAACTCAGTGACTCCTGAGGAGAGTCTGATGGGAAATGGCACAGGCCTGGTCTAACGAGGCTGGGGTGCTGATGGCAGGTGCCGGCAGGCGCAACAGGGACCCCTGGCCCACAGCTTCCTGGCCACGCCCCCAAGGCTGCCTGTAGGGCCTGGAGATTGAAACTGTTGTCTTTACACACGCCTCTGGCCTAAGCAGGGACTGAACGCCCGGACTGAGCTCTGCAAGATGCCGGGGAATCGGTTCACCCCCAAATGTGCAAACTAGATTTATTCACCACGCCTGACTGCAAGCTCCCCCATTCTCTCTCACATAAATTCTGCTTTTATCTCTGTGGACCGAAATCAATCTACCGATGCAAGTCCCTTGTACACAAGTAAACTGCAGGCCAATAATCCGCTGAGTGTCTTTGAGTTATTCTTACACAGCAGCCCCGGAGGCAGGGCTCTGTCACTGCCCCCATTGTACAGAGGCCTTGGAGGCTCAGAGAGGTAAGGCCACACAGTTGGTGAGTGGGGAAAGGGACTTGCCCCACGCACCCCCACCTGTTCAGGCCCCGGGACTGGATGTCCCGTCCTCACTCAGACCTAGAACTGAGCTAGGAAGGGCAGCAAAACCACCCTTGAGGTGCCAGAGTGTGAGGCCTGCCACCCCGCACCCCCTCAAGTTGGCTCCTGCTGCTCCATCCATCCCCGAGGAAGGACGGCTGGTCCCATGCCTGCTTCTCCCTGCCGGGAGGGCCAGAGCCTACACCCCACACACTCAGATCTCCCTCTGGGGCCCCCCTCACCAGCAGGTGAAGGTCCCAGCCCCCAGCCTGGTGTTCTGGCTCTGCATGTGGCCCTTCCCTGGTGTCACACCTCCCCTCCCAGGACAGGCCCTCCCACTCCCGCCCTGCCCTCCACCCCCCTTCACAAGGGATCGGAGAAAAGCTTTTCCTTCCTGGGGACCCTCAGGGCCCATCAGAATCGCCTCTTCTTCCTGACCGCCTGTGTCACCTCGTGCTAGGTTGGGGCTCCTGGACTGGGGGGGTCAGCACAGAGTCCCTCCACGGCTGTGTCCCTGAGGAAAGACCTGAGCAGACAGGGTCCCAGGAGCCCTAGGTGGCTACCCCTGGGGAGGGTGCTTTCAGAGTCTGTGCCCCCACATTTGTGAGTCTCTGCCAAGTGACACAGGGACTGGCCTCCATGTGTGGGAACGGGCGTGGGCACCCACACCCGTGCCGGTGGGCACACAGGCCCACGTGGAGGGGCCACAGCCTGTCTGTGGGTCTGCGTGTGCACACTTGTGGCTGGTGCTCCCGAGCCTGGGAATGTTTGTGCATCTGTATCCGTGTGTGGGCCTGTGTGTGCACAGGGGTGGCCTTGGTGTCCGGGGCCAGGCTGGGGGCTCGCCTGATGCAGTGCTGCCCCCGACCCCACACCGTGCTGCAGTGAGGGAGGGGCACCGCGCCTTCACCTGAACTCCTGCCCAAAGCTCCAGCCCAGCCCCACCTCCGGCCTCTGTCACGGGGGGCCACCCGCTGCAGTGTTTGGAAGCAAGTGGAGGGGCCTCTTGGAGCAGCTGTTGGGGGTGGACACGCCCACCCTGGCGACTCTGCTCCACGGGAGGACCCTGCTTTGGAGTCGGGCAGGCTCTGCTTCTTTCTGTGAGCCTCAGTTTCCTCACGTGTAAAACACAGTGACGATCCCCTGGGTCACGAGAGCACTAGATGGGCTCGGATCTCCACAGTCGATGCTCACTCACTGGGAGCCGCGGCGGTTATGAAAATAATCATTGTTATTACAAGTTCAAGGGTTTGCATCTAAGGAAGATCCCTGAGGAGTGGGCCGAAAGGCGGCTGGGAGTGCCATGCCCCCGGGTTGGCAGAGGGCGAGGATGGCCTCAGATGGAGCCATGGGGGCTTCAGGTGTGCCAAGGGGAGTGGTGGTGCAGGGCCGAGTGGCCTGGGGGACGCTCTCATCCCAGAGTACGAGGGCTCTCCTGTGCAGCGGAAGTCACGCGGGCATGTAGCATGCCAGCTGGGCCCTAGGACAGGGGCGATGAGCACTGTCCGAGAAACGGCATCTGTCCACAGCCAGCTTGCTGTCCCAGACTCGTGCTGCTGCCGAGCAGGCTGCGGGGCCTCTCCCTGCAGCAGCCTCATCTGCCCAGGGGCTCCCCCAGGGCTCCACTGGGGCTTCTGCTTTGTGCTCCGTGCCCCTGGCCTGTAGGTTGGCTCTGTCACCTTCGGGAGCCTGTTCCAGGAGCAGGGACCGAGCTGGCTGCCCCTCCTGGACAGGGTGACACTGGGCTGCTGTCCTAGTGCTTGTCCGCCTTCTGCTGCCGCAGGGCCTGCAGGAAGATGCCTTTCACCTGGGCCAGGGTCTCGTGGTACATCCGGAAGTCCTCCTCCTTTCCCCGCAGGGCGCCGCCCAGGGCAGCCCTCAGCGTTTCATTTTCCTCCACCTGGATGGCCAGCCTGCATCCATGGAGAGAGGGCTCGGTGAGGCCCGAGCTGGCTTGCGAGCACGAGTGTGTACCTGGGACCCCAGATGGGGCTGCCAGCACGGCTGTTCCTCAGGTGCAGGTTCTCTCTGCCCCATCCCATCCTCCCCAAGGGCCCTTGGGGGAATACCACGTGAGATTTCTCTCTGCGCCCACCCACAGCCCCGGGCCTGGTACCAGGTAGCTCCCCAAAATGTTGGCTGCCCCAAGGGTAGTATTCATTTGGAAAAGTTGCCCCGCCTTCCTTTCCCATCATTGCATTTGACCTCAAAAGGTTTAACGGAGTGAAAAAGTGGGTTCAGCAACCCATGCTTAGGAAAATTTCTCTTCGGACTTTGGGGTTATCAGGGTCACGGCTGAGTCTCTCTGCCTCCTGAGGGCCAGGCGCTGAATTACGGTCTCACAAGCCGCAGCCCAGCAGGACCAGCTTTCTGGGCAAAGGGAAGCCAAAGGGGAGGGTTGTGGTCCTTCTGCCCATCAAAGCACCTCCGCCTAGACCGTGCCACCCTCAGGAGGACAGGACAGGGAGCACCTGGTGGTCAGCTCTTCCATCTGGGATTCCACAGGCATGCCGGAGAGCTGGCTGGAGGAAGCGTCTTTCCTCTCGCTCCCGTTCGGGTTGTGCCTGGTGTTGGAGCCGGGCAGACCTGTAGGGCAGCAGCATCACAGTCTGTGATAGGCCATGGCCCCGTGCTAACGCTCTCCCTCTCCTCCCCCTCCTGCCTACTTCCTGCTTTTCCCACTTGTTGAAAAGATATACCTCCTTCAAGGTGCAGAACAAGGCTGCCTCCCTCTGGAAGCCCTCCCTGATACTGCTCTGCGTTCCCCCGAGCACTGGCTTTGGCCTCTGTTACAGCCCTGACTTTGCACCAAGGAGGTTCCTCTCGCTCCTCTGTCTGTCCTTGTACTTTACAAGTTTTTGGAAGCTAGCTGGGCCTGAGGTCTGGCCTGCAGGTTGAGCCTCAGTCTAGGCAGTCACTGCATCTGATGTCCTCATACCACGGCGACCCCCTGTGCAGTCCCCATCCTGTCCGGCAGCTCCATACCCACAGATGGGCCAGGGTGGCTGGTGTCATGGACCACAGAATGCTCCGAAAAAGAAACCAGAGCCCAGCTGGTGGGGAACTGGGGCATGAGCCCAGCACCAGAAACCCTCTGTGCTGGAAAGGCCCTCAAGGTGGGCACTTCCCAGGGCAGTGTCCTGGGGGGCGGGGTCACTGGGCATCGCAGGCCTGGCTTCCCCCCCGCGGCTGTGTGGCCTCAGGGAAACTATCAGCCTCTCTGAGCTAGTTCCCTCACTGGTAAAATGAGAATAGTTCTTGCCTCTAGAACTTCGTGAGGCCTGAGGGAACTCACACATGGCCCTCAAACCCTGGGCGATCTACCGTGCCTCAGCACCCGAGGCTTCTCTGACCTCACCCCCTGCCCCCCTGCCCTAGCTGTAGCTTCACTGCCTCCCTGCTGCTCCTCCAAGCCTTTCGCCCCTGCTCTTCCCTCAGGGCTCTGAGTGCCTCCTCCCCTCCCACTCCTTCCATCTCTGCTCAGTTGTCTCCTTGTCTGGAGGTCTTCACTGGCCACCCCTCACAAGAAAGCAGCTCTCTCAGACCATCTGTACCCCTTGAGCCTGGGCCTGCTGGTGAGAGAAGGGAGAAGGGACCATGCCCCCTGTGTCTCAAGGTGTGATCTGGGCTGGGAACAAAGGCCTGAGTGTCCTTGGCGGGGGGAGGGAGGGGAAGTCTTGGGGTGCTGAGAGCCTGGAGGGTGGCCGGTTGGGATGTCAGAGGGAGGCAGGCCTGGCCCCTCCACCCAGGAGATCCCCCTCCCTGGGGGTCAGCCACCCAGAAAGGCTTCTGGCTCTGGCATCCTGCACCCGCAGCTTGCCCCAGCCCCACAGGATGCTCATGCTGCTGGTGACTGTCCTTTGAGGACCACTGTGTCAGAGCAACAGACCTTTTCCTTTAGGACAACAAGCCCCCTCCGCAGCGGGGTGTGGTCATGGGCTCGGGATATGACCAAGGCACTGAAAGCAGAAGTGTCACAGGCGACCTAGGGGCCCTGCCTTAAGAAGCAAGGAGCGGGTCGTCCCTTCAGGCTGCTGTTGGGAAGCTGAAGCAGCCCCCTCAGACCACGAGATGGAAGCTGAGTATTGGGGACGGTGGCACATGAGACAGAGGAGCCCAGGTCCCCAGGCCTGTGGAGAGGCCCCTTCAGCCCCTCTTACAATGCCGGTGGTGGCGGGAGCCAGGGAGGGATTGCTCTGCCGGTCAGCTGCTGCTCCTCCGGCCTCCCCAGTGACCTGCTTTGCCCCATGACCAAAGTTAGCTGGGACAGAGGGTTGAGGGCTGGGGTGGGGTGGCCACCACTTTACACTAAGGGCTCACAGGTGAGCTGGGCCAGGGCCACCTGGGGCGATGGCACTCGGGGGCTCCCGGTTCTCACTGGGAGGCCAGGGAGGAGGACAGGCAGCAGCAGGATCAGGCAGAGCACCCCCCTGGCAGAGGCCTCTGCTTCCCACGTCCTCCTCCACGGGGCTTCCCCCCACCGGCCCCTGGGGCCCGTGGGCCAGCCCCACCTGCTTTGCTGCGGGAAGCTGCTTTCTGAGAGCCAGCTGCCCTCCCAGGCTCCAGGCGCATCTTCTCCACGTGCTGCTCCAGCACCACCGTGCGCTGCCGCTCCTCCTGCAGCTTCCGCTCTGACTCCAGAAGCTTGCTGTTGCTCTCCTCCACCCTGGGGATGAGAGGACATGCAAGGGGCTGCCATGCGCCCTGGCAGGCTGCGCAGCCCCCTCCCCAGCCCACCCGCTCCGGCTCTCAAAGGGGTGCACACTTCTTACACGGGTGGCGGTGGCGCCGGTTCTTCACGTTTATCGCAGTGACGTATTCCAACAGGAACGTGCATTAAAAAAATCCCACCGCTCTCCAAGGCTTAAAATGTAGAAACCTGCCCGCTGCCCTCTCCCCATCACTCCCAGTTCCTGCTCGCCAGAGGCAACCCCTTCCAACATTTTCAGCTGCCGCTGCGACTGCACTCTGCCTCATTTCCACAGATGCTTGTGCTGCTACTTTCAAGGGTTAAATATAACCTTTTGACCTCCCGCCGTGCAACAGGAGAGCATAGCTTTATTTCAATACTCCCCCCTTACCCAACGGAATCACCTCTGCACCCCACAGTGCGGTTATGTTGCCATTTGGGGGGCGGCATTAACATTAGGTGGAGCATTTGTTTTTATTGCTGCCGTAACATGACCACAAACGTAACAGCTTACAGTGACACGTAGTTACGGTCACGGTCCTCTAAGTCCGAGTCCAGCTGGTCCTGTTGGCGTCTCTGCTCTGGGCTCCACAAGTCCGTCAAGGTGCTTGCTGACCTGGGCTCCCAACTGGAGGTTCTGGGGGAGAATCCGCTTCTGGATTCATCCAGGTCATCCGAAGAATTCAGTTCCTGTTGAAGGACTGAGGTCTCTGTTTCCTGCTAGTTGTTGGCTGGGTCATTATCACCTTTCAGGGGCCACGTGGCCCCCTCCATCGTCCCCTCCAGGCAGGTACCCTTCTCACCCTGTGACTCTCTCTGGCTTCCGCAGCATCTCCCTGACAGAGCCCCCAGCGGGAGAAATTTCTCTGCTTTTAAGGGCTCAAGTGATTACATTGGGCCCACCCAGTAATCTGGGATAATCTTCCTATTTAGGGTCCATAATGATAATTCCACGGGCACAGTCCCCTTTGCTGTGTAACATAAAGAGTTCACAGGCTCAGCTGCCGGGAGCGAGCGGCACGGAGGACGACCCTGTCCCCTACAGGGGGCTGCAGCGGAAATGGAATGGTTACATTTTCTTTCTCCATTGTTGCTTCTCTTGGAGTCAGGGATTGTCTTCTGTGTATTGCTGTCCATGGTTATTCTTATTGTTATGTTCCGTGCGCCTGTCAGGAATTCACGGCCCTCGAAGACCTTGCTGTGTGGTCATTTCGCACGAAGGACTTGTTTGATCTCATCGTGTTGATTGTGTTCCAGCGTTCAGCTTGAACGTTCCTCCGCAGAAACTATTTGGAGGACTCAGAAGGCCGCAGCTACGGGCGACTACTGGTGACCGGCAGCTTCGTCACGACAACTCGCCTGCTCATGCATCACGTCCCGTGCAGGGTTTTTTGATGAAACATCAAATCACCCAGGTGACTCAGCCCCTCTACAGCCCAGATTTGGTGCCCCGCAACGTCTGGCTTTTTCCAAAACTAAAGTCCCTTTGAAAGGGAAGAGATTTCAGACCATGAATGAGATTCAGGAAAATACGACAGGGCAGCTGACGGCGACTGGGAGAACCGTGTGAGGTCCCGAGGTGCCCACTGTGAAGGGGGATGGGGCGTCACTGTCCTGTGTGTCTTCTTCAATAAATGTCTCTTTTTCACAGCACGTGGCCAGGTACTTTCTGGACAGACCTTGTATGTGCTTTGTAAAAAGACACCTAAGCGGTGAAGAATAAACTGTCATGTCTGCAGCCACCGTGCTGGGGGCGGTTTCTCACACAGAGACAGATAACTGAGTCATCCGGCTCCCAAAGCCCGCACGACTCAGGTGCAGCTCAAAGGAAATGGGAGGGAAGCCTGACCGGACTGTGTTTCTTCCATCTGGTGGACCGCAGGCTTGTGCTGCCCACCACCCTTCCGTCATCGGAAAAAAATCACTGTTTCCTTCCTGCTGGACCTGGGTAGGCCTGAAACTCAGATCCTCCGGCGCACTATGGAAAAGACAACAGGTAACACTGATCACTTGTCACTGCTGAGGTGGTGGCCATCTGGTGACCATTTGCCGGCACCCCTAACTGCTTTGGTAAAGGTATTCCTTTCTTCTCTTTGGCAAACTGTCCCTCTCCCATCCGTGAGCTCCTGGAGGTACTTCCAGTCAAGGTGCCTGGCCTGTGTCCAGGGAGGGACACGGGAAACCCAGGCCAGCTAGACCTTCTCTCCCAAGACCCACGGGCACTCAAACTGAAAGCCACTGGGCCTTCAGTGCCCGAGGGGCCCAGGGGAGACCACCCAAGGTTCCTGCTGCCACGATTCCTGGACCTTCGTGAGCTTCTCTCCTGCTCTGTGCCTTGGAGCCTGCCAGTGTCTTCCAAATATCTGCCTTCGCCTTCACTTAGCCAGAGTTGGCTTCTCTGGCCTGTCACCAAAGAACCCTGACTGATGTGCGAGGTGGCCTGTTAGGGCAGAAATTCAACGGTGTCCTTTATACTGTCACGGTGCGGGTCACATGGTTAGGCCATGTGTTGGACCGGGCACCTGCCTTTCTTGCCAAAAGGGTCACTCGAGTGAGGAGCACTGATTTATCTGAATGGAAACCTGTCAACAGCCCCTTGGGCGAAACCGTACTCCTGGGCCACTGCCTGGGGCCACACGCTTCCCTCGCTCTCCCCAGAGGAGCCTCAGTGCCCCAGCTCTCAGCTGCTGTCTCCCTCTTTGTAATTCCAGGGGCCAGTCTAGCCCCCAAGGGCGCCCAGGGCAGTGCCATGCTCACCATGGATTTTCAGTGTTGGGGGAGACTTGACTGATTTGACTACTCCAGAGTCTCTCCCCTGAGAGTCTCCCCTCACGTCCCCCTGACTGCCACAGCCCCGTTGGGAGCATGTCGGATAGGGCAAGCCACAGTGTGATGACAGGGCCCCCAGGTTGTGGGGCACTCGGGTGGGTATATGCGCTGTGTCTGGGGACTCCCCGGATCAACACTGTGGGAGCCGAACTCTCCAGTAAGGTGGCCCTAGCCCTGGACAGGGCGGGCCCCATCCCAGAGGCCCGGCTGGCCACCCCAGCCCACACAGGCCCAGGAAAGAGAGCCCCTGAGTCCAGGTGTTACCGTTTCTGCAGGACTGAGACAAACTCGGTGAGCCGGTCACGTTCCACCTCGGTAGCCTGCCAGAGAGCCTTGAACTCCGTCACCTGAGCCTGCCAGCCTTTCTGTACTGGGGAGTCCGAGAACCTGGGGACCAGGGCCAGGGGGCGAGATCATGTGAAGGGCTACCTGAAGATACACTCACCCCTGTGGTGGTGGGACAGAGCTGGTGATGGTCAGGGATAGTCAGAAGGAAGCCAACCCAGTCCCTCCCAGCCCTCCTCCCCTGGCTTCTCCTCAGCCCAGCATCGCTGGCCCTGCTGATGAAGCCTCTAGCCCTTCCATGGCTGGCTCCAATCCCAGCCTCCCCCAGGGCTAGGGCTGCATCAGCGCCTCTGCCCATCCCATCCCTGCAGGAGCCTCGAGTTAGTCTGGCTGCTGTGGAGGCTGGCTTCTGGGGACCTGGGGTGCCCCGTAGCTGTGTGACCTGGGGCCTGGCTTCTTGCCCCATGCCAGCCTGCCCCGGCCCTCCTGCATGTCTCAGCTTGGCCTCAACCCAGCCCACGTTCTGTGACCCCGGACACCTGGCTCTGTGACTTGTCCCGTTCTGCCTCCTTCTTTACCATGGGGCCTGCCCAGCAGCCCCTCACCTGGGGGCTGGGGTCAGGACAGAAGGTGAGCTCTGCCCTCAATGCTCCCCACCCCCCAGAGGATGTGGGAGTCCCAAGCTGCTCTCTGCTCTGCCCTCGCCTGTCCCAGTGAGACCCTGGTGACCCTGGCTTGGCTCTCCCAGCGTCATAGGACACAGGCACGCGAGCCCAGAGGCTGGTGTGCTCTGTGGTCTTGGCCAGGCTCCTTCCCCTCCCTGGGCCCAGCCGTCCCTCCGCAGAGCCACAGGGCCGGTTGAGCTGGGCTCTGAGGGCACGGGCTCCGCATGGTCTGTCTCCTAAAGGTGCTCGAAGGCCTTGCTGCTGGGAGGGTGGTCTCCGAGTCGTCGGCGGGGGCATCACCTGGGAGCCTGGCAGAAACGCCGGATCCCCGTCTCTGGACCAGACCGGCCGCTGACTCGGAAGCCATATCTAGCCTGGCGGACCCCAGAGGATCTGGGTGAGCGGTGTGGGGGAGGGGCGGCTGGAGGAAGGGGCTGATTCCCTCCCCCCACCCTGCTCCCAGGCACCCCACCAGTCCCCACACCATCCCTGACAGACACATTCTCTGGGGTCACTCCTGCCCCCTGCATGCCGGCCCTGTCACTGATGGGAGGGGACAGTAAGTTCCATGAAGGCAAGGCCTGTGCGTGGCCTGGTTCACTGAATGTTGTGGGAGAACCAGCAGGCTGGGCAGCCGGGAGAGCACTGGCTCCTACATCCCTGTGCGTGCAAAGGTCCCGGCCACGCGGGCCTGGAAGGGACCTCGAGGGGTCATCTGGTCCATCCCCCTGCTGCTGCTGCTGTGCTGAAACCTCAGCGAGATGGCACCTGTCCCTTCTCTCCGTGGCACAAGCCCCAGGGCTCAGACTTGGCCCCCTTGTCCCCCCCCCTCGTGCCCTCTGATGAGAGGGACAGTTGCAGGGCCCGCCTCGGCCCCCGTTCCTGTGCTGCCAAATGCCAGGCCAGAGCTGCCTCAGGTACTTCCTCATTTGCGTGGAGCCACAAGGCAAGTCAGAGGAGGGGCTAGTCCCACTCAGGGGCTCTGCCCCAGAACCTGAGCGGCCTGCCTGTGGGCGGGGGTGGGGTGGCTGCTGGCAGGGGCTGGGTTCCACTGACGGAGGGGTGGTGGGGTGCGCAGGACAGGGCTCAGAGGCAGGACAAAGCTTCCCTTTATCTGTGCGCTGGCAGGAGGAACAAAGGGCCCATTTTAGCCCCGAGTCTTGATTCCATTGCAAAGATGGGGCCAGAGAACCAGGAGGTATCGGAGCCTCACAGTAGGGGCGCGTGTGACGCAAAGTCCTCCCCGAGAGACTGGTTCTCAGTGGGCAAGAGAAGACAAGGGAAGGTGCTGGGTTCTGGGCCCTGGAAGATCCCCGCTAGCTCTGTGGTGGCAGGAACGCTAGAATCAGAGCCCAAGGCTGGTTCTGAGCCTATCAGCTTGGACAAGGCGCTGGCCCTCCCTGGCCCTCCATGTCCCTAGGTAACCTTGGAAAAGTTGCTGGCCTTGGTGTGGCCTCAGTTTCCCTTCTCCGAATGGGAAGGCCATCCTGGCTGAGCTATGAAGGATGGGAAGGGCCGAGAGGGCCCGGGGAACCGGGGTGCTTACCTGGGTGAGGCCCCATGAGGACTGGGCAGGGAAGGCCACGTGAGAGAAGATTCCACGAGTGTGTGGCCAAGGCTGGTCACAGAGCTGTGTGAAGGTGAAGGGGCTTGTCACCATGGGAAGGCAGGCTGGGTGGGGCACAGGTCCAGCAGGGATCTGGGGGGCCCAAGGAGCTGGCCCGCATGGGTCCTGGCAGCAGCCCTGTGGGTTTGCTGCTCTTCTCTCCAGAACTCAGCTCAAAACGAGAGAACCAGGAGACATCAGAGGGAGCCTCCAGCAGTCCAGCCTTGAGTCCTAGAAGCTGGTGACTTCCGAGAGGATTTTAAAGGGAGAGGCAACCAGACGCTTTTGCAGCGGTACCATCTGGGCCTGGCAGCTCCTTCACGCCAGTGCGGCACTAATGAAAGAGGAGAGGCGCGCGGATGGGAAGGACAAGGCCACGGCCACCTTAAAAGTGCAGCCGTGGCTTCCCAGCAGAGGCAGCAGGAAACATCCTGTCTCCTGAATAGTTGATCTCCACTCCCCAACCCCGCCGGCCCATTCGTTACTCACCGAGAAGACCCGAGCCTGCCGCCGCAATCACCTGCGGAGGCCGGGGGCTTGGCCAGGCCGGGGTCCTCCAGGAATGTGGTGTACGGGGGGTTGACCTTGGGCCCGCTGGACCCCTCGCCCCCTCCTTTATTCTGATGATACTGCAGGGAACAGACATGGGGTCAATTCTCAGGGTTTGGCTCAGAGGCCTGGATAAGCCAGGAGGGGGCCTTGGCTTGACTTTGAGGCTTTCAGGGGACATGAAAGCCGCTTCTTTTCAGGAGTGAAAGGCGAGGCCTGTTTGGTGAAGGGCCTCCTCGCATGATAATGGCATCTCACAATGCCTCCCTTCAGAAAGGGAGCTGCCTGGGGTGAGGACAGTCAGGTCTCAAGGGGAAGTGCGTGGCCTGCGGGCAGATCAGAGACTGACGTCCCGAGTGGGCCCATCTCTCCTGGCAGCCCCACCCACACTGCCAGGTGTGACTGAAGCCAGCTGCGACTGAAGCCAGCTGCCTTTGTCAGCTGGAGACACTTGGATGTTCCAGGCACCTGGAGCCAGACAGGCCAACAGGGCCTCAGCAAGGCCGGCAGCCTTGGGCCGGGGCTGGGTTTCGCGGGCTGGCTGAAGCAGGACTCTTGGAGGACCCCAGCAGGATCCTGGTCAGCAGGGAGTGGACAGTTGGTATGAGGCAAAACAACCTGCTGTGCCCCAGTGCCACCCATTCTGAGCAAAACTCATGGCACATGCCAACTTGTCTGGTGGGTCGTGTTTGGCCCCCAGCAGGCTGGTGACCTTTGAGGGGAGGATCAGTCGGTCCACTTTTTTGTACCTGGAGCCAGGACGTGGTGAGGTGAAGGTGCTGGGTGCCCCTTCAGACTTCACTCCCTGGTGAGCCTGGGGACCGGAAGGAGATGCCCCCCTCATTACCACACCTGCTCCATCCCCAGGCCTTGCTCATACCCCTGGCTCGCCCTGGGCCTCGGGGGCTTTGGCATTCTCTACCTCGGCCAATCCTGTGGCTGCAGGGCAAACCGCCAACAGCAGCCAGCACCAGCCTGGGAACAAGGGCTTCCTGGCTTCCATCCTCTGACTGGACCACAGAGCCCCGGGAACTGGGGTCTGGGACGCTCTGAGACACACCTGTGGCTGTGCCAGTCAACCTGGCTGGGAGGCGCCTTTGTCACTGGGAAACCTGTGTGGATGTCAAGGAATCCTTCTCCCCAGAGGTCACCAAACCCCCTCCCCCACCCCGCACCATGGTGCCTGATCTCCCGCAGCCTGGGCTGCGCCCTCGAGGCCTCGGCTGAGGTGACATATCTTCAGGAGCCCGTGCACTCAGCACGTCCTGAGCGTCTGCGCGAGGATGCTGCCCTGGTCTGTGTCCCCTCCAGGGGGACTTGGGGGAGACAACTGGGAAGCGATTGCACGGTGTGACAGAAGCTCAGCTCAGGGACGCACAGGGACTCACAGAGTATGAGGGAGGGTTGCATGATGGCGGGGGCGGGGGACGGGGGGTGGACCCTGTGGCTTCCCAGAGGCGCTCAGACTAGATAAGTGAGACCTAAGGGCCGGGGAGGTAGCCGGCCAGGCATGGGGTGAAGCTGGAAACGGAAGGTGTGCACACAGGTCTGGAGTGGGGAGAGGGCAGGGCCAAGTGTGGCCAGAGTGTGGGGGAACAGGAGGGATGGAGGGAAGGTGAGGGAGAGGTGGCAGCAAGAGCTGGTCAAGTGGTGCCCTGCAGGCTGGATGAGGAAGTGTGACTTCCTGCTGCTGCCTGGGATGTGAGTGTGAAGGCTGGCACTCCAGCCACCATATTGGATCAGGAGGATGAGGGACACAGCTGGGGATCAAGAGGTGAGCTGGAAGGAGCCGGGCCCTGGAGGACTGCGTGACAACAAGGGTGATTGGGAAGCCACTGACAGATTTTATGCAGAGCAGGGAGACGTTCGGGTTTGCGCCTTAGAGAGGAAAGGTGTGTGCAGAATGGGCTGGAGAGCCAGATGGAAGCAGGGAGCCAAAGTGGGACCAGGTAGGATGTGGTGCGACCTAAATAAAGGCCGGTGGAAAGACGTGGGAGCAGCTGAGATGTCTTTGGATGCTGGGCCGAGCCAGCGCCCTGCTCACCTGCACGCTGAGTTGCCCAATCTCCAGCTCCAGCTGCCGCACCTTGGCCTCCCGCTCAGCCACCATGGCGCGCAGCTGGGCGACGAGGCTGCTGCTCTGCTGAGCCTCGTTGTTGAGCTGCTGGCCCAGGTGGTGCTGGGAGGCTCGTGTCTTCTCCTCCTGAAGACTCAGGCTTCCCAGGATCTCCTGGAGCTGCTTCAGCTGGTCCTGGGGGTGCCAAGAAGGAGGGCAGGAGGGCAGCCACAGCCCCTGGGTAAGGAGGGACAAGGGAAGACTGCCCCCGCCACCAGTACCCCACCATTCCCCGTGCCTGCAGAAACCTCACAGTGGGACACTGGTGTTCCCCTGAAAAGCAGGAGGAACTCCTTCTTGTTTGCATGCTGGGAGGTTCACCAGGCAGGTGGCAGCCATGCCCTTTTCCTGCCTTCAACTTCCTTCTCCCTCAGATCGGGGCCAAAAAGGACATCCAAGGGGCTCTCAGGATGACAGAAAGCAGCTCAGATGGTGGCCCCTCGGCCGGGGGGTGGGTTATATTTGGGTAAAAAGAAGCCCTATTCTATGCTGCTGGGAGACCCGGACCAGCTCTCATCATGTCACCTTCAGTGACAAAGAATGGTGATACACCGGGACCTCAGGGGACCTCCAGCCTTGCACCTTATTTTAAAACTGGGAGCTGAGGCTCAGAGAGGGGATGCAACTGGCCTAGGGGCACACAGTAAGGTATCAGCAGAGGCAGGCCCAGCTTTCTGGTGTCCTGTGCCCCGCCCACCACCCGCAGAGGAAATGATCGTGGACTAAGGCAGGGCCTAAACCAGCGTTAGTTCCCCTGTGGACCCTGGTCAACCAGGCGTGGCCACCCTTAAGCACAACTTGGAATTCAGAGGCAAGACCCTGGGGTGCCGCAGGCCCCAGAAAGAATAGGCCAGCCAGGGTCCAGGCAGCAGCGCGGCGCTGCTCCTCAAAGAAGGTTTCACAGCCGGATGGACCTGGTTTGAACTCAACTGCATGGTCTCGGATGACTTTTCTAACCAAGAACTTGCCCCATCTGTGAAATGGGATTGTGATACATGACCCTGGGGCTCTGTTGGCCACTAGCCATTATAAGCTGGTCCCCGGGGGCCCAGAAGGGGCGAGCCCCGTGTCACCACAGTGAGAAGGATTTGTACCGGCCCCTCAGTCGTCCCTCCCATTCCTGGATGAAAAGCAAGCCAGGGTGTGATCCCAGCCGTCCCTGTCACCATTTCTCTCTCCTTTGGGGTCCACAGGCCCAGTGGCTTCAGCCTGACGCGGGCCTCACACTGCATGCCCTCTCTGCACCCGTGGGCAGCCCCTGAGCTGCTCCTGTCCCTGGGGCGGGGCTTTGGGGCTGGGGTCCAGCTGGAGACAATGGGCTTCTGGGTTATGCAGGGGACATTTGGGGGCAAGCGAGCGCTCCCTGTGGCTGGGCCCAATTCCCCACCCGCATGCTGGGCCGCACCATGAGGGCGTCAATGAGTTCGTCGTCGTGCCTGCCCTTCTCCACGAGGGTCCCCATTTGACTCCGGAGGGTCTTCGCTTCGCTCGCCAGCACCTTGTTCCGGGCCCTCAGGCCCTCAGACCTCTTTCTCAGCTCTTCCAGCTCTCTCTGCAGGCTGTCCCGCTCACCCGCAAGTTTCTGGAAGCAGAAAAGTATGGCCCCGGTAGGGGGCTGAGTGGGCCCTCGAGCACAGCTGGGCCCTCGCTCCTGCTCATGGGGAGGCCCAGAGTGGAGAGGGGACTGGCCGAGGGCCACGGAGCAAGTCAGTAGAGCCGGGGCCCTGACCCCAGCTCTTGCCCGAGCACACGGCAGGTGTCACTTAGTGGATGACGATGGGTTCAAGCATGCAGGCAGCTGCCCTGCTCTGCCAGAGTCAGACATGACAGGGAACCTTCTGGCCACCTCCAGGCCTGTCCTCCAGGGGCGGTCCCCACCCCTCCACCCCTGCCTGGATCCATCTGTGCCTGCACTGAGGCCACCTCTTGACTTTTTGGCTACAAGGGCCAATACATCCCCTTCCTGGATCAGCCAGGGGGAGTTTGGCTCTGACACTCTGTTCCCGCCGGGAGATGCAGGCCCTGGAGCAGATCCCACCTCTTTCATCAGCCCGGAGTGCTCCTGCTTCAGGACCATCTAACCCTAGCCCCTGTCCGGGACCGGGACGCGTTCCCTCTCCTTCTACAGTGAAAGTTTCGGGTCCAGCATCTCCAAACCAGCCAGGATGGGGCCACCCAAAGTTCACGAGCCCGTCAGGAGGCTCAAGCTGGATCAACAGGATGTGAGGAGCATGCACAGAGGTGACCCAAACCCCCGGGTGTCTCCTGCCTCTCAGGGGTGTCTCTGAGTCCTTGCCAGGGTGTCAGGATCTCTGGGGCCACGTGCCCAGCTGACTGACATCCCCCTTGGCATGTATACATTACCTCCCAGCCTTCCTGTTTCTCCCTCTCCAAGATGCGGATCCTCAGCAGGTTTCTCTCCTGTGCCGTCAGCTTCCTTGGGTCTGGACAGACAGACAGCTCGTCACTGGCTGCTCCCACAGACCGGCTCTGGGTCTGTCCCAACTGTTTCTCAAGCTCTCGAACCTGAGGGCGGTGAGACTCGTTGTTCCACCGGCAGTCTGCGGGCAGACTGACCACTCGGAGGGGCTGCCCTGGGGAGTGCCGGGAAACCCCACCAGACAGGTGGACATGGCAGCCCCACGTGAGAGGGCCTGGGGTGGGGAGGGATCTCAAGTGGCACCCTGAGCAAAACTAGAGAGGTTTAGCGTGGAAGAGAGAAACTTCGAAACAAGCGGGGAAAATCACCCCACCTCTGAGGGTCTTGAGGCTGAGAAGCAGACATGAGGCCCCAGGAAGCTGGGAGGGAGAGGAAGGGAGGTCTCAGAACCAGGAAGAGCTCTGACAGACAGACACCCAGGAGGTGGTGTGCTGCCAGGGAGGCCCCAGGTGCCTGGCCGCTTACAGCCACGCACATATTACGTAACCCCTCTGAATCTCGGGTCTCTCACCTGTGAAATGGCCCTATGGGTCCACCCTGATAACATTGTTAGGAGCATTCAGTGCCCTGAACTTGTCTGAGCCTGGGAATCCCTGAAACGCCTCTCGGAACAACAAAGCTTAGATCAGTATGTCAGAGCTCCAGGGGAAGGGCCTGGGGACCTGCGTTTTGCACCAGTGCTATGGGAGATACTCAGGCTAAGGCAACTTCGAGAAACCCTAAGGTGGCCCCGGGGAAGCCCTTGGCTCAGAGTCCGGTGCTCAAAGGCTCTCATCTCGGCAAGGGGCTGGGAGATGTCATCCCACGGAACAATGGCTTTACCACGCTGGGGTTAAAGTGGGAAATCCCTAGGGTCCTTGTAGCCACGGTCCTCACCACGACATAACAGGAGTGATGGGACAAAGCTGGGTAAACCTGAGCCGGGGCAAAATGCACTAGCTCACTAGGGAAGGGCCACGTGTGGAAACACACCACAGCGCCCTCGTGTGGCCTTGTGTGGTCATTCCATTAAGCATCGAAGAACACAGGATTACTTCTAACTATTTACACTATTTAACAACAAAGATAATTAATGTGTGGAGTGCTTATTATGTCCAAGCGCTGTGCTTTACCAGGGTTATTTCATTTAACCCTCAAAACCGCACAAGAAAAATCCAGTGCGATCCTGTCCATTTTACAGGTGAGGAGACTGAGGCACACAGCAGGGAATTGCCTGAGGCCACGGAACTTGGTGATGGGTGACTCAGCAGACACACACTCCGGTCTCTTGAACCCGAAGGCCACACACTGGTCAGTAATTACAGTTTTTCTGAGACCTTTCCCCCTTCTTGTTGGCATCAAGGATGTGCCGGGAAACCCTGAAGATAAAAGCCACCTGCCAGGGGCTGCGACCCTGAAGTCCCTGGGGTGAAGGCAAAGTGCTTGGCAACCGGGGAAGTTATACACCTGCTGGTGTTTCTTGGTATGAAGGCAAAAACGAGGAAGATAACCACAGCTAACCTCAGTACAGAGCTTCCTCCATGCCTGGCCCTGTGCTGAGCATTTTACCCACACTGACTCATCCTTCCTCACCCTCCGTGGACAGACGAGGCACCCGAGGCACACAGAGAGGAACGCCCCTGCCGGAGGCCACACAGCTGGTGAGCGGAGAGCAGGGGTTTGAGTCCCAGCAGTCGGGCTCTGAGGATGCTCCAAATGTTTAGAACATTAAGAGGGAGACAAAGCTAAGTTTTTATTGCGTAATTAAAACTTTTAAAGCCTACAAACATCTGGACAAAACTGGAAAAAGCCTACAAAGTACACTAGTCACGCACATTTACATAAACTTGGGGGAGAAAAAAATAGGCCTGCAGTCAAATAAATCAAAGGCCTCGGCATGTGCTGAGCACCAGGGCCTGGCACATGGTAACTGTTATGTAAATGCTTGTTCATTAAGTAACAAATTAAAATCAGGCTGGGTGGGGGGAATGTGGAACAATGGCCCTGCAGGGGGCCTTTTCTGGGCTCTAGGCTCTGCTGGGGGCTGGTGCGGGTCTTTCTGGGGCATTTCAAGCCCAGTGTCCGGGGCCAGGAGAAGTCTGACGGCTCACTCACCTTGCTCTGCAAAACGAGAATTTGTTGAGCCCGGCCCCTCCAGGTCCCCGGTGAGGACAGAAGCTGCTGGACATTCACATCTTCCCCGACCTCGCTGGCCAACACCTGAACAGGGTGGGGCCTTCGGTGAGGCCAGCAGAGAGAGGAGGCCCCAGCAGGGCCCCAGGGCTGCTGCCCGTTCAGAGGCTCCCAGGAGGCCTGGACTCTGCCCGGCCAACCTTCCTCCCTCCCCGAAGGCCAGCCAAACGGGCCCCGAGTGCAGCTGGCCCTGGGAAAGCAGTAGACCCCTCATCCCACACGGCAGATGCTCAGAGGGGACAAGGAGCTGCCGACAAGGCCCAGGCGAGGCCCCTTGCTCTTGACATACTCTGGGATGAGTGAACCGCAAGGTCGACCAAGACCGTCCGCTTCCTGAATATGTTCACGGTCACCAAGAACTGAGCCTGTTCTGGACGGCTCCACCAGGAAGTGCCTTGCCCTCTGAGAAGAGCCACCGACAAGGGGCCGTGCCTGAGAGCAAAGAGGGCCTCTGCATGTCACCCAGGGGTGCTCGGTTCCAGAGGGGCCGGGCGCTGTGGCTGTTGGCCGGAGGTGTTCAGGCCCCACCTGCGGGCAACACGCTCGGCTGGGGCCTTGGGCCCCTCCGAAGCCTGTCGGAAACCTGAGCTAGCGCGCGGAGTCTCTGGGGCTTGTTTCTACAATAGAGCACTGTTTTGGAAATCTTGGCCCGTCTGAGTGGTTCCAGCCGGAAAGACAAACGCCAGAGAATTCACTGTGTAAATACAAATAAATAATGAACCAGCTGGGCCTGCATCCCAAGTCTGAGGATTTTCCTTTGAAAGGGGCCTTTAATACACAAACAACCTATTCATTTTCTGATATTACAGACAGCAGAGGGCAGAAGGCAGTCCTGGCCGGGCTTCTACGTCCAAGGTGGCTTACGAAGGAGGGACCCAGGATCTGTCTGGGTGCGCACCGCAGGGCACAAGGAAGATTTTAAGGACTCTGCCTGGTTGGGTAGCACTGTCCTCGGTCCACAGCTGGACGGGCACATCAAGGGCGTGTACGCAGGGCCCCTCAGGTGGCCAGCAACCCTGCTCACCCAAAGGGTCTGTTTCCAGAGCTGCTGGAAGGGTGTCTCTGGCCCTGGGGCTCAACCCAGAGCAAGCAGCGTGATGCTCACGGGGCCAAGCCTTCTCCAGTCCCTGAATGGGGCCCATTGTCCCTGTCATGCCCTTCCTGAGCCCAGCCCCCGCCAAGGAGACCTGAAGCCTGGCTCTGAAATACCTTCTGGGCCATCCGGAGCTCCTGCCTCAGAGACTGGATCTGGTTGCGGAGGTCACTCATCTTCAGGTTGGCGGCCACCAGCCTGTCCTGCACGACCTTCACCTCTGGGGCCTCCGGCTGGTGGGGGAAGACGGGATGGAGGCAATGAGTGAGCAGTCACTCATTGTCTCCACAGTAATAACAACTGCAGCCCCTGTTTACCCCAGCATGCGCTGGGCGCCACGCTAAGTGCTGGACAAGGAGCAGCCCATTCAGCCCTCACACACCCTGCGAGGCAGGCTCTCCCAGCGGCCCCTTGCAGATGCCAGCAGAGGCTGTTGCTGGAGGGCAAGTCCCCGAGGCGCAGGGTGCCTGGGTGGGGACCGGGCAGTGTGGGTGTGGGTCCTGCCCTTTGTTCTGAGTGTTGCACACATCCTCACACTGGTGGTGGCCACAGAGGGGTCCCACAGGCTCCGCACCTCCAGACACTCTCTGGGTGTGGACGCTCTGCTGTGCCCGGAGACCAGAGACCGCATCACAGCACATTTGTCTTCACTTGGGGTAAAGAGGGACCTAGTTCCTTTGCACAAGGCAACCCTGGCTTGGCAGGAGGGCCTCGACCACCCAAACTCGGGGCCTCCCTCTCCTGGAATCTGCAGCCCGGGCCTGGGGCTCCCTTTCCTGGCAGCGAGCTCACTGAATAGAAGTGAGGACCCCGTTTAATCCCCAAATGCTCCATCTGTGGCTGGTAGAGCTGCAGCAACCACGAGAATCTGCCTGCTGAAATTCTTAGTAATTAATAAAATAATAATGATGTTTGGTTGAAACGATTTGAATGCTGCCCATTATTCTGTCTTCAGTAGAAGATCCTGAGAATTGCGGAAGTTTGGTGGGAAAGGTATGCTGAGGTCAGCCCATTCAAACCCCTCCCTGAAGTGCTGAAAATAAGACTCAGAGAGAGGAAGCAACTTGCCCCTGGCACACGGCGGGGTGGGGTGGGGAGGGCGGTGAGAGCAGTGGGCTCAGGAGCCTGCTCCTCCCGCTGCACCGGCTGACTCTCTCTCCCCCGACTCCCGTAAGCTGCTGCTGACATCCAGGCCTCGTGGCAGCAGGAATGGTGGCTGGTGGGCTGAGCGTCCCCTCCAGCAGTGACCTTGAGACTGTCTGCTCCTGTCCCAACACACCAGCTGGGCTGGACTTCGGGGAAGCAGGGCGGGGACTGCTGCGGCTCTCTGAGTTTCATTGAGCAGCTCAGTGTGACAGCCAGTGAGACAGGCAGATCTGAGCTGCCGGGGTCTGGGACGTTCCATGGGCCCTGAAGGCTCTGGGCAGCCCAGCCGAAAACCACAGCTAGGGAGACGAGACCTGGACACGCGGCCCGGAAAGCCTAGCCGCGTCGGGTTTCCTCATCTAGGGAACGGGTACGAAACGCCTCCCTGTCCCGCTTCCGCAGCACCACCACGGGGCTGCAGAGAACCTCCAATGTGAGCAGGAGCTGCATGCTGGAAACTTACACGAAACCCAAATGTATCTTTTTCTAAGCCACATTTTGCTGTCTGCCACCCCTCCTCACTGCTGCTGGGTGCTGTCTTCTACCTGCTTCAGTGCTGCTTTGAGCCTGCCCTGCAGTGGGCGGCAACACCCCCGCCTGTCAGATCTCGGTGCCCTTTGCCCCACCAGCCCTGCTGGGTGGGGACATGGGGGCTGCGAGGGAGCATGAGCCCCCCGTGTGCCCACTGGCAGCCTGCTCGGAACACGGGACGAGTGCACAGAGAGGACCTGGATCTAGAACGCTGTTTCCTCATCTGTAAAATGGGGTTGCAAACCCAGCCTCCAGGGTCCTGTGCTTGTTGGTAGGATAACACATGTAAGGCAGATTGTGACAGAGGGCGGTGCCAGGGCCCTAACCCGACACGGCAGGGCAGCTGGAGGAGGGGCTGAGGGAGGGCCCGATGGTGCTCGTTCGGTGCTCTGTCAGGGTGGGGCCCACGTTCATGCTCAGCTCTCACCCCTCTGCTGCCGGCCGTGCCCAGTCCCCCCTCCTGGGCAGCGGGGCCAGAGCTTCCTCCTGCCACCTCAGAGCTGTCTCTGACCAGAGTGAAATTCCACAGGTTTTGTCAGGGCCTTGGGTACGGGCTGGGTTCTTTGAGGAAATACCTGAAACCCAGCCCACAGGGAGCAGACAGCGCCAGCTCACGCCACTGGCCCCTGCAGCCCCAGCGAGGGAGGGCTGCCTGCCCCACTCAGGAGGGAGGGAGCTCACAGCTCTGGGGCCAGAATGTGGAGCAAGCCTGCAGGCCTTGGCAGTGTGGCTCAGGGCCGCCTGCACAGTCTGTGGAGGGGGACATTGCTTTTGTTCTCTGCGATCAGAGGAGGCCCAGAAAAAACGCACAGTGCCGATGCATTGAGACCGGAGGCCCATCACCCACTCTGCTGTCAGAAACCTGCCAGGCTCCCTGCAGCCACAGGAGAAAGCTGGAAGGGCTCCTCCAGCTGCCCTCAAGGCTGCCCTCCATGGTGGCCCCACCCCCGCTCTCCCTGCCCCACGTTCCCCTTTCCCTCTCACGCCCCAGCACTGGGCCGCAGGCAGGCATCAGTCATCCAGCTGACTCCCAGCTAGCGAACCTGATGCAAGTGCTGACGGCTCCCTGGCCTCTGCGCCTCGGCTTGCCTGGTGGGAGACCCTCCCCCACACTCCTTCTTCAGCAAGGCCCCCCTCTGGAGCCCCCTCCATGCCCCCTCCCAGCACCCGCAGGCAAGGGGCCTGCTCCCTCTGTGACCTCAGAGCCCGGCCTCTCTCAGGAGGCCCTGTCTGCCTCCTTCCTTTAATATGGCCACTCATCTGTCCTCTGGAACTCCCCGCTGGACAGAGGCCCTGTCTGATTCTTTGGGTCACAGGGCTCAACAAGGGCCTGGACAAGCACTTTACCATCCAGGGCAGCTCTAGTCAGGGTCAGGCACAAGGCCGTGCTCGGCGCTCTGGACAAACCAGGGGTGGCCTCTGCTGAGCGTGGAGCCCCTCTTCCACCTCCCCAGCATCGAGAGGGTTTGCATAAGAGAGGCCTCAGGAGGCATACCCACCCCTGACACCTGCGGGGCCCATCACTGCACACGGGGCTGGAATTCTACTCAGGACAGGCACGAAGCGACTCGGTCCAGAGCTGCAGGCAGTGGGAGGTGGGGCTGGGAAAGGAGTCCTCAAGCTTGGACCCCTGCATCACCCACTGGTCTGGCTTCCCAGGAAACCCCCCGGGGAGGCCTCCTGGGGTGTTCTTGAGACTCTGGAGCTACCTCCTGTCTGACTTGGGCTCCGTGCCCCTCCCGGCAGCCTACAGGGCCAGCCTGCCTTCTTCCATGGAGCTGCAGTTCACACCTCCTGGGTTCATCGCTGTCGAGTAAAGTGGAATCGTGGGAACAAGCCCCCATTCCCTAGTCACTTTACTCTTAGACTTGGGGTGCCACAACATAAACTGCCCCCCAAAGCAGGGCTCCATGGGGCAGCAGTGAGCTCCCTGTTTCTAGGGTGAGGTAGAAGTTGGTTATCTCCCCAGTGGGCTGAAAGTGGGCAGCCAGCTGGACCAGGCCCTCCCTCCTGGTTCTGAAATTCTATAGCTCCAGGGTCCTCAGGCCCCTCCTGACCCCCTCTCTGGGGACTGAATTAGAGTGAGACCCTCACGGGTGTCAGCTGGGGCCTTCCTGGCTTGGTCACTGCTCCCCGATGGTGCTCCTGAGGACCCTGCGATGGTGGCACCTGCTCCCCAATGCAGCGGAGGTGGGTGGACCCTGGACTGAGGCCCCTGCATGCCATGGAATGGGAGAGACCTGGGCCGCCAGCTGCCTCACTGACTCCCCAGCACAGAAGAGAATTCATACCAAGTCTCTGTCTCCCGTCTGGGCCCTCGGCGTCCTAGTTCCTGTGTCGGTGGCCCCCTTGGCTGGCAGCCTGGCCAGGGCCGTCTGCAGCTGAAAAAGCAAACCTTACACTTGGTATTTAATTCTGCTTGGCAATTGCAGTGCCCAAGTGAAGTGCTCTGGTGCCACCCTTGGGTGCGTGGCCACTTTTCCGTGCCCGTTAGGATCACCAGTGGAAGAATCGCCTTTGCTAGCTGTGTGGTGGGAGAGGGCGTGGTGGGTTGTCTGCCTGTCTCCCAGCCCCACAGAGGAGCAGCCCTGGGATTTGCCCAAAACCCAATTGATAGCATCCCGGAGTTCTAACAGCCGTCTGCGGGGTGGGGTTGGGGGGGGGGATCAGAAGCTTCAGGTCCCAAATGAGGAGATATTGAGGAACCTACTGGTCGGGCCAGGCCTGGGGGCCAAGACCGCCACCACACACAGACAGCCGACAGACCCTTACTGGTGTCCCCCACTGCCCTTCACACGAAGACCACGCCCCGTCTCTGAACAAGGCTGGATGTGGCCCCTCCAGCTCGGTGACCTCATGTGGTTCCACTCCCAGCCACACTCATCTCCTTTCGGACCGTCTTCCCAGCTCGGGGCCTTCACACCTGCTGGCGGGGCCCTCCCAGAGTCTGCTCCATCTCGTCCTGCGGGGACCCCTGTGCAGGCTGCTCCTCTGAGAGGCCCCGGGTGCTGGTCTATCTCCCAGGAGGGCAAGGGCCTGCCCTGTTTTGTTCCCCACAGTCTCCCCAGGCCTGGCACAGAGCCTGAGATGTTCTCAAAGAATGTTTTACAGAATACGCAGCTCCAACTCCATGCCAAGTACAATGGCTGAGGAGGGTTTTGGAGAGCAACAGAACTGGATCTGAAGTCCCGCACCACACACGGCGCGACTTAGAGGCCTCTTAACCTCTCCCAGCCTCGGCTCCTTCAGCCATACAGGCAGAAGCTGTGTAGGTCCTGTCTGGCCATGGGCCCTGTTCTAGCTGCTAAGAGACCATGAACTGCTTGGGCTGCGCCCTTGCCTGGCTGGAGGGCTTAGTGAGTAGCTGTGGGAGGGCAGGGGGCAGCAGAAAGGGCAGACGGACAGAAGTGAGACTTATAGCTTCCAGTTAGCAAGGATCCCTGTTCATGTATTCGGCAAACATTTATCTAGTGCTTACTGCATGCCAGGTCCTGTTCTAAGTATTGTGCAATGTGACGCCATTTAGTCCCAAAGGTGAGTACTCTGTTTACTGCCAGGTGACAGATGGGGGAACAAAGGCACAGAGCGTTTATAACTTGCTCAAAGCCACCAAGCAAGTCAGGGATGGAGCTGAGACCCACACCTGGGCAGCTGGGCTCCAGCTCCGTGTCGTAACCTCTGTGCCGGGCTGCCTCTCCATGACCCGTGTCCCCTCACTTCCCCACACACTTTCCACTCTCAGGATGTGACAAGGACTAAGAAACTCATTGACAACACTGACCCACAAGCCCTTCAGAAGGACCCAAAGCACCTAAGTGTGGCTCCCCCTTCTGGAGGGGAGGCCCAGGTGCCGAGTCCTCTCTAGGGGCAGGAATGACCGGGGATGCTCACCTCCTGCTCCAGCTCCTGGACACGCTTGCTCAGCTGCTTCACTCTGGTTTTCGCGCCCTCTGACTCTGCCATCAGCACCCGGTTCTTCTTGGACAGCTCGACAATTTTGGTGGCGATCACATCCCCCGCCACACCAGCTGTCCCTAAAATGAAGGAAAACGGTGAGGTCAGTTAAAAACGCAGCCAACACAGCCAACTCAAGCTACGCCACCGACGGCCAGGGTTTTGAAAGCGCAGGCTGCGCGGTGGCATACGCACAGAGGGGCGGGGGATCAGGAGAGCCACCCCACACCCAGGCTCCCTGAGACCCAGCTCCGGCGAGCAGAACACAGCCACTCAGGGACTCAGCGTGTTCCGGGGAAATTACAAAGTCGGGAAGCAGAGTTTTAATTCTATGGGAGACGAGTTTATTGTACCAATTCTTCCTGCCCTCCTCAGTGACAGGGTCACGTGTCCACACCTCGTGCCCTGCGACATTGCTGTGCCCCCCAGTGAGAAGGGGGCCCCCCCTGGGCCCTCGAGCCTGCCTGCCTGACTCTGGACTCAGCCAAGGACTTGTCGGGCCAGTGGGTGTCAGCAGACAAGGTGGAGGTGGAGGCTTGAAAGTGCAGGGAAACTCGCCCTTTTCGCCTATGCCACCTCCACGGGAACAGCACACGCAGGCCAGCTGGCTGGTCCCAGGAAGAGGAAGAGAGACGCCTGGAACAGAGCTGGCCCACCCCAGCCAAGCCTGGCTGAGGTCAGCGGACCCCCAGCCAACAACCCCCAGGTGGCGGAGCTACATCGACCCTCACGGCTGAATGCTGCTGAAATTGTGTGGTCGCCTCTTCGCGGAATTCTGTGGCTACACCTAACGATGCAAACGCATGTGTTTACGGAGTTTCTACCGCGTGCTGAAGGCTCTTGGTGTGAGGGATTCAGTGGTGAATAGAAAAGACTGACAGATTATAGAAGAATAAACATCAATATGTATTGTAATAACTGGGAGGAGTAAGGGCTTTGAAATAAGCCAATGCTGGGCAAGGGGATGAGAGAGATGGGGTGATGCTATTTCAGGAGCCATCGGGAAAGGCCGCTCTGAGGAGGGAACTGTGGACAGAGACCC
Source organism: Desmodus rotundus (assembly GCF_022682495.2). Taxonomy (NCBI): domain Eukaryota; kingdom Metazoa; phylum Chordata; class Mammalia; order Chiroptera; family Phyllostomidae; genus Desmodus; species Desmodus rotundus. The sequence goes on from NC_071394.1 coordinate 126,967,534, forward strand.
GGCTGAACAACGCGAGGGACCAGCCATGCAGAAGAGTGTTCTCAGCAGAGGAAAGAGCAAGCGCAAAGGCCCGGAGGCAGGAAAGTGCTGAGGAAGCAGCTGGAAGGCTGTGGCAAGGGCAGAGGCTGTACAAGGGGTGGCTGGAGGGATGTAAACAGGGTGGCGTGGGGCGCTACAGAAGGCAGGCTGTGGGGGCTGGACCCGCGTGGCCACCGGGTGGCTTTGCAGTCCCTTGCCTTCTCTGGAGGGCAGCTTTCCATCTGCACAAAGGCGGTTTTGGCTGGATGGCCTGCAAGGTCCCTGAGTGCTTCCGATGCTCCAGCACTGGGTCGTCGGCAGAGACACCTTCTTAAGACTACTTTTGAGGCTGTAGTGCACCTCAGAACAAGACCGTGAACAAAGGTGTTTGAAGGTTTTCAGGTCGGCTCAGCCCGCACTTGGGCTGCTGGCCCAAGCTAGGCAGTGAGTAAGGCAACTAGGAGCAGCGGCCCCCGGCAACCTCACGTCCTGTCTGCAGAACAGGAGGAGGACAGACAGGAGGAAGGGCTCAGCACCCGGGGAGGAAACCAGGCCTAGAGGTATGAGTGGCCCAGCAGGAGTCCGCTGGGCTGTGCCTTCCTCCCAGGACTCAAAGGCAGTACGAATCCCGGAACCTGACATCAGAAAGAGGTCCAAGAGAGCCGTCGCTAATCCCGAGGGCAGGGAGGGGAGCTCGGGGACAATGGGAGACATCCTCTGGGTATTTTTTCCGATTCTTGCCCAACCCTGTCTCCAGACACGCCCCGCTCTGGAGCTGCCTCCCGTTGACAGTGGGCCAGCGGCGAAAGGACAGCTCAGAAATGCTCAGTATCTGGGTAGATAGAGAGGACTGTTCTAGTCTCCTTACGTTCTTTACGTCTCATAGTTGAAAGCGAATACGGTAAGACTGTCTGATGGGATTTTCAATATATGGAAATAATAAATATAGAAGCTGCAACAGAACGAGGAGGAAAAGGGAGCCACACGGAGGTAAAGTTTCTTCATTCCACTTGCAGTGATAAGAACAGGGATTCTAAGTCGACTGTGAGAGCAAAGTGTGCAACCCCTAGAGCAATCGCTAATAAACAGTACACAGAAATATAGTTTAAGAAACTACACTATATTACCCTGGCTGGTGTAGCTCAGCAGATTGAGTGCCCACCTGTGAATCGAAGGGTTCGATTCCTAGTCCAGGCACAGGCCTGGGTTGCGAGCCAAGTCCCCAGGAGAGGGCACTCAGGAGGCAACCACACAGGGATGTTTCTCTCCCTCTCTTTCTCCCTCCCTTTCCCTCTCTCTAAAAATAAATAAATAAAAATCTTTAAAAAACTGAAAATAAAATAAAAACACTAAACTATAATGGTCACTAAAAATCCCGCCGAAGGAAAACCAGTGTCTCAGCTGCCCTCAGCCTGTCACGTGCGGCCTCGTTTAAAAACACGAACTGGGCCAGTCAGACATTTCTCTTCCAAACACGGGCGGAGCTGCAAATCAGAAATGGTGACTTCAGAGTATGAACTGGATTTAAGAGGGGAGATTTAAGGGAGAGCGGGGAGGCAACCAGGTGAGGCCATGAGTGAGCTGGAAGGGACAGGCAGAGAGAGGGGACGCAGGGCGGGCTGGGGAGAGGGAGCAGCCCAGGTCCTGTCTCCTGGGTCTCCTGCGGGCACGGAGGACCTCCTGCTCTCCCTGGAGCCCGAGCAGCTTCTCCACAGCCTGGCCAGAGGGCAAGCTGCCCCTTCACATCTGAACCCCAAGTGTGCTTCTGTCCTCACAACACAAAGCCTGGTCTTTGGTGTTTTGTTTCATACAGAAAAGGCCAAAGCATGGAGGGAGACACAGTAGACCTCCAGGGGTCTTTAGGATGCCGAAGCCCCTTGCTGTTTAATCCAGCACGGGTCCCCTGGGTGGGTGTGCCCACCCTTAAAGGCATTTAAGGCCACAGACAGGGAGGGGCGCTCTGGCAGATGCTGGGTGAGGCCCGCTGCTCTCTGTGACTGGTGAGTTGACTTTGTGGTTTATTAGTCAGCCACCTGGGAATTGCTCAATGGGCATACCTGGAACAGAGGCCAAGGTCCCCACCTTGACCAAGATCCACAGGGTCAAGGTCTAGCTCATAACCACAGCGCCAACGTCCAGCCCACACCCCCAGGGCTAAGGTCAACCTTAAACCCACAAAGCCACAGTCCCCACCAGATCCATGGTGTCAAGGTCTCTACCAACAGTGTTAGCCAAGGTCCAGCCTGGCCTTGAAGGGGCCAAGGTTCATTGTAGACCATGCTGGGTGCTAGGAAATCCCCGGGAACAGCTAGCTTCCTTGTCCCATCTGGGGCAGCCGTGCGAGTAAATGCCCATTACTACCGGGGCTTTTTCACTTCCACCATTCTGTGCTGGAGCTGGAGCAGCAACCCAAAATGGACTTTGTTGGCTCACTGAACATGCAGCCAGCACCATGCAGGACCATGTCCCGAGTCCCAGCTGAGTCACCAACACCACCCAGAAGCCCATTGCTGCCCCGCTGTCCCGACTGCTCTCCCATTCCCACGTCCTGGCATGCGGGCCTCCTCGGCCCACTCTCTCTCCCCCCCACTCCCTCATTCCCAGGACACATCTGGATGAGCTGGGCCACAGCCGGCCCCTCACCCTCTCACTTGGGCACCTGCCCTGTGGAACCTGCTGTTTGCCCTGCTGGGCAGGCTCCATCACGGCTGGGCCCAGGCTTCAGGGCACCTGGGATTCAGGGCAGGGACGGTCACAACCATGGGGGAGCTACCTGTGAAGGCAAATCTGTCCTCCTCGATTTTCTTTTTGAGGTGCTTGATTTCGAAGTCCCTTTCCTTCAGCAGCTTGTACAGCCGCCCGTTCTCGTCCATGGTCTCCCGGAGCTGACTACGAAGCTGCTCCATCTCGTCTTCAAGCGCCCTGCAAGGCAGAGGCCGATTATTGCCTCCCCACGGGCCCGGGCCCAGGGTCAGGCCTCCGCGCCCGGGTTTGCTGCCCCTCGTGGGGCCCTAGGTGGTGATAAGAACTGGTCTGTGCAAAATAGGAATGAGGAATTAGGGACACCTCAGTGAGCAGATGCTAACACATGGTCTCCAAACAGAGTGGCTCAGCACACGCGTGCCACACGCACTTTCACACACATGCAAAAGGGGAAAGAAGTTTTGAAGAACGTGGTTTACCGTGGATTTAACAGAGAGCGACATAAAACCCCCGCACGGAGAATTCATTTTACTTTGAAACACCCCTGGGACACACACAAAGATGTCCTAATACAGTCTACAAAGGCAGTCCTAGCAAATTCCAAACAACGGGCATCACGCAGACCGCTTTCTTTCATAGCAATAGACTGGAATTAGAAATCAACACTAAAAATACAGCAAGAATAAAATAAGAAAACAACACTGCAAACCTATGTTTGGAACTAAAACAAAACCCAGCACCCTCCTGAATTGTTGGTGGATTAAGAAGAAATCACAATGTGTGTGATGAAGCATGTAGACCGGACGGACCGCGGAAGCGATCTGCGATAAAACTCGGGAGCTGCAGCTAAGGGCATTCTTAGAACAGTGACAGTCTTCGATGCCCATGTGCATTAGAAGACCAGGCAGAACCTGCTCAGAGAACCAGAACAGGTGGTGGGCTGGGCGCCATAAACAGTCTGCAAGGCTCTTTTCAGAACACGAGTGACCCGCGACGGTACGTCTGGGATCACGTCCATCGTTGCGAATGGGGCAGGCTCTGGGAGACAGTGGCTCAGGGAGCGGGTGAGTTATAGGGGCTCCAGGTTACAGTAACTTAGGAAAGAGCTGTGACTATTGTTGCCGTTCACCCATCGATGGCTCAAGTCTCCATCAGTTCCAGTTTCTCAGATTTGGGCAAATCGTTCCCAAACAGGTAGAGCTAATACTGAAGACTTGCATGAATTTTTTTTTCAATTATTGAGAGATCTTTATTTTTGTCCCTCAATTAGCATTTTTGGTAGACCGTACTGAAAATTGAGAAGCCATGAAAAGTAGAATTTGAAGATGGAGAAAACAGACTCCAGGTGAAGCCAGAAACAAGGAGACAGCTCAACAACTGTTACGTTTTTTATGTAAAAACCGCAAGCAGGGAATTTTGTGTCAGTACAAACTCCCATTTCTCGTAACCGGCACAGATGAGTATGCATCTGTGTGACGGCAAATTCAGAGCAAACCGAAAAGGTTCTGGACCCTTTACAACTTTCCCACCAACTGTGAAACAGCAAGGAACCCACCAAGGGCTCCTTCGGGACAGACAGGTGTATGTGTCATGTCAGGAAAGGGACGTTGGCACCGGAAAGTCATTGTCCCGGAGACGAGCCTGGGACAATGACTTTCGATGGCCATCGAAGTCAGCCAGCTAGCTCCTCAGAGACCCAAACAGTGTCCACGGGAGACTAACTACATAAGAAAATCCAAGTGAGTAAACTACACCCTGAGGAGTTCCCAATTTCACTGTGACTTTACAGGGTTTTTAAGTATGTTTCCTGTGAAATTTTGTCCACAGGAGCGCGGACCTTCCATCAGACACAAGAGTCTTCAGTGTCAACCCTTGTGTCAACCCCTGCGTCTCACCTGATAAATGCGCACCTAGTCGACCTGACTGATTGTCTGCAGCCATGACCCCCCACCTGCCGACCTCCCCATGGTGCTCCTGGCAGGGGTCAAACCTGCCTTTACCTCTGCTCGAAGCTGTCTTTCGAGTTTTGCTCCCCGGCTTGGAGAGGGCTGAGGCCATCCAAGGTCTCTAAGGGATCTTTCGGGTCGTCAGCTCTGCCACTGAGGCTCAGCTCCTTTTCCTTCTGTTTCTCCATCCGCTTCTGCAACCTTTTAAGCTGCATCTCCTGCATGGCCTTGAACTGGAGCCTCAAGGTGTCCTGCGAGCCTTCATCCGTGGCCATCTTGACCTAGGAGTCAGGGAAAAAGCCCGAGCTGGAGCAAACCCCACACAGGGCAGGTTCCCCAAGAGCGCTCAGTGCATAGTCAGCCCCGTGTACGGCCCCAGCCCTGCAGTTTCCCGCTCAGCTTTGCGTGTGGCCACGTGGAAGCTCAGAGGACCCAGCCCCACTCAAACGCCCTGGAAGCCAAAGCTGAGCAGAGCTCCCTCCACTAGCCCTGGCGGGGCCACCAGGCTGCGAATGGCATCAGAACGCTCCCCCATCACTCAGACGCAACGCCTCAGCCCTTCCTGTGGCGCTGACTCCTGCTGAACATTACAATCTCCTAAAATATACCAAGGCCAGGGCACAGGCCTGGACCCACTAAATCCCAATTCCTAGGAATGGGACTCAGTCCTTACTTTTAAAATTGAGGTGTCATTTACATGCAGTAAAGGGCATAAATCCTGAGTACCCAGTTCAGTGAATCTTTACATAAATACACACTCGGCTGGCGACCACCGAGGTATAGGGCACCACCTGTCCCTGGGCAGCCTACCTGGTGCCCTCTCCAGTCCATCGTCCCCCCCCCCACCGTAAGGTAACCACTATTCTGACCTCTGCCACTGAGGATGAGTTCTGTCTGTTTTCTTTTTAATCTGCTCCGTTGAAGTGTGATCTGCACACAATATTATACACCAATTTGGGGTGTGCAAATGAGTGGTGACAGATACATGCACCTGTGTAAACCCCCGTCACCACGATAGAACATTTCTATCGCACCAGAAAGTTCCTTGGGGCCCCTCTGCAGCCAGTCCCCCTGCCCGTCCCAATCCCAGGCGAACCCCGGCCTGCTCTCCACCACGGCACTTCTGTCCTTTCGGAATTCTGGACGACTCGAGTCATACGGTAGGCCGTCTTTTGTGGGGTTTTTGCTTGGTTTTGTTTTGTTTTGCTTAGCACTGCTTTTTGGAAATGTACCCGTGTTTGCACACATCACTAGTTCATCCCTTCCTACTGCTGGGTAGTATTCCACTGCGCAGATACACCCTAGTTTACTCACACAGTCACCTGTTAGGAGACCTGGTCTGTTTCCATTTCCGGCTACCATGAATACAGCTGTTACAACTATTCATACACAAAAAAGTCTTTGTACAAACACATGCTTTTATTGCTCTTAGGTCAATACTTAGCATTAGCAATGCTTGATTACGTGGTAAATTTATGATAGTTTTATAAGAAACCACTAAACTGCTTTCCAGAGTTACAGTCCCATTGACGTTCCCACCACTAGTGCGTGAGAGTTCCAGCCGCTCCACCTTCTTGCAAACGCCTGGTAGGGTCAGTAGGAATCTTAGTCTTCCTAGTGGGTATGGAGCGCTATCTCAGTGAGGTTTTACTTCGCATTTTTCTGATGGCAAACTATGTAGAGCCTCTTTTCATGTGCTTGCTGGCCATTTGCACATCTTTTGTGATTGTTCATTCACATTTTTTGCCCGTTTAAAAACTTTGTTATGTTCTTGTTGAGTTCCTTTTTTAAAAAAAGATTTATTCATTTTTAGAAAAAGAGGAACGGGGGCAGAAAGAGAGGGAGAGAAACATTGATCCCGTACATGCCCTGACCAGGGACTGAATCCACAGCCCAGGCATGTGCCCTGACTGGGAACCGAACCGAAAAGCGAGCTTTTCCTTTGCAGGATGACGCCCAGCCAACTGAGCCACACCGGTCAGTGCTTACTGTTCCTTATATGTTCTGGATGTTCGTCTACTTCTGAATTTCACGTAAATGGAATAATAGAGCACCAACAATGGAATTTGGAAACTCCCCCCAGATGCTTCTCAAGCGTAATCAGTGCTAAGCACCCCCGACTTAAACCAAACTCAAGTCACATCCTCCACCCACCAACCAGTCACTCATAAATCTTGGTTCTCCATAAATGTCTTCAAATCCGCCCCCGTATTTCCGTCCCCACGACACCACTCTCACCCTCCTCCTCCTGGCCACCTCAGGGCATTTGCACGTGCCGTTCCTGGTCCCTGGAATGTTCTTTTCCCAGACATCCACCTTGCTCGCCGCGCCCGTCCGAGAGGCCTTCCCCACTGCTCTGTCGTAGAAAGCATTTGTACCCTCACCCCAGGCCCCCTACCTGGCTTCATCTTTCTCCAACGCACTTAGCCTCACCTGACACATCCTACGTTTGTCTGTTGGTTGCTTCTCTTCCTCCCCGCCAGCGCCACAATGGCAGGCGCTGTGTGATGCTCACTGCTGGCGTGTAGCAGGCATGGAATTAATACTTGGCAAGCGGATGATGGAGGGACTTGCCCCAGGACCTGCCCGAACGAGTCCCTGCTGCCCCACTGCCCCCTCCCTCTTCCCGCCGCTCTTGCAGTCTAGCCCGCCGTCATTGACCAACTACTTTCTCCAAAGCACAGCTCTGACACTGACATGCCCCCTCTGCCGAAATCTTCAGTGCATGCCTGTTAGCCCCAAATCAAGTCCAAAGGCATTAAAAGCTCTGGGAGTCTCTCCTTCCAGCCTGTTTTCCCCTAATAGTGGCGGTTCCATCCAGTGTCACTTTGCACCTACATCTCCCAGAAAAAGAGCCGGATTAGCTTCAATTTCCATCGAGTCCCACTCACACTTTTCTGCAAAGGGCCAGACAGTAAATACTTTAAGCTTCGTGGGCCACACGGTCTCTGCTGCAACTACTGCTCTCCGCCCTCACTGTGAAAAGCAGCCAGAGACAAGGTGGAAATGAGTGGGCACAGCGGCGGCCCAATGCAGCTTGATTACGAAAACGGGCAGGGATTGGAATTAAAGCTCCCACTGTGAGCCTTAGTGTGCCAACCAGATGAGAGGAGTTTCACCTGAAAAGGAGTCTAGAGCATGAAGAAAACCTTATTGAGCCAATTATTTGAAAACGTTTAACTAATAGAGTTTAAAAATAAATTTATCCTGTGAGTCCCTGTTTTTGTAGATTGTAAGAAGGGACGATCCATATACTTCATTTTCCAAATTGGGTCACCTTGGAGAGTGCAAGGGAGAGCTATTAATACCCCTCCTGTGTCAACAATGAGTCAAGAAAGCAACTTGGAGGCTGTGACCAGCATGTAAAGCGAGGGTTCCCGCCTGGACTGCCCACTGGAACGACTCGGGGTGCTTTAAAGATACTGATGCTGGGTCCTGTGCCCAGGGGTTCTTCTGTCATCGGTCAGGGTGCAGCCTGGGTGCTGTGGTCTGGGCTACCGTATGAGAAGCCTGGTCCAAGGTGAGACAGCAGCTGGAGTTCAGGGTGAACTTGGCTTTGTAGCAGCTGTGTGAATCTAAAACGCTTCTATACCTCCCCCGGCCTCGGTCCCTTGCTCAGTAAGCAGGAGATGACGGCGTGGAGGCCACAGATGTGCCGTGAGAGGGCAAATGCAAAGGGCAGTGTGAAAACGCTCCATCCGCTGCACCACTGGTAGAAACAAAATGTTACTATCTCCTCCCTTCCTGGTGGTCTCTGTGGAGGACTCCCTTCCTCCACCTCCTGCCCCACATCCAGACACTTGTCCCTCACAGCGGTCCCTGTGACCCTTCAGCAGAAAACCTTGCCTGGCTGCTGGGCCCACAGTGACTAAGCCCCATGACAGCTGCCTCCAGCCTCTGAAGCCACTGCCTCATATCATAAGGTCGCCTCCTCTGAACCCCATCTCCTGCCTGCTCCACAGGCTGGGTGGCACCGGGCTCCCCCCAGCTCCGCCCAGTGTCTCCCTATCTCTCTGGCTACCTGCTTCCCACCTTAGCTGCCTGGGTTTTGTCTTGTCCCTTTAATCACTACTGCATACGACCCTCTGGGACCTTTCCAAAACCAGATCTAAGTGATTCCTGCCTCTGCAAGACTCGCCAGGACTCAGTGCATCCTGGCTGCCCAGGGCCCAGGACTCACAGATGTGCCCTGGCTGCCCAGGGCCCAGGACTCACAGATGTGCCCTGGCTGCCCGAGGGCTGCATCCACCCAGACACTTTTGTTTGACTCTCACAGAATGCTATGTTAGGATTTGAATTTGTTGCCAACATCCAAACATTTGTAGATTTCAATTAAATCCAGATTTCCAGCTTCTTTTGTAAGAGTTTATGGACCTGGCAATGCTGAGCCCGTGGTCCCACGTGGGCAGCAGCTGCTGGGCCGAGGGAGCTCTCTCTGGGCAGGGTGTGTCCTTTCCACTCCACCACGGTCCCTGCCACTCCCAGAGGTTGCCGCTGGCACATGAGCTGCCCCTTACTATTGCAGTAAATGCTGTTCTGTCTCTTACACCTGCTGGATTCGGCCTTGTCACTTCCCATCAGCCCCTGCAGATATTTAGGCTTATGACCCCTGCTAAGGCTCACACCTGGAGGCACCTCAAACGCTTGCTTCAGCCACTCTGCCTGCCTGGGATGCCTTCCACCCCAGGCCCCCTACAGCAGCCCTTCTCCTTCCCACAAACTCCTGTTTAGCCTTTAGGGTTCCTCTGGGGGCACTCTGGGCTCCTAGGATCCCCCAGGTGTTCCTTGGTCACTAAACTTACCTGAAAGTATTATAATCATCTATGACTGTTTCTATTCTTCTCCTTTACTAAGAGGCCTCTTAAAGGCAGGGGTCTTATGTCTTATTTATTTTATAACTCTTGGCATCCTGCCCAGAATGGGCCTTCAATTAATATTTGTAGAGTTGTCATTGAATAAACGTAGCAGGTGCTCTAGGATGTGAGAAAGAATGAATGAATGAATAAACACAGTAACTCTGAAAGCTTTTTTTCTTTTCTGTTCCCCACGTGCACTTGGGAGTCAGTGGGAGACAGGTTCTTCTAGGATGTACACTGTTTCCTGGGAAAATTACTTCATCTCTCTGTGGTTCAGTTTACTCATCTGTAAAATGGGAAGGTAATCACGACATACTTAACAGGGTGGTCATGAGGATTAAGTGACAGGATGGACGGAAAGCATGTAACACAGTGCTGGGCATACAAGCACCCCTGAGAATTTATTATCTTCCTCATCATATGAAATGCAGTGCCGCCAGCCCAACGAGCCTCTGGAAGACAGACGGGCCCCTGCGGTCCACCTCGGCCCCCAGGGCATCAGCATCTGCTCCGTGACATGCACGCAGCCAGTGGGGGTTTGAATTTCATTGGTCTGGGTTGGGGCCTGGGCACCTGTCTGTTTTTAAAACCTCCCACAGGAGTCTAAAGATGAGTGAAAAGTGAGAGTGAGAGGTGTGAGTGCCCTGAGAGACGGGCCTGGGGGGCCTGCAGCGGAGGCTGGCACCCCGGTCAGCCTAAGGCAGAGTGATGAGGAACTGGCCAGCGATGAGCAACTGGAAACCAGAATTTAAAATGCGATACCATTTACATTTGCATAAAGATGGAAATACTTAGGTGTACATATATAACAATATGTACAAGATTTGTATGTGGAAAACTATGAAACTCGATGACAGAAATCAAACAGTTAAATAGATATTTCACGTATGTGGCATAGGAAGACTCGATATTGTTAGCACGTCAGTTCTTCCCAAACTGATCTATAGATTCAACACAATTGTAAAAAAATCCCAGCAAGGTGCTTTGTGGATACTGACAAGTTGATTCTAACATTTATATGAAAAGGCTTGACTCAGAGAAGCCAATGCAACAGGAAGGAGAAGAACAAAGTTGCAAGATGATGCTTTGATGTGAAAACTTATTATAATGCTACAGTGATGATGACAGTGTGGTATTCGTGAAGGAATAGACAAATAGGTCAAGAGAAGAGAATAGAGAGCCCAGAAACAGACCCACGCAAAGCGAATCAACAAAAAGAAGGAAAGGCAATCCAATGAAGAAAAAACACTCTTTTCACCAAATGGCATGGGAACAACTGAGCATCCACATGCAACAAAGTGAATCTAGACCAGACCTTACGCCCTTCACAAGAATGAACTCAAAATGGATCACAGACCTAAGTCTAAAATGCTAAACTACGAAACTTCTAGACAATAATATAGGAGAAACTCTAGGTGACCTTGAGTTTGGCCATGAGTTTTTAGATACAACACCAAAAGCATGATCCATGAAAGAAAAATTTGGCAAGTTGGATTTCATTAAAATTAAAAACGTCTGCTCTGCAAAAGGCACTGTTGAGAGAGTGAAAAGACAAGCCACAGACTGGGAGAAAATCTGTAAAACACACATCTGACAAAGGTCTGTATCCAAAATACGCAAAACAGTCTTAAAACTTAACAACATGGACACAATCCAATTAAAAAGTGAGCAATAGATCCGAACATACACCTCAGCAAAGAAGATCTACAGACGGCAGATAGGCACGTGCAAAGTTCAAAATAACGTGTCATTAGAAAGTACAGATTAAACCAGCAGTGAGATACCAGTACACACTTGTTAGCATGGCTAAAACCCAGAACACCGACAACGCCAAATGCTGGCGAGGATGTGGAGCAACAGGAATGCTCTCGTTCATTGCCGGTGGGACGCAAAATGGCACAGCCACTTTGGAAGGCAGTTTGGCAGTTTCTTTCGAAGCCAAATAGTCTTATCACATGATCCAGCAATCATATTTGCCCAAAGGAGTTGAAAACCTGTCTCCACAAAACACTGTAAGCAAAAGTTTATAGAAACTTTATTCATAATTATCAAACATCAAAAGCAATCAAGATGCCCCTCAACAGGTGAATGGATCAAGAAATCGGCACACCTATATGATGGTACATTATCTGTTGATGAAAAGCAATGAGCTTCAAGCCACAAAAAGACATAAAGGGAACTTAGATGCACATTGCTAAGTGAAGAAGGCGGTCTGAAAAGGCTGCACACTATGTGATTGCAACTATGTGATACCCTGGAAGAGGGAAACTGAGAGAGAGAGAGAGAGAGAGATGTAAAAACATCAGTGGTTGCAGGGGTTGTGTGCAGAGGGGAGCAGGGACCAGCAGTGGAGCACGGGGAGCTTTTAGGGCAGCGAAAGTATTCTGCATGATACCGTAATGGTGAATACACGACATTATGCATTTGGTGAAACTCATAGGATTGTACAATACAAAAATGAACGCTAAGGTAAACTACAAACTTACAAAGTTAATAATAACATCATAGGATCATCAATGGTGACAAGTATGCCTTACCAATGCAAGATGTTAATAATGGGGGGAAGGGGAGAGGAATATTTGGGGTCTTGCTGTGTTCTCTGTTCGGTGTTTCTGTAAATCTAAAATTGTTCTACGGAATAAGGTATATATATATATATTGAGCCATGGGACAGGGAGAGTGGCACTTCCTGTGGCGAAGATCCCAGAGGCAGTTGAGTGCACAGGGGACTTGGACCAGTGAGGAGGGGGCTGAGGCCCCATCCAGACTTGGGCCTCCCTTGTCCCCTCCAGCCTGCCACTTTCTCTCCTTCCTTCCACTCTCCCTCCCTCCTCTCCCAGCAGCCTCCTGGGGGTGGAGAGGAGTCGGCCTGAGAAGCCTAGTTGGGCTTCCTGGAGGACCAGGCTCTCCGCTGCCTGCCAGGCCAGCATCAATGCCAGGATGGGTTCGGGTTGGGGATGGGCTGAAGATGACTGGGTCGCCGGGCTGGAGCCCCGCGCCAAGGGGTGCTCTCCGACGAGTCCCCGGTCCCGTGGGGGCTGGCCCTGGGGCGAGAGGACTGGGGTAGCGGATGCCACCAGGTCCTGTAGTTCCAGCTCCACCCGTGGGGTACGAGAGGCCTCCGCAGCAGAGACCAGAAGAGGGCGCCGGAGGTCTAGCGGACCCGAGTTGAAGTTGTGGCTTTGCCACCACCTACTAATGTGGCTTTGGGCAGGTGATCCCCCCTTTGCACCTCACTAACCCTTGTACCACACGGAAAATAAGTGTCTAGAGAGGAAGGAGACGGTGCGTGCAGATTCAAAGAAGCAAGGGTGGAGAGTCGTCGCTCTGCGTCCCGCGTGCAGTGAGCGCCCAGCTGGGGGGCAGAGCCATCAGGCGAGCGTGTGCGCCCGGGCTCCGGACCAGGCCCCCAAAGGCCGCGGGATCCCCGGGCTCCACTTCCCCGCACTTACAGCGATCTCTCAGCTCCTGCCTTTGGGGGCCACTGCTGCTGGGTCACCTCTTTCTGACGCTTCTCGCGCTGCCCTGGCAACTGTCACCAGGGAAACCACCTATGCCACCCGCTCTACGTCACCACGAGTCTACGGTGCCCGAGAGGGAGTTCGGAAAGTGGCAAAGGTTCGGGTGGCCCTGAGTGCGGTGGTATGGTATGGAAACAGGCGCGGCGGGCTGGAAGGGTGTGTCGTGTGCCTGGAGGCTTAAAGTGGGTCCAGTGGTCCGCTTTTGGAACATACGTTTTGAAAGTTTTGTAGACCAAATGTTCTGCACAGAGGTGCGCATCCCGCATTCCTGCAGGGGAGATGAAAGTTAACGATCCCACCAAGAATGTCTTTGAAAAATGTTAAAAAAAAAAAAAAAGTGAGGGAAAGGTCATGTTGTGATGGTGAGAGAGAAAAGCAGGACACAGAATAGTTATTGCTGCATAAAGTTATGTTTTAAAAACTGGGCGCAGAAACAAGACTGGGAGAGATGCATGGAAATAGTGGAAGACACTATATTTGGGTGCTGGAACGGCAATGCGGTTTTTATGTTTGTACTTTAGAGGGTTTTGAATATGATGAACATGGTTTATTTTCATACTGGAAAAAACTTCCGAATTTAAGCCATTACTATATTCAGGGCTATTTGGGTGTGGGAGACAAATTTCCAGGCGAGGAGATCCGAGGAAGCTTCCCAAATATTTATCCAGGCCTTTTTATTTGAAAATCTTCAGATATCTGAGTTGTCTTTCATTCTTTTTAACCTCATAAGGCAGCCACTCGGACGTGCACGGAGATGCGGCACCAGACCGCGTTTTGCAGAAGTTTAGCACAGCATCACAACCGGGATATTGCCATTGGCACAGCCCATCTCTTACTCAGATTTTCCCATGTTGACTGGTATTCGTGTATTTGGTTCTATTCAATTTTATCACATGCTAGGTTTGATCACTGAAGTCAAGACACTGACCACTGAAACCACAAGAATCTTCCCTTGTTGGGCTTTTATAACCACGCCCACTTCCTTCTTGCCCCGCCCCCTCCCAGGTTCCTGTAAGATAATAGGATCACGCAAATCACCTAGACCAATCTCTCAGTTCACAGCTAGGAAGAGACTGAGAAAATCTGATCTGGTCTAGGTCAAACAGTGGTGAGCCAAAACCATGCTATCGCCTCTTTCTGATTTTATTTATGATATAACCAAAATTAATGCTGCCTCTCCAGCATTAATTGCACAAAGCCCACCATTCCAGGTCTCTAACACCTGTTGGCATCTACCACTTGAGTGCACAGGATCCAGTCCCGAACCCACAACCTTCTCTAGAGATGTGACCTCGAATTAATTACTTGAACTCTTCACACCTCAGAGTCCTCCTCTGTGAAATGAGATCATAGCTCCTAACGCTTAGGGTTGTTGGGAAACCTAAACGACATTATCCTTGGTACGTGCTTACAGCAGCGGGTAGCACACAGTAAACGATCGCTAAATGTTAGCCGTCATTCCTGTTCTGGAAACATGCTTTAACCGTGGCTCCTACCAAAGACACAAAGTGTCCTTTCTCTTTTCTGAGGACTTGGTTTTTATGCCACTCCGAGGAATGATTTCTTCTTCCAAATTGAAATAAATACAAGACAGTTGGTGTGCTCATTTACTTTAATAACACATTCACCATGTTATCACCATGGAATGTAAAGTCAAGTTAGACAGGAGATCTTCCCAAGTGCAAGGAGGCCTTCTGCAGTACACACAAGTTTGTGTATGAGGTCTGACCAGAGCTTGCTCTTACATCCTTAACCACTTCCATCACAGGTAAATTTTTAGTTTAACATCTATGATGCCTCCAGAGGAAAATAAACATACTGTACACATTTAAAAATTGTTTTTCGTTACCTTTGCATTAGCACTTAAAATACACATTTCTATTTCAAGGTGGCATTTAAAAATTATTGTAACGTAACAGCAGCAAAAATATAATCCTGCAATTACAAAATAGTCAAATTAGGATCCACAGTTATCTAATGTTTACAAGTATGACTCTAAAATAAATACTACCTTCTAGCAGCTGTCATTAGCACTTTGGGTTTGGTTTAAACACACACACACACACACAGACGTTCAGTTGTGGGGAGGTTTGTAACGTTGTGTGCTGTGCACCATTCTGAACGGGGTAGGAGCCAACCAGCCCTAAAAACAGGAGTAGTTAACCAGTCCACGAGGCAGGCAGAAAAAAAACTGGGGCAAAGAGGGTTCCTACATAACATCAAAAGCACGTGACATTCTGCAGCAACTGGGAGTATTCGGGATCGGCAGGGTGTCTTCGTTAGAACTAATTTCACCAAAGGAGAGTAACAAGGTGGACACTTTACTACTATCAAGTGCATTTAAAAGGGGCATGTTTCTTATGTGCTAATCTGACTCCTCTGAATGACCCAGTTAGTGAACTAGTCACCCAGCAAACCAAGCCTGCAAGAAAGGAAGCCAATATTCAAATTACCATGTTCCTATTGTCTGACCCACTCAAAACGATTTATTTCCAACATAAATACAGAACCTCAATATGAGATCTCTAACTATGGCAACCACCACCACCACCACCACGGCCGAGACAGCAGCTCTTCTCCTAGGGTTTAGGTTTCGTCCAGAATTCTTTATACAGGGAATAGGCCATACCTAAAGAAAAAGAATGCCAATTAAGCATTTAAATATTTTTTCAATATCAAGAAAATTAAAAACAGTTCATAAAATAGCTAAAAGCAGCATCTTTGTTAGCACGCCATCTTTACAAGGGGAACCAGACCGTGGGCTGCTTATACTCTTGCCTTCTTCAACAATTCACGTTTCTAAAGTTATTTCTACAGTTTCCCAGGTTGCTTAAGGCTAGTATGACTAGCTCAGACTGTTCAATATTTATCTGGCCACTTTAAAAGCTGTCGCTCTTGCTACATAATACAAGTCAATGAATCATAAAGCCAATAAAAGCATGTAATATCTACATTAAAAAGATCTTTTCCACCTCAACTCAATAAAACAGCAGTCATGTCTCTCCCACAACGGACCTTACTTAGTAGCATGTCTTGCCCCTCACTGGAATTATAAACTCAGTGATGGACAGGATTATCTTTTCTTTCTTTCTTTAAAACCATAGTAAGATATACCAGGTAGGAAAAAGAAGGTTTACAGTTGTTTGTATAGAAAATAATTCAATTAGTAAATAATACAAGAATAAACTGTGTTTTGTGAACTCACGACTGTAAACCCTACTTTTGCCCCGCCCTGTGTCATAGACAGTAAAATGATGCCACGACTTGAACTACTGTTTATTAATTCACTTCTCCAT
The DNA here is from genome assembly GCF_022682495.2 of Desmodus rotundus. Lineage (NCBI taxonomy): Eukaryota > Metazoa > Chordata > Mammalia > Chiroptera > Phyllostomidae > Desmodus > Desmodus rotundus. The sequence goes on from NC_071394.1 coordinate 126,983,874, forward strand.
GAAAATAAACATGGTATTTGGGTACTGCCTCAAAATTAGCTTTAATTAAAAAAAAAAAAAAAAGGAAACGAAAAAAAATCAGCTTTAAGTATCTACACTGTTCTGTTAACAAAGAAGCCCGTTAGCCGGGGCCCACAAATGTGAAACTTCCCGCGGGACCCACCGAGAGTCATCGCTCCCACGACGAAGCCTTGGGCCGCCACTCGCATGTGGATCAGGTGGACCGACATTTTCGTGCTCCCCCTGCTCTTCAGTTTGTACAGCCCGTACGCGACGATTGCTGCGAAACCCGCCATTCCTGAGAAACAGCCACAATCATGTCAGACACGGGGGGCAGGGAACCGAGATGATTTTACCATCCATCAACGCCCTCTCTACTAGTTTTATAAAAATGCTTTGAGAAACCATTAATTAAGTAACATACACACCACGTTTTTAATCTCCCCCCCAGGACCAAATCCAGAGAAGGTAGCAAAAACAACAGATTCAGGAAGTTATGATTTTCAAAATGTGAAGCCAGTAGATAAATTGCTTTAAGAGAGCCAGGGAACTCCTCCTTTCTATTCTACTTCCCTCTCTGATGGGAATCAATTAACATAATAAACCATAACTGTGAGTAGGACAGCGTTTAAAAAACATCTGTTGAGTCCTTCCAGCAAATCACTGAGACTAGCAAGGGTGGTCTCGGGATCCCCCAGCACTTTGCTGAAATAATAGTTAATAAAACAGTAAGTCTAAACACACAGAGAGGAATTTTTATCATGAGGGTTACCTCATGCCAATCGTAGCCTATCCGAACCACATACGGAAAGTGTGAAAGTCATGCTATGGGTGAGCTCGGTGAGCGAGCGGGCCGCACCTCCACTGTCACGGTGCACGAACTGACCATTAGAACTCAGAGTCAAACTTACCAATAGGGACAAACGGTGCCTCCTTAGCTTTTCGGACAAATTTAGATCCCTGACCCTCATCATATGAAGAAAGAGAAACGTCTGTGTTGGATGACATACTGTTTGAAGAGTCTTCCTGAAAGAGAATTTCCACGAGGTTCTGCAATTAAAAACAACTAGAACGTTAAATGACTGGATGTACTTAAAATAATCCTAGTTTCCATAAAAACCTGGGCTTTGCTATTCATGAACTGGAAAAACCATTTTTAGAGACCAACTGTACTTTTAACCCACAGTCACTTGTGGGGAGGGCTACATGCATTTACCACCCTCCCCGCCATTGTTCCCGTTCCTCCACACAGCCAGTTCCTTTGTAGTGCGACTTTGCTAAACAGTGAATTTTAAGTTACTTTCGTCAATTAAAATAGCAGCTATTAATTTTCTATCTTCATCCTTTTATTTTTCTTCGTAGTTGATCAATTTCAATGTGACAACTTTATTCAGAAAAACTGATACTCCTTCTTGCCTCTTCAATATCATGTTGAAAATCCTACTAAGCACTTTTTAAAAAATTATTTATTTATTTTTAGAGAGGGAAAGGGAGGGAGAAAGAGAGGGAGAGAAGCATCAATGTGTGCTTGCCTCTTACATGCCCCCTACTAGGGACCTGGCCCACAACCCAGGGATGTGCCCTGACTGGGAATCGAACCAGCAACCCTTTGGTTCACAGGCCAGTGCTCAATCCACTGAGCCACACCAGCCAGGGCCTACTAAGAACTTTTAACTGTAGTTTTTTATTGCTCTTAACTATAACAGACTTATTTACTCCAACATGTCACCTGGATTCAGTTCTTACCTCTGAAGAGTGATGCTCCGTCAGGGCTAGAAATGTCTCATTTTAGACCTAACTTATGTTCAATTGAACTAATACATAGCCTTTTAGTTGTTTATGGCTTAGGGTTATCATTTTTAACATCACTGAAGCATAAAAATCAAACTATTCTCAGGGTCTTCTTAATAAAAGAACTTCTTTTAAACGGTATCAAAAAAAGGCAAGATACTAGCTTGATCATTATATGAATAAGAGGGCATTAAAAAAAAATTCATTTTGCTTCTCACAAGGACTGAGGGCTCCCCCCTCCCACTTCAGCCACCTTCCTTTACAAGGGAAGTGAGCAGGCGTTTCGTCACAATGAGGTGACGACAAACCCAGGTTCACCCTCGTCACAGTAACTATGCACACACTTCCTTCTTCGTGCAGCAGATCTGAACTGCCTATGAACTTCACCCACAGATAAAACAAGGGAGTCAGACATAGCACGTAAGTGCCCAAGTCTCTGATTGGTTAACTGCCCACCCCACTGCCCACGTAAGATCTTACTTCACTTCTGGGTTTTTCGTGTGCATCCCACTCCCTTCAGTAACGACAGCTCTCATTTAACACTTGGCAGTTCAAGCGCTGTTAGTGGTGGGCTAAGGCCCTCGAAGAAAACCCAACTCTAGGAGAGGTTTACTACTTAGTTTGAAAAGTGAATCATCCCTCAAGCCCCCATCTCCACTGGCAAGAGCTGAGGATTCTATCATCCGACCGGGAAGACAACCTTAACCCAGAGGAGTTACACAGCATCACAGAGCTGGATATGAGGAAACTCAGATTAGAACTAGACTTCTCTTTGTACTCCATTACCTGCTAGCTGAGTAACCCCTACTTACTGAGCTTTTACTACAGGGTGGGGCAAGAGGAGGCTGACAGTTGTTCGTACGGAAAATAATGCTACAGTGAATACACAATAACACAAGAATACAGCCTGCACGCACGTACTCACAACTGTAAACCTCCTTTTGCTCCACCCTGTATATATGAGGTCCAACAAGGTCAAGGTTTGGGGCACTCACTGAGCTATCTAAAGAGATCACACACACACACAGAGAAATATCAGTGGTTCAAAACTAGATTTTTTTAAAAAAGAGGCACGAGTGTGATTAGTTGCCAATAGCGTAACAGAGACAATGAGAACTAAATTAAGAGTGTGGTATCTTTTAGCTCAAGTACGTTTGGGCAGTTTCAGAGAAATATTTGAGCATCGCCTTCAAGAAACTACATAAATGGACTAGACAGAAATTAAACACTACATTTATTTTAGGCTAGTATATGCTCATTATTTGCCTTCATAACTAACCATAAACTTCTCAACAGGCCTAACTTTTATCACACATTCTCCTTCCAGCTCCCTTGCAAAACCTGTTTTAATCACATTAAACGTCTCATGGATGGTCTCTATACCTCCTGGGAGCCTCTGCACAAGCCGGTTCCTCTTTTCCCTTCCATCTCTTTCATATACTCTTTCCTGGCCAACGCCCCCCCCACCTTCCAGGTTATGTTAACTGACCTCTAGAAAGTCATCTGCGATTCTCTACATTCGTGAAAAATGTTTTGGTTATGCAGCCCCTAGAGCACTGTTTTCTCTATCAGAAGTCTTGTAACTGCCTCTCTAACTGTTTCTCTCGCTAGAACCCTTGACAGCAGGAGGCTACACCCGCCTGCCCCGTCCATCTCCACCACCGGGCACAATGCTTTGCACACAGCAAGTACACCAGAGTGTTGAATACATTTAAAAGTAGTATTTTTCAACAATTAAAATTATTGTTTTAAATTTCTAAGGTAACTTATTCAGGAATATTTAGTGAAAAAATAACAATTATATACATGTATAGAGTTAAATCAGTAAGAAAAACGCCAAACCATATACACCTAAGTGCTCACTTGTTTTTCGTTTCTTATATTCATTCTATCTATGAAAGAAAAAATGAAAACCAGAGTAGGCCTTGGCTTCTTGCAACCACGAGACAAAACTATTATATACCACAATCCACTTTTAAAATCTAGCACTTTCTTTCGCAGATATGAAAGCATTTTCTCCCTTTGCCTTAATTATTCCTAAACTAAGAAGCCACTTGGGAATTGTCTTTAAAAGCAAGAAAGTAGGTAGTTTTCCCTCTACACTCTCACATCTGGATCACTGTAATTGTCCAAGAGGCAACTGGGCACAATCTCCCTCACCCCCCCACCCCCACCCCACAGGAAGGCAGGCGCTGGCTGTCTCTGTCCTGTATATAAAAGAATAGAAGAAAATCCAGATTTCATTCCTCATAGTCTGTGAAATGTGTATGGGTAGGACATTTGACCCGGCTGTCAGAAAGCAGTCCCTTGGGGTAAGAATCAGGATGTGGGGGGCCATGTGGTCATTATTTCCTTTAAGTGACTAATGATAATCTGTCTCGGATGCAGAACACTGTGTGTGAACATTTCAGGATGATACTGGTAAAGAGGAATATTAACAATCCAGCCCTGAAATAATACTACACTTTATACTGTGTTATAAATTCTAACCCTGTTACACTTATAACACTGCCTGAATATAAGATTTTGGTAATTCTAATCCCAACCTAGAAACTTCCCAAGTATCATGATTTATCGTCACCTAAACGGAAAATGGCTAACTTCTAAAGTACCAGGATCAGTATCTATAAATCATGTAACTTGAGAACAACTCATGATTAATTCTTGCTAACAGCCTTGTTTTACAGATGGGGAAAGGATCAGGAAGGGTGATGCGAACTGCTCAGCACCCAGAACACGTTTCTGGTGGGGCACTAGAGCCAAGCTCCCCTGACACACAGCGCAGGGTTCTTTTGATTGACAAGATATGGCCAAGCCATTGATCTTATTATGATGCCGATACAGTTTTGATCTGAAAAATATTAAAATCCATTCGTTTACAGAAGCCGCACCTCCATCTTTGAATTGTAAAAAATATGTTAAGTCAGGCCTAAAATTAAATGGAACCTCCTTCCCTGGGGCCTTAACAATTTCAATTGTGGTTTGAAAAGATTTTTCCCCTATCGGCACCACTTCTAGATTTTCCTTTGATCATGTTCTCATCCACACACGGCAATTACCCCAGATTCCTGTTAGAAAGTTGAACAGGTGCATAAAGAGACACCAGTAATCAGATACTCAAAGCCAGATTAAAAAACAAATTATTCTGTCCGTTGAGTAAATACACAGGAACCTAGAAGAGGCTTAAGGGAAGAGAAGCTGCCCGCCCAGCATCAGGTGACGCAACAGACTGAAGGATCTTCGCGGCCCGTCATCTCCCACTCAGAAACTACTATCCAACCACAATGATCTCAAATTTTGATTCTGCATCAGTCTACAGCTTGTTTAAAAATGGCTGCCAAGGCTCCACCCCGAAGAGTCCGACTCAGCCAGTCTGCGGCAGGGCCGGTGGAGTGTGCATTAGCAGACACACCCCCCACCTCCCACCCCCAAGTGATTCTGGTGGGTAAAGAGAAGCCCTAGTACGGACGACTCCAATATGTTTGTCTTGCTGGGGCCTGGTACTTCAATCTGTCACACCTTTTCACCCGAACCGGTCCTGCTGGAAAGTGCCTTTAGTAGGGATTCCCCTGAAGAGCTGCTTCCCACACCGGTAATAAAAAGAGGGGGCGAGTAACAATGCCGAGAAATTTCGGCTGCTCCCACTCCTAAACCCAGGCAATGTTTTATAATCGCTAACCGGAAAAGACTTAAATTCCGTCACAGATGCTTTAGACTGGGCCCGGGGCCTTCTGACTTTCCTAGGGCAGGAGAGGGTCGCCGAGGGTGGGCGGAAACCACAGGTCGGAGAGAAGAGGAAGCGAGGACCAGAAGGTCCTGTGGTTTTAAGCCCTCCCTTCAACCTTTCCACCTTCCTTCCCTCTCTTCCTGTGACCTTGCCAGCCCTCCAAGGACGGAGCGCTCGCTCTCCCACTCGCTCGATTCCGCTCTCAAGGCTCGGGGCTCCGGGGCTCCAGGACTCCAGGGCTCCCACTTTGGGTCTCTCATTACTGTCCCACCCATGAATCTCCCCTTTCAGCCACGATTCACTGCACAAGCGTTTGCCTCATCTCCGCGCTGGCTCCACATCCCTTCACCCGACATTGAGTCAGGCCTGGTCTCTGTATCCCCGACCTCCGAGAACCACGAGGTCTGGCCTGAGCCCCGCCACTATGCCTCGCTCCCTTCATCCCAGGCCCCGCTCGATTCCCAGCCTCACGGCCCCCAGCCTTCCCAAGGTGCTCTCGGCCAAGCCACGCGTGACCCCACTTACTCCCGCCCCACATTCGGCGTCTCGCGTCCCCAAATGTCCCTTCACACATCACTTACCAATACCAGCACCTCTCAAATACCAACCCACTTCTGACCCCCGCCCGCGCGCGCCGTCGGGTCTGCTTCTCCCCGTCCTACTCCAGCCAATCGGAAGGTCGGTCTCGCTGGTGGGTGGGTGCGTACGTGTGCGCGGTGGGTGGGGCGGTCGGGAGCCGGTCGCGGATTGGATGGGGCAACGTGCCGCGGCTGGGGGTTCGGGACTCTCGCGTGGGGATCGCGTCAGAGGTGAGCGCTCGGAATGTGGGGTTTGCGCGAGGGCGCTCGAGAGGCCCTGGCTCCTGGAACGGCCAGACCTCGGGTTTCTCTTGTCCTTTCTCCCTCGGGCAGGGTGGGGAGCAGTGCGAACACCGTCTGCGGAGCGCCGGCCGGATGGGGCGAGGGGTGCGACGTTGCGATCGCCGCCAGTCCTTAGGAGGCTGCGGGAGCGGTCGATCTTTTAAGCTCCCCCGACGAATATCCGTCCCGAACGCGCGCTGTCGGGCCGCCAGTGGAGCCCTTCATGGAGCTGCCACTTTAGTGGGGGGCAGTCCTGAATCGCCAACACCAGGTACCTGGAGCTGTCACCTCACTCTGATCGGAGGATGTATCAGTGAGGAAAGAAATGTCAAGAGGCCCCCGGTGACAGTGACCTTCCGGGGACGGAGGCCCTAATTTGTTCGTAAATACTCAATAACTGTTGAGCGAATTGATGCAAAGTATCAATGACTGTACGTTGGGGAGGATATCAATCTCTCAGTGTAACCACAAAAACAGGCAGATTGCCAAGTGCGCTGTCAGTTGGGAACTAAGTGCCTTGGGCCAGGGTTTTGATCGTCTCATAATTGAGTTAAGACACATGTAGGAAACATGCTATGCTCGATAAATTAAAAACCCATACCTTGATTATGTAGTATGCGTTGAGCTCCTTGAAGGCGCATATTTTGTCTGGTTCTTGCCAGTGTCTCGAACACTGTTTTTGAGTTTAGTAGGTGTCTAATAATGTTAAATGCAGTTAGCTGGAGGAATTCAAGGTTAAGTAGGGATAATCAATCAGGGACGCATCTAAGATCATTAAAGCGATAAAAGAGCCGGACACACTCGAAAATGAAGGTGCACCGGAAGTGTTTTCTAGAAACACAAAGGCTAGTGACCACAGCATATTCATTCCTGAAGGGGATTTATACAAATCAAAATAATGTTAGCTAATCAGTTTATTAATCCCAATGCATGAACTAATCCCCTTGTAGTTCTGGCACAGAGGGCAACGAGTAGAGGAAGGGCAAAAATTTGTGACTAAAGCAGAGTAAGAGACTAATGGAAAGTGAATTTAAGCTACACTGGGGAGGACTTTAAATACTAATTAAAGAACTTGGACAGCATTCTAGTAGGTGCCCTTGAAGGTTTTGGAGTAGGTTGTTGACGAGGGCAGACTGCATTTGAGGTCCTTGGTAGTGAAGTAGGATGGATTAGAAAAGAGATATCAGTATCACTCAGCCAGAGAGTTAAAACCTGTTTGGAATGTAGCCTGTTTCGTCCTTTGGATTGAGGCCAGATCCTGGGTCTTAGGGGTATGAAGGCCGCTACACGCAGTAGTGTCATCCCTCCACCACCGGGAGAAGGACCACTGCTTGGGGGCAGCAGTGGTCCTTACGTCCAGTCCCCTGGGGGAATTAGCCAGGGTCCCCACCATCACTATGTTCCATGTTGGAAGTCTGCCCTGAAGGGCTACTCATGATGTTGCAACTCTGTACTTTTTACACTTTGCAGAATCATGGAATAGTGCTGAAGCTGTATGTTAACTTCCCAGGCACAGTACTAGCATGTTTTAAAGTGTTTTTTTAAAAAAATTTATCTGAAAGGTAGGAGCTTTTAAGCAAACAAAAGATTCTCTGGGCAAAAAGTAATCGGGCCGCTCCCTGGACTACTTATTCACATGTTTGATAGGAAATGCTGTGTTTTCCCCCAGAAGGAACAGCTGATAATTATATCTGACCAGCATGTTCTGCCAATTAGATCATGTTATAATTATCATGTTCTGATAATTACACCTGACCACCAGGTTTAAGACGGTTTTTCTTTTTTCACAATTTATATATTCTAGAACATTAACTCTGAAGGTACCTGGTCCACCGCGCCACCCTTTAGGAAGAATCGTTCTAAAATGCAATTTCAGGATTCTCTGGAGGGGGGAAGTCACGACCACCTTTTAAATTTTAGAGACAGGACGAGAGTGTGGAAGAACACACTCTGCAGTTTGCTGTGCTGCTTACTGACTATGTGGTACTCAGCACATCACTTAATCATTCTATGCCCGAGTCCCTTCCTTTGTGCAACAACAGGACCTGCCTAATAACAGGGCTCTTCCGAGGGTTAAGTGACGTGTAAAACCCCAACATTGCTGGGCGCATAGTAAGTGCTATGTATATATTAATGATTATACTTCTGGTGTTTTGGTGACTTCCTGCAGGTCTCACTGAGCTTACCTGCAAACACAATAGATAGTTGCCCATGCGTGTGCTTTGCACTTTAAAAAGTGCTTTGGTTACAGAAGATTAACATAAAAATCATGAATATAACCTACAACCAGGACTTGAGCAGATGAGAAGCAAGGGGCTGTCAGGCACTGTCCTTCTTTTTGGTTTACACCGGCTGCCACTTGTACGTCATTCACCCAACCACGTGGGATGTTTCTTCCATTGGTAACCAGTGTGGCAGTAGGATTTGTGTGTTTATGCAGTGACATTTTCTTTAGTGAACAAAAATATACTTTACATATTTTAGTCTCCACTTGACTTTTCCACTGATGCACTCAGTATTATGTTATTTTTTTTCGGAGCAGCGGCATTCTTCTTAACAAGCGCCAAGGAGGAAAAAACGAGGTGGAATAGGAAGGGCACTGGCCTGGCGCCCCAGGGTTGCCGCCGTGCGTGAAGTCAAAGAGGTGGATTTGAGTGCTTCTTAGCATTATGGTCTTGAACCAGTTATTTGGCCTCTAGGAACCTCAGCTTTTTAATCAGCAAAATGGGGCTATTAATAAGAACCTTATAGGGTTGCATTGTGTAATCTAAATAACCTCTAAGCCAGCAAGTTCAAAGTAGCCATGGGAATATAGGTACAGCATAGAGAATATAGTCAATAATATTGTAATCATTGTGTATGATGTCAGGTGGGTCCTAGACTTGTGGGGGGGGCGCTTTGTAAGTTATATAAATGTCCAACAACTATGTTTAGGAGAGAAAAAATGTACGTGTGATCTCTACACCTTCGCCCTGTTCACGCAATGCGCTGGTTTCTGTTCTTACCACACTACGTAATCTGCAGTAGTGGAGGACGGAGTTCAGTGGATGTGACTCAGTTTCCCCACCCACATCTTACTTAATCTTCTATCTTACTTGACACCATAAGTCTTCCCTTGACACTTTTCTTTTGGTCCTCCTCCAGGCTGGTCACTCTTTCTTCTGCCCTGTCACTGAATTCATCTCCTCTGTGCCTTTATATTGGTGTTTTCCAGGGTTCTGTGCTCATTCTCTTTCCTTCTTACTTTCTTCCCTTCCCTTGGGATGGTCTCATGCACTCTTACGGGTTTTTTAGTCTCATCTGTCTACTGACATTCTCTTCGCTCTCTGCCGTATTTCCTGCCTCAGCTCCGAAACTGTCCAGGGTGGGGCAAAAAGTAGGTTACAGTTGTGAGTTCATGAAACACAGAGTTTATTCTTGTATTATTGTTTATTAATTATTGTATTTTCCATACGAACAATTGTAAACCTACTTTGCCCCACCCTGTATATTCAGTTGTGTTGGACGTCTCCACGTCAGTATTGCACAGAGTCCGTAATGTGTCGGAAGTGAACTGAACTAATCATCCTTCTCCTCTCCTTCCCCCTGCTCTGGACCCCCTCCTCCCCATAAGCTTGCAGTTTCTCCTAAGCTACTTGACTTGGTAGGAGGAACTGCTATCCATCCCTTCAACCAAACATGAAACCTGAGCAGAGCCACTGTGATCTTCCTCCTTTTGTCCCCATCCAATCAATGGCATCTGAGCAGGGAGCTGAATGATGGGCCAGCCCTATGGAGATCTAGGGGAGGGTCCATCCGGACACAAGACTTCACTGAGCTCTGACCATTCGGACCCCGGTTCACCCGATCCCTGCATGCAGGGAGGGTGAGAGGATCATTTCCACAGAAAGCACTTAACAGATCAAATAAGGAAATACATTTGTACATTTTAGGCTTGAGACGAGACTGTTTTCATTGACAGTGTTTTCAAACAAAAAGCTGTGAAGTTGTCACTGAAAAATGGATCTTGAATTCATTGCACCTCCTCAAAATTCCTTTTTGTTCTTCCTCAGTTATTTATAGGGATGGGAGTGGGGGAGTAGGGGAGATGAGGCCATGGGGTGATGGGCACAGAACTCCCCTAACTTAGCTGAAGCCTTCTGGCCTCTTCACCTTGTTTGGAAGGCATTTAGTTTGGGGTTAACAAAGCAACCATGTCTTCTTAAAAATTTGTATACTTTTATATCCCATCTATTTTGTTATTAAATGTCTTTCAGTAGAGAATGAGTAGGCAGAATTTGGTCTTTCTAATATTGTTTTATGTGGTTTATTATCCTGATTTTAAATTAGAAATGTTTTAATCTTACATAATCTATCTCACTAAAATGATTGACTTATTTTTACATTCTGTATTTGTACAGGTTTGGGACTAGATGACACAGAAACAGAATTGATTACTGGAAGCAAAGCTTTCTGTTTATCGCAGGCGAACAGCTCTTTTTATCAGAAAGGCTAAACGTGGTCTTCTGCCTGGACTCCCTGGCCGGTTCCTAACGGCCAGTGGGATGTTGAGTGCTTGGTCATGCATGAATATTGGATGGCAACCACCCGGCAGCAGAACTGCCCACTCCGCCTGGGGCTGTCGTCCACACGGGAGACCTCCAGTAAAGACCGAGAAGGGCTCGGGCTGTCTCCGTGCAGGGGCGAGCACCTGAGTTTGGTGACACCGGCTGCCTGTGGGCTCTTGTGCCTTCTGAAAAGAACTCCCCCCCCCACCCCCCCCCACACCCCCCACCCCCTGCCAACTGCCTGGGATACTGATTGCCTTTCTGCTTTCTCACACTCTGTCTCTCCTAACAACGCTTTAGGGCTACTCTTACAGTCTGTTAATTCTCTGAGAATGAGGTGCCTCTTCCGGGAGGCACTGCCGTACTCAATGGCCCTGCAAATAGGTTTTTATGGACTTATCTCCAGGCTCTCCGAGTCATTTTGCCCTCACACGGAGTGGAGGGCACCATCTGTTGATCTCGATGGCTTCATGAATTGAGGGCTCATAAATGCAGCTGACATCTGAATTAGTTCCAGTCCCAGGAGGGACAACATAATGGATGGGAAAGCTGCTTTTATAGCTCTGGGAGAAAAATGGATTATAGGAACGGGCACGTCACTCAAATTGGTGGCCCCCAGTGACTCTCCCTAGGCTGATGCTTTTGCTTAGGGACAGGAACCGCCGCCTGCCCTGTTGAGGGAAGTCTGGACAAGGAAGGTTATCTGCTGACCCGGGTTTACGCAGTGAGTCAGCACTCCATTTTGTTGATCTTTTCAAAGAACAACTTTTTTTTAAATTTCTTTTTTGTATTTCTGTTCATTTATTTCTCTTCTGATATTTATTTTGTCTTTTGCTTGTTTTGGGTTTAGTTTGCTCTACTTTTTCTAATGTCTTAAGGCGGAAGGTTACTACCTTGATTGAGGTCTTTTTTCTTTTTAACGGGCATTTATTTACAGCTGGATATTTTTTCATCAGCTCTGTTTGCACTGCACCCTGTAAGTTCGGTGTGTTTTATTTTTGTTTCCTTTCGTCTCCAAGTCTTTTATGGTTTCCCTTGCGATTTCTTGTTTGACCCACTGGTTACCAGAAGGGGGTTGTTTCATTTGCACATAACGGTGAACTCCTTCAGTTTCCTTCTGTTAACCATTCAGTTTAGTTCTCTTTTGGTTGGATGACACGCTTTGTATGATTTCCGTTCTTTTGAATTTATCGAGACTTGTTCACGGCCTAGCACGTGGTCTGTCACGGAGAGCCCGCACGAGCCACAGAGGAGACTGTGTATTCTCTCGTTGAGTGGAGTGTTTGGCTCCCCCGGGTTTTTAAGTATTCACTGTTCACCCGGCAAAACATTATTAGTCCTTTGAGTTCCAGGTCCAAAGAATTTTGTTTGTCGAGTCTTTCTTAACCCCCCTTATCAGCTCCCCAAACTGTGTCACAGCCTTTATCAGTGTTTCTCAACTCTGGTGTTAACTATGCCTCAAAACTGTATCTGCAAATCCCGGAAACCTTCCTTCTAGCAGTAACTTTAAACTGTGCCATAGAAAGGGTGAAAGAATTTGGTGGTTGTTGTGGAGCCCTAGGCTGCATACTTCAGAGACTGAGGCGGGAGGAGAGAGGCAGTGCGCTCTGCCTCTGGGGAGCCTGCCTCTTGGTTAAGACAGTATTTCCCCACAAGAAACCTGTAACACGGGATCTGACCAAGTGCCGAGAAGAGGATCTCAGAGTTTGGGCTCCTCTACTTAGTCTCTCCCTGCATGAGAAAGGGACTCAGAGCTGTGAGGTTAGAGCAGTCCTCGGAAGTCCTGATTGGAAGCCTCAGTCAGTGCAGAATCCCCTGGCAGCTGGTTACCTGGACGTCTCACCCACGGGGAGAGGCCCCAACACTCTCTACTCAGGACTTTGATGATGGCTGTTTGCCAACTTTGGGCAGTGAGGGGAAACTGAATTGTCTTCTAGCTACCGTACACCCTTCAATCTTCCCCAGAAAAGAAACTGTAAGCCTTAAAGAAACTCTGAAATCAACAAGGGGAGGAAAGAGTTCCAGTCACAAGCTTTAGTTCCAATGGGATAGGTCAAAGGATACACTTACACTGTGTCATATTTTGATGTCAGGTAAGGAAAGTTCGATCAAGTTCATCCTGAGATGGTCACTTTTGGGGAAATCAAAACAAATTCTTCTCGAGGCCTATTATTCTCCTAGAGACCACCTGTGTTACTGTGCTGGGGAGGTCTGAGGGTATGGGGTTGGGACAGATGGATTCATCCCGCACACTAGTAAGATTTTATTCTAATTCAGGATAAAGGCTGATGATTTCTGGGGCTAATCAGGCTATTCCTGCAGGTTTCTTATCAGGAATCCAGTGGGATGGTTTTCAAGCCAGAATGTAAACTTTTCTCTTGTAATCTCTGAAAAGAGAATTACAGTAGAAAATAAAAGCCCTGGCCAGCTAGCTCAGTTGGTTAGAGCATGGCCCCAGGGCACCAAGGTTGTGGGTTCGATCCCAGGTCAGGGCACATACATACAAGAATCAACCAGTGAATGCATAAATAAGTGAAACAACAAAAATCGATGTTCCCCCCCAAAGAAAATTATATTATGAAGTCAGATACCTACAATCTTGGTGATGCACATTAAATAAAATAGGAGGATAATAAAAGAACTGGCCCACAGTCGCATATAATAATGGACTAAATGAATGGCATTTTCATCACGATCGTCATGGTAACATGTATTGACAGCCAGTCAGAATACTACTGGGCAAAGCACTCCGGGAGAGGGGGACATTAAGCCATTTGATGTTGGCGAATTACGGAAGGGTCGAAGCAGGTGTCCTGCCTGTCCCTTGAGCAGGGTGGAAGAGTGGGTGAGCGTGGCGTGGAGAGGAGGGGAAGAGAGATGAAGGTCAGGAGAGGGCCACAGAGGCTGGAAGATGTAAGATGCGCTCCTCGAGCAGTGCAGAGTCCCTGGAAGGCTGTACACCTGGGCTCCGGTAGGGGCCAGGCACAGGAAAATCGCTGTCCCCCCAGGTGTGTCAGGGCTCTCGGAGCTCAACGCCGGGAAGCCCAGTCACGCGGTGCCTGTCAGTCATCCGCATGACTCTCTGTGCCCTGGGCCGCAGCCCTATTGAACTGATGACTAAGGCAGTCCACCTCTGACTTACCAGGAGTTCTCTCTCCCAGGGAGGCCCGGGGAGAAAGTGGGAGTGGTGGGCCAGTGTGAGTCACCTTCACCAGCGCTTCAAATAAGATGTAAAATATAAGTTCTGTGGCTGTGAATGTTATAATTAGGAGGATTTGGAGTAACGTCAGTATTGTAATATACAGTTTTTTTTCGTGCTGGGGATTCGTTACTAAGGTGAAACTGACTAGCGATAGTTATTTCTCAGGAGATCAGGCCAAGGGCTTTAGCTTCTGCTGCTCATTCTCATCACCTTTCCCCAAATTCTGGTTTTGTCAGTTTTCTTGTCCTTTCACCTTTTTGATAGGGCCCTGGAGTTGAAATAACTCTCTGCTGATATAGGGACCCTGGGCCTGGAGAGGAGAAGGGACTTGCCTCCTTCCTGCCGCATGCTGATTTCAGAGTCGGGACTGGGAGAAGGGCCTCTGGGCCACCCATCCCCTGCACTCCAGCCTCCGCCACGAGGCTTTTCTCTCTGAGTCTCCCCCCTCGTTGTATCGAGAGGCAGAAGGACACAGAACAGGATGTGGCAAAAACTTGAGGTGGCTGTCCCTCAATGGTAAAGTGCCCCAGGGGACACACACAGAGGCAGGAGGAGCTTGGGGGCAGAGGTCCATCTTCCATGACCCTATTCTCAAGAGAAAACCCAGTTTCAGGTCACATTTTAAAAAATGTGAACTAACAAACTCTGTGAACCTTTCATAGGCCTCTTAATATTTTATTAAGCAAATACAATTAAACATTGAAACCTCTTTTCAATACTTTCTTTTTATTACCCCTTTTTAAGTAGGGTTTTTTTTTTGAAGTTAGTTAACTTACAACCAGGATTTTTCTCCCTGATGAAGATGAGGAGGACGCATCTTTCCTGCCTGAATTGCTCAGTGACTCTGCTCCCCTGATGACCACCTGCCGTGGGAGAGGGCGGCTTGGGTTGTATCCCTGCACCGAAGGAAGTGTGTGGTTCCCACGTATGAAGAATTGGAGGTACTGGTCTCTGGCTGATGGGCACTCCTCTGCTTCCTTCTGCAATGCAGTCCCTACAAGTAACAAAATCTGGCTTTTAAATTTTGCCTGCATCCCCCTCCCCCAACAGTTTGGCCTAGTCAAAAACAGGACATGGAGCCACACAGACGGCAAGAAGAGCAGAGATGTACTGCAGGGGGGGACGGTGCCTCCTGGTGAGTCCTTACTGTCTTCTTGTGGGTCCTCCTCCCTCGCCACCCACTCCCGGTGATGCTGTGACTCAGTTCTGCCCCGGCTGCTCCTCTTTCCGGAGAGGCTCAGTTCTGCCCCTGGGCTGCTCTTCTTTCCGGAGAGGCTCAGTTCTGCCCCTGGGCTGCTCTTCTTTCCGGAGAGGCTCAGTTCTGCCCCTGGGCTGCTCTTCTTTCCGGAGAGGCTCAGTTCTGCCCCTGGGCTGCTCTTGTTTCCAGAGAGGCTCAGTTCTGCCCCTGGGCTGCCCTTCTTTCCGGAAAGGCTTTGTTGGTCTGTTTGTTTCACTGTCTGTCTGGCCTCTCTTGTACCCCTGTCCCCTGAGACCCCTCAAAATCAGGGGTACTCTCTTTCTCCTGAGGCTAGATACATGTTCTGTGGATGCTCCCGTCTGGGTCAGGAAGGGAACTCCAACTTTCCCCGCGCCAGTTAATTTTAAATATTTTGGTTCCACTTCTGTGCAATTTGGAATTGGGGTACCAGAGAGGACCCAGAACTTCTGAGGTTGATCCCAGGACCATAATTTACTGGAATGTGTAAGGAAAAAAAAAAAGGAAGTTCTCATCATGGCTACCTTGAGTCCAGAGATCTGTGAAAAAATGAAAATGAGGCCCAAACCTTAATTGCCACCTAGGAGAAGTATATTGGTAAAATCTTTTTCTAGGAAGTTTTATGTTACAGTGGGAAAAAACCCCGATAGCAAAATACCAAGCCTTCTACCTTTAGAGGGGGTGTACCAGTTTTCACTTAATGCCTCCTTATTCCAAATCTACCCTTCATTGCTCTTCTTGTATTGGAACATTCTTCCTTGCCAGCAGGCTCACTGTTATCAGTAGGGGGTGCTAGAGGGCAAATTTCATCCATAGGAGCTGGTGGTTTCCAACCCTCTAGCTTCTGCCTACTAAAAACCCCAGTTGCGGGAGACTTACCTTGGCCAGGCAAGGCTGCAGCATTGCCAGCCTCAGCTTCTGATGTGCGCCAGCTCTGGCCCAGACAGCCCTGTGGACTTCTCTGCCCTCCAGTGACTGCCAGCCATCACACCCCCTGCAAAGAGCCTGCGTGCCAGCTTTGGGGGGCAGTGGCGGGGTGGGGGGGAGCTCCCTTTTCAAGTCAGTTCCTTCTCTGAGTACTTCTCTCTGCCCTCAGGTATTCTTCAGAGTTCGCTTTTATCCCCTCATAGCATTTCCCTTTGAATAGTTAATAACTCTTTATATTAAACTTTTCTTTTTCCAGTCATTGTGGTGACCGTCTCCTCACTGTCCTTTCATGGGACATCATGCTGAAAATGCAACTACCAGTAAACAGAACAGTACCCGATTAGGTCACGTTTGTGGGAAATTAGAAACTCCACTGAGCATGTGAGAATACACGGGTCCAGCTGTTACTGGAAACTACACAAAAGGAGTCAGAACCAGCTTATTTACCCAGAAATCATATCTGTGAATTTCCTACTTCGAATCGGTATTAAGTCCCTGAGTGGTTTAATGGGAGTAAGATGAAACTTACAAAATTTGGGGGCCTGAGGTTTCTGGAATTTCAGAGAACAGGTTCTCCATTTTCCTTCAGTAGCGTTGGCACCAAGAACAGTCCAGCAGCAGAAAGCCCACACCCTTTAAGGCCCTTAGACCATGAACTGCGGGAGACGCAGTGCCCGTGGCCTTGGGAAAACTGCTCCAGTCCTTCTGTGCGATTAAGGAACTCAGGGCCGCACGCGGAGTGTGCGACCGAGAGTCACTCCAGACCAGCGCTGCCCAGTGGGTAGATGGCACCACGAACGCAATGAAAACTTTTCTAATAGTTGCGTTTACAAAGTAAAGAGAGACGGGTGAAATGAATTTTAATAATCTATTTCATTTAACCCCAAAACCTGAAAATATTTTGTCAAGGTATAATCAATATTAAATCGATCAGGTATTTACATTGTTTATTTGTGCCGAGTCTTTGAAATCTGCTGTGCGCTTTATGTTTGCAGCACTTCTCAATTCGGACTCCGCCGTTTCAAGTGCTCAGTAGCCACCTATAGCTAGCGGCTATTTAAAAAAAAATTTTGTTTAAATTTTTATTTATTTATTTTTAGAGAGAGGGGAGGGGAAAGAGAAAGAGGGAGTGAAACATCAGTGTGTGCTTGCCTCTCATGCACCCCCTACAGGAGATCTGGCCCGCAACCCAGGCATGTGCCCTGACTGGGAATTGAACCGGTGAGTGACAGTTTGCTTCGCAGGCTGGCACTCAATCCACTGAGCCACCCAGCCAGGGCTTGTTTGTTCTTACACCAGGGAAGTGACAGGGGTCTAGGGATCGGAATAGGGAAGGTATTATAAATATTTACATGGTGGACTGCTTCCTCTCAACCATTTCCCTTTACATAATTCAACTGCTTTACTAAGTTAAAGCTTCCCCAAGGAGAAAGTCGTACTTATAAATCCAGTACACGGGACTTGTAAATGTTAGCGTGGACGCAAGGGGCCCCACACTGAACGGCCAAGCTCAGGGGAGGCCTGCAGAGCGGGCAGGCCCTACAGACTCAGAGACCGGAAGAAGCCACGTGGGGTCTGGAGGTAAAAGTTCCTAGCGGAAAGCAAGTCATGCGGGCAGTCAGGTACTAGGCCTGTAGCTTCCTGGACAAAGGTTAATCTTTCCCTTCAGTGAGCCTGTCTATTATCTTTTTGCATCTAAGATACCATTCCTCTGGAATGTCAGGGTATTCTTTTCCAGACCCCTTAAGGCACAACCTCCTGTACTTAAGAACAAGGCCGCAGAACCCCTCGTCACCTTATTGGGAAGTACTCGCTTCTGTCCTGAGTTCCTTTGCAGCTCAGGCCACCTTAGAAGAAATACAGCACATTTGTTCCAGCAGGATACAGGGGCCACGAAAAGGAATTTCAAGGAAGAACCCAGATGGAAGGAGCCCTAGGATGTTCTCTTGACCGTCCGTGAGGATATAGGATGACAAGCCACAGCTACATGGAAACCAATAGGAAACAAGGTAAATCTGGATACAATTCGTAGAGGCCACCAAAGCCCTGCGGCAGCTTTAGCTTACAAAGGAAAGGGGGTTACTGTCGGATATTCAAGATGGGCTGGGTGAAGACCACGAAGTTTTGTAGAACTGTGTGGAGATGTCAGAAAAATAAACCCAGGTCCAGTGTCAAAAGGGAGACGGCTGAGCTAATACCATAGAATTCTTAAGTCTTTGCCTTGTTTCCCACTGTGGCCTACTGTGCATATCAGGAAGGGCTCTCTTCCCTGCCCCTTTCTTTCACCCTAGCTCTCCTGAAGGTCTTTTGCCGTGGTGGCCCGTGACTACCCAGCAGCTGGTGCACAGCAGATTTTAGCATCGTCTCTGAAGTTCTCTATTGCTGCATATTCCACCTTTGGGACACAGTGTGCCAGACACTACAAACATTTCCCCCACCAGCCCTGGCTGGTGTGCCTCAGTGGATTGAGTGCTGGCTTGCAAACTGAAAGGTCCCCAGTTTGGTTCCCGGTCAGGGCACATGTCTGGGTTTCGGGCCAGGTCCCTGGGTGGGGGTATGTGAGAGGCAAGATGTATTTCATGCATCGATGTTTCTCCCTCTCTCTTTTTGTCTCTCCCTTCCACTCTCTCTAAAAATAAAAAAAATCTTTAAAAAAAAAAGAATGAGTTAGCATCTTTAAAAAATTTTCCCCACCTAAAGACCACTGAAGCACAGATCGTCCCTGACATCGCATGGGTGTTGGCCAGCTGCTTGGATTATGGAGAACTCTACCTTCGGGAACATTTGGTTTTGTGCCCTTTTTGTAGCTGTCATTCTTGGAACTTGGATTTTTGAACTTGAGTAGCCCATTGTAAAGCCAGTGGGGATTCCAGAACAAGGCCCAGTGCAACAAGGAATGCCAACGGGCTCCAGAAAGCGAGACTTCGGTTTTTGCCTCACTTAACAAGTGAGGAATAAAATACCTCAGGAACTTTACCTGTGGCTCCAAGTAGATGGAAGAAGATACTCATAACATTGAAGAAGAATCCCAGGTTCTCTTCATAAGAGAGGAATAATCCTTCAGTTGGTTCAGGCGGGTCTTAGACATTGGCGAGCAATTATTAAAAGTCATTAATTACGAATTATCCTGATTGCAAGATGAACTCTATGTATTCACTGTGCCACTTAGGGTTTGTGTGATATGTGAAATTAGTTCTTGTCTGAAAGGGCACATGTATTGCCGGGGACCGCTCTGTGTGGTTTCCAAGACTGTAGCCCCGTGAGAGCCAGCCCTGAAAGGGGCTAGTAGGTCTCCCTGGGAAACCAGGTAAACATGCAGGTGGCAAGCATGGCTTGATGCTAACACCAGGGGCTCCCGTGGGAACCAGGCCTGATGAATACATTGCATCCTTTGAAGCTTGCTCTGCTTTGTTTGTATGGCCCTGGTGACATAAACAGGATGTTGAGTTCAAGCATAATCAGTAAACTGCTTATCTCATGAAACCCGTCTTAAAGACCCTCTGGCGTCAGCATGACTAACAGGCCCTGACCTATGACAGATCTCTGTGTTCCTTCAGTTGTCATCTATAGATAATACCTGTTTTTGTATGACTACAGCCTTTTGATATTGATTGATGAGCTATGCGTGTATGCTGTGTACCCCTACACTTACCATTCCCAGTAAAAGCCGTTTGGGAGAAGGGCTCGGGGCATTCTCCACTAGAGGGAATCGCCGCCCCCTTTCCCGCCAGAACAGCAAGATTGTGTCCGGGACGACTTACTCACCATCCGCAGCGGACGGGAGGATCCTCCCACAGTTTATCCTCCCACTGCTGGAGTTCCTCCCACAGTTTATAGCCTCCTAGGTGTGTACTGTGCATGGTCCGTCTGTCAGAGGGAGGGTACAAAGAGGCAAGCAGCCGCTGTCATCCCCCGAATTTCATGTCCTTCATTCTGATAAACTCTGAAGTAGCAGAAATCCTTAGTGTTTGACTCTTGGCAGAGAAACTGTGACCCTCCTTACATATCTTCAGTGTTTCACCGGGCACAAACTATGACCTTTTTCAAAATCTACATTATCAGACACTAAATAGCTTTCTGAAGTTTGCTAATGTAGGTTCATCAATCATAGCCCTAGATGTAAAACCTGACATTGTAAAATTTGTAGAAGAAAACATAGGACCTTGGGGTGAGCAAAGATTTCTTAGCTAAGGCTCAAATAGCACAAATCATGAAAGCCATTTACGTTTAAAGTGATTATTGATATATATATATATATATATAATTTTTTTAATTTTTAACTATTTTCCTCTGTTTTTTTTTTTTTCTTCTCCTTCTTAAAGCAAGCCCTTTAATATTTGTTGCCATGCTGGTTTGGTGGTAACAAACTCCTTGGGCTTTTTCTTGTCTGGGGAGCTCTTTGTTTCTCCTTCAATTTTAAATGACAGCCTTGCTGGGTAACGTAGCCTTGGTTGTAGGTCCTTGCTTTTCATCACTTTCAATATTTCATGCCAATCTCTTCTGGCCTGAAATGTTTCTATTGAGACATTGGGTGAGTCTAACGGAAGCTTTCTTGTACATAACTAACTGCTTTTCTCTTGTGGCTTTTAAGATTCTCTCCTTGTCTTTAAGCTTTGCCATTTTAATTATGACCTGTTTTGGTGCGAGTCTCTTTGGGTCCTTCTTTTTGGGGACTCTCCTGGACTTCTGAGTCTTTTTCCTTCACCAGGTTAGGGAAATTTTCAGTCATTATTAATTCAGATAGGTTTCCCATCCTTTGCTCACTCTCTTCTCCTTCTGGTATCTCCATGGTGTAGATGTTGTTACTCTTTATGTTGTCCCGAAGGGCTTTTAAACCCTTTTCATTTTTTAAAATTCTTTCTTTCTCTCTTTCTTTGGCTGCTCTGCTTAGGTGTTTTTTTTCTACCTTGTCTTCCACATTGCTGATTCGATCCTCTGCTTCATCTAACCTACTGTTTAGTCCTTCCAGTGTATTATTTCTCCGCAGCCCAGAAATAATTTGTTAGCCTGATACAGGACAGAAAGAGAACCATAATTTCCTCAAACTCCTGTACTCAAAGGACAAAGAAAAATTCGAGACGCTTTCCTGAGGCCAGGCTGTTTGAGTGGAGGGAAGGTCGCTATGGGAAAACATCAGTTGTTAGCATTGCAGAAATTCCCCGGCATCCATGACCAACGCGGTATGATCATTATCTCTTCCACAGATGCTCCCTCTACTTCCTTTTGCCCTTGGTGTTCATCCTTGTAGGGTGTGTACCAGAGGGGGGAAATTTGCCATTTTAAACAAGGCAGGGGTTCTTAACTTGGGGGTCCGTGATACAACTCAGGGAGCCCTGAATTTGGACAGAAAGCAAATTTACATTTTTATTTTGGTTACCAAGAGTAACGTCTCCTTCAGTCGTGAATGTAGGCCACAAAGCACAGTGCTGTTAGCAGGACGTCGTCACAGGTACCTCGAGCTGCCATTTACACTCGTCGCCGCTGTGGTAGTGGTGAGACCTGTCGCAGGATCTCTCTAAGTGTGTGAGTGACGGAGGGCACGTGCTGCTGCAGCGTAAAGGAGTTAAGAACACCTTAGCTATTTCAGAATGATTTTTAAACTTTTTGTTCCAAAATAAAAGCATCTTAAGATAACTGTAGACGTGCATTTGCAAGAAATAATACAGAGAGGTCCCACATACCTTTCGCCCGGTCTCCCTGAATGATACCTTGTAAAACCATACAGTGCCACAGCACAGCCAGGAGGGTCACGCCGCTGCCATCCATGGGGCGGATTCCGATTTCACCAGAGTGCTGTGCACGCATTTGTGTGTGTGTGTGTGTGTATGCGTGTTCAGTTTGGTCTGATTTTATCACGGGTGTTGATTCGTGTGACCACCGGAGCCGTTCCGTCACCCCAAGGCTCCCTCATGCTGATCTTTTATTCTTCCCTCTGCTCCCCTCCCTGAGCCCTGCCGTTTACGAGTCTGCCCTCCATTGCTGCAACTTTGTAATCTCAAGAATGTCACATTACGGCATCCACCCTTTTGAGGCTTACATATTTTCTAAAGCATGTAACCTTTACAGATTGGCTTTGCTCTTCCGTTCCCTTGAGGGCTCTCCAGATAGTTGTGTAGATAACAGCGTGCCCCTCCCCTTCCTGAGTAGTGTGGCCTGGTAGGCACGCACCTGACTTGTGCAGCCGTTTGCCCACTGGAGGACGTTTGGATTATTTCCAGTTCGGGGCTATAATTGGTTTTTTAAACATATTTTGTTCTATGTTTTTAAAAATATTCTGAGAGGGAATCCAACCCTTCTCCGTACTGCCCAAGGGACCACTGGCACAAAACTTTGGCTCTAAGGCAAGAAATGTTTATCTCCACATTGCTCCCTTCTAGCCGCAGGAACTGGGTGGGGAAGGAGACAGGGAGAGGCAGCATTTCAGAGCCTTGGCCAGGGCTCCTGTGCTGCTTTAGAGACCTGAGGCAGACAATCTGTCATCACAGCCACATCACCGAACTGATCTCCACTGTAATGGGGGGCGGGGCAGGCACACGGCAACCCGAAACCCAGTCATTGCCCCCAACCGAAGCAGTATCTGCCACACTTAAAAGTGAGTCATATGAGTGGTTTTCAGGAGACAGAGTAGGGTGACGATGGGGCTGAGGCCCGCAGCTGGAGCTGCAGGGGTGAGGAACAGCATGGGAGGTGAGCTGTGGGTGGGCCGGAGAACTCAAGGAAGCAAATTCTAAGAACTAGACATCGCGGTGACAACATGAGCTTCTGGGAGTTCTAGCAAGGCAATAGTTCCCTGCCAGAGGCAAGCCCATTTCATTCTTGTCAAAGGACAGTGTGCTCTCAGCCAACACTAGGTTACACTTGACCTCACCCGCTGAGAGTTTAGTCGGAGGAGTCAGGCCTCACACTGTGATAACCACTGAGCATCCCAGTCCCCGAACGGGGAAGTTTCAGGTGGAATTTGGGCTGTCTCCTGCTTGTTGTGCCCACAGCCATCTATGGTACTTGGTGGCCTTGACGGGAGTCTGGTGGCCAAGTGCCAAGGAATGCCAGTGATTAGGAAGCCAGTTGGGAGGAAGCTGCTAGACCGAGGTCCGGGGCATGCAAGGGTCTGCAGGAGACCGTAAGTGGTTAAAAGTAAGCCCGCCGCCATCCTATAACCGGGAAAGAATGAACAGGTCTGGGCGTTGGCTGTCCGTGGCTGCTCACGTCCGCGAGCAGAACGACATCCAGGCAGCCTGTGCCTCCTGCTGGATGAACTGCACCACCCGGGGAGCATGAAACGTGAGTCAGATCAAACTCCCAGCTTCCAGTTTCCATGAACACAGAGCGCAGGGTGTTGATCCACACCAGGGACGCATTCCGCACAGGCCAGGCTGTGCAGAACTTCACACACAGGGCGAGCAACCAGTGTCCTCAGTAAATAAAGGAAGGTGGAGGTGGAGAGGGAGCCTATAGGTTTTTAAAGATTTAAAAAATGCATCAGCCACTCACAGTGTATGGACCCCATTTGGAAAAAAGAAACTTAAGGGGAAGATGGATGAGGTCAGTGGCTGGGTTATTTGATGGTGTAAGGACTTAGGGTTAACTTTTTAAAGTGTGGCCACGGTCAAAGCCCTTTCTTCTAAAGGCACACACTCAGATATTTATAGATCACATGATGTGATTCCTGGTATCTGCTTCAAAAAATACAGGAAGCGGTAAGTGGGTAGAAGTGTAGGTGAAAAAGCGTGGTCACTAATTGATCATTTGAAGCTGGATCATGGACGCAGAGGAGTTCATGATTCTATTCTGGTACCTTGGGGGATATGTGTTTGGAAATTGCCACAATAAACAACTTACTAGAACCACAGAACTTACCTGGTGAGGAGAGGAAACATTGGATGAGGAAGGGAAGTGCAGCCAGCCAACTGGCTGGGGGTGGAGGGTCGGCGTTGGGGAGTCAGGCCACCTGGACAGGGGACAGACTTCTGGGTGGACTGATGGGGTGAAAAGGTGAAGGAGTGGTCCAGCAAGGTTTCCAGTTCGGAACTGTTGGTTGGCAGCCAGGGTTTCAGTTTGAAAGTGTCGAAAAGAAAATAACTTCGGAGGAATGAAATTGGTTACAGAAAGCTGGCAGCTCAGCCTGCCCCTGCCCGCCACCCACTTCCAGGCTCAGCTGTGAACGCTGCCAAAGATTTATAAATAGCCGAGTAAAACCAACGAACACTGAAGTAGCAGTTAGTGAAACTTACTGTGCACACACCAAGGAGACAGTTTGTCAACTGGGAACACACAAGCCAAAACGTGGAATGAAGCTCAGGGGTAGGTTGTTACAAAGCAGCTTATAAAGTGAGAAAGTGGTGAGTCTATTCTTTACAGCAGTTGGTTGTCTGCTCATAAAGTTTTCAAGGCTGATTTTTTTTTTTTTTTACCATCACCAGTGTCCAAAGCCCTACACAATGTTGTCTCCTTTGCTCGGTACCCGAGGGTGCGCCCAGCTGCCGCTGCTTGCCTTCCCTGATGCCGGGCTGGCGGGGCACCCTAGCCTCCAGTCATTTGTTCCCAGAAGCACAGACAGCAGTCCTCATGCGCAAAGTGCCAGAGCCAACAGCAGGGGTCGGAGCTGATGGGAGTATAGACATCATCAAGCCCAGCCCTCTACAACTGCTCTACAGACAGGGAAACTGAGCCCCAGAGAAGCCCTAGGGAGTGCAGTCCGTGGCCAAACAGCATTGGGACAAGTCTTCAGTAAGAGTAGGTCATCTGGGAAGTCTTTCTGCGTAGAAACAAGCATCCACTCAACAGATTTATTGAGTGTTTACTGCTTGTCGAGGTCTGGCTGGGCTACTCTGCGAGGGATCCTCAGATGAGTAAGAAATAATTTTTTTCCTGGAACAGCTAACTAGATCTGAGTCGGAGGGGCGGGCGGGAAGGAAGGAGCGAAGAGTTAAACAGAACAGTCACATACATTGTGGCCGAGAGAGCGTGAGTGTGGGAGTCAGAAAGTCCGGGGGCTCCTCCTATGAACGGCGTTTGCGCACAAGCGACCCTCCGTCTCCGAGCCTTGGCAACCCTGTCCCCACAGTGGGCGTGATAACTTCAGCTGGGCCTAGCCCACAGAGAAAACATCTGGAGAATGACTGCATGAACTTTTACATGTGATTTATGGTTGAGGATGTTTTGACAAATGAATAATTATATTGATTTTAAACAAATATGTTTGTACCAAGGCAAGGGACTGGTCAGTGGTGAAAGGTTGCAGCACCCTCTCACCTTAGCAGAAAGAAGCTCCCTTCCAAGGGGCTGAGCACAAGACTCCGGGCAGATGTACAAAAGGAGAGACAATGCACGTTGGGGGGCCAGCCAGTGGGGGCAACGCGGAAAGAGGACGCGGGGGCGGTGAGGTGAGCAACACTTGCGTCCTGCTGGGCCGTCAGTGGAGTGCGATGGGAAGGAGTTGGTCTGAGATTGTGGCAAACAGCTAATCAAAGCGAGTAAACACGGGCACTAACAAGTTTTAAAGTGGAGGGCCAACTTGCGGTTTAGAAATTCCAGTTTTAAGACCTTAGGGATGAATCAGACTGACCCTCTTGTGGCCTCAGCCCAGAATGGGGTGACCTTTGCCCAAGGAAGACAGATGGAGAGAAAAGAACAGAGCAAGACAGAGCGTAAGATGGGAGCCAAACTGGGGCTCTTCCATCAAAAAGCCAGCTTGTCAAGTGCTGGCCGGGCTCTGTCAGCAAACCAACTGGCCAGCCCTCTGTTTCCCGCTCTGTGTGGGCAGAGGGCGCCTGCAATGCCAGCAGCCCTCCGCTCGCCTGGACGGGTCCCTGCTAGTGTTACAGCCAGATGTTGAGGGGACTCTCCTTCCCAGCCCTGGTGGTGCGGGCAGGGGGGCCTGGTGTGGGGCTGGGACCCCTTGCTCCTTACGGGGCACCTCCACAGCCAAGATATCCCTCCTGATTCTTAACTGCCACACCTGGGTGTGGAAGTAGCCCATCACATCTCCACCCCTCCTACCAGTCTTCACATGGCCTCTTCTTTATAACCTTAGTTAAGAGAGTTTTCTGTTCAGCTATTCTTCAGCTGGTCCTCAAGGGTGGTTATTGTATAATTTGGTTGTAATTTTGATGTGGTCACGGAGGAGGTGAGCACAGTGGTTCACAGTTCCGCCATCTTCCTTGTACATCTTAAAGAGAGCAAAGAAGATGAGTTCAGAGGCTTCTCCCTTAAGTCCCCCTCCTCCTTGACTAGTTTCCCTTGCTGCTGTGCACTGCGATCTCTGCTTTCTTACAGTAAAGTTCCAACTAGTAAATACGCGCATAGAAAGAAGGATGGAAGCAGACAATCAGCATTTGGCAAATACCACAGCACTGAGGGTCAGAAAGTGTCATCAGGACCCGCTGCCCTGGGGGCTGGTGGGAAACAGCTGGCACTATCCCCTGGGTGGAGAGCACTTCCTCTGCAGGAAAGAACTTGGGCAAGTGCCGTCCAGATGTCTGCCACTTGGGGTTCTCGGCACTTATCTCTGCAGCAGAGCAGAGAAGGGCGCGTCGAGAAGGAAAAACTCAGGATGTGAGGTTGGCTGGCGCTGCCCCCGGGCCAGGACAGAGGTGGATGTGTGGAGGGTGGGATGACCAATGAGAACAGTGGGGTCACGAGGGCCTACCTGGAACTCCCTGGCCCTGGAGCCTGCACTGACTTCCCCTGCCTGGAACCTGCTCAGTTCCAGCAAAAAGGCCCAGCCCTTACTGGGAAGATGCCTCGGTGAGTTCAAGGGAAAGATGCCAGCAAAGACTCTGAGTTGCCCCCACAACCTGCCCTGTGTGAATAGGTGTTTGATGGGCTGTGGCTGGGAATTCAGCTCAACAGGAAACAGGTGGTTGAGATTATAAAAGAGGATGAGACAACCGGAACAGCAAAATAATGACGATAATGGAATGAAATGAACACCCTCGGGTTCGTGCTGATAAGTGAATAAATAATACAGGGAAGGGCCATCTTTTTCTTATAGTCAAATTCCAATTAATAAATGTAGAAAGGGTAATGGAAATAGATGACCGCCATTTGGCCAATACCGCAGTACTAGTTGTCAGAAAGTGTCACTAACAGATGCCGAAATTAGTGGGTGAAAGTAAGAAAAGAAGCAGGATATTTGCATAGTTTTGAATTGCTTCCTCACAAGATGCTTAGTAATTACAAATGAACAAATAGTAATTTTACCCTGGGAATTTCTGGCGGACAGACACCACTTTGCCGAGTGATCAAAGTTAACACTGTCCCTCCTGGGCCACACTGAAATCGTGTACTGCTGGCATAATGCGCTGAGAGGACACCGCATCACTTCCGTGGTGCCCCTGCATGAATGCACAACCTCCGTCCGCTTAGGGAGAAGCAGTCAGACCAATATGTAGGGACATTCCGCAGTTCTCTTCAGAACCGCCAGGTCAGGAGGGACCAAGCGAGGCTGAGGCTGTGTCGTGGGATGGACAGACAGACACGCAGCAGCCAGACACGATGTAGGGTTCCGCTTCAGACCCTGGGCCAGAGAAAGGATGT
Source organism: Desmodus rotundus (assembly GCF_022682495.2). Classification (NCBI taxonomy): domain Eukaryota; kingdom Metazoa; phylum Chordata; class Mammalia; order Chiroptera; family Phyllostomidae; genus Desmodus; species Desmodus rotundus. The sequence goes on from NC_071394.1 coordinate 127,011,682, forward strand.
ACGTGGAGCAGCTGGTGACATGTAAGTAAGGTCTCTAGGATAGTGAGTAATGTCGTGCCAATGTTCATTTCCTGGCTTAGAGTATCGCACTGTGATTTATAAGATGTTGGCATTAGGGGAAGCTGGCTGACAGGTATGCGGGAATTCTGGGCACTACTGTTGCAAGTCTAAAAATTACTTTGAAATAAAAAAGCTTAAAAAGGAAGAGGTGGGTATGAGGAAAGAACCCAGATTCTAGAACTTAACTGTTCCCCAGGATGGAACCAGTTCCCTGGCTTTTGCTGGGCAGCTCCCTGGGTCTTACTCTCCCTATTGGTAACTAGCGTTTGAACTAGAGACTTGGAGACACTCCCACCTGGAAGGTTCACCTGCCCTCTGTTGGAGTGAGAACCTGCCATGGGCTTGGTCTCCATTCTAGGTGGCCTGTGGATCCCAGGGAAAAGCAAATGTCTCGGCGCTCGTGCACCGCTCTGGGAACTTGCAGCTTTTACCATGCCTGTCGGAGGGGGCACCATCACCACCACCAGTATGACCGGAAAACCAAGGTTCAGAGAGGGGAAGCCGCCATCTCTAGGTCACACAGAAGGCACACACAGAGCCAGATTCAGGCCCCACTCTGTGTGACCCCAATGCCAGTGCCTGTAACCACCTGGCATTATTCAATGCTGCTCAGTTCAGGGAGAGGCAACGGGCATTCGCCAAACACCTGCTCTGTGCCAGGCTGACAGTGAGGCTAGAGGTGAAGGTGACTGAGACATTGACCCTGGACCACAGATGCTGTCCTGACGGAGAGCTACCCTCATACTGCCCAACATGTAGTGGGCAGTGTGTCACACACATACTTGTTCATTCAGGCTCTGCTCTTGCCTAGACCTGGGCTCAGGCTGGTGGGTCAATGTAGTCCTTCCCCTGGGAGCTCCTGACCTAGCAGGGGAGCAGGCAAGTAAACAGGCAGCTAGCTATACAGAGATACGTGCCATATTGGGGATGGCGGGGGGAAGGGGAAGATGGTTGAGGAAGTCTAGGAGATGAGAAGATTGCTGACACTGTGGGTAAGCCGACACTGCACTGCTTGAAGGGACTTACAGTCAAAGAAGAAAAGCTGGGTAAGGTTGGTGGTAGGATCCTGCTGGGGAGGTGTCAAGGATGAATGGAGTTGGAGGTTGGGAGGGCTGCCTAGGTAGGGTGTTACGAACTCAAGGGATTCACCACTTGGGGTGTTCTATTCAAGGAGATGTGGTTGTCACAAGGTAGTTTAATTTACTTGCAGCAAATAAAGGAGACAGGATTTATATCCAAATCTCTGTCTCCCCAAGGGAGACTTAGCCATTGCTTATATAAACTCTTTGACCAATTGCATGTTGATTTCTACTTTGCAATTGGCTACACTCAGCAGATTGAGTTTCTGTTGAACCTCATAGTGTTTACAGCTGCATCTGCAAAACAAAGTGCTACATTTTAACATTTGGCAAGAATGTATTTAGTAAGAACTGCCCAGACTTTGAGACCCTTGTCCTCTCTTACAGTTCCCCCCTGAGATTTGTCACTTCTCATCCTTGAGGGACTAGAGATGAGCATCATACTTCTGTAACTGCTTCCTGCTGAACAGGGATGAGTGTGTCTTTGATTTAGAGGAGGGAAATTCTCTGGCTGCCTGACTTATCGAAGTCTTGGGTCCCCTAGGTTCTGGGATTCCTTAGAACAGGAGTGTACAAAGAGAGCACTGCTCTAATAGGAGACGTGTCATAAGAGGCAAGGCAGAAGCAGGGGGGAAAATAACAGGGACCAAGACCCTGCCTCTTAAACTCACAAAGATGTCAGCAAGGGAGAGATGGGAAGGTGTTGTCACGTCTGAATCTTCCCGTATAATTCAGGACACCAAGCCATGGCTTTTATTCAGGAATCACTTATTGAGCTGCTAGGTCTGTCTTTGAAGGACAGGTAGGATCTAGGCAGAAAGTGACTATGCAGAAAGGGTGAGCCCAGTGGATGAAACACAGCAATCCCAAAGGGGGAAGGGCTATCAGCTCTGACAATGCGACACAACATCCAGCTGGTGTTCCGTGGTTTCTTAAGCACAGTGATGCTTGCCATGTGGCCAAGTGAAAAGCTGCTCCTCATAACACACCTTGGCCTGGGAAGGCAGGACAGCTCAGGAGGAAGTCCAGACACGGCCCTCTGCATCTGCTCTTTTGGGACAGTGCACAACAGAAGAGCCCCCTGTGATGGCAGGAGGCACTCCAAGGGATACAAGTGTGTGTGTGTGCGTGCATGCACACACAGGAGACACAGGACGTGGGTAAGGCGAACACGTGAGGCCACGTTGTTCAGGCCCACACAGCACAAGGCCCTCTAGGATCAGACATCCTGTTAAACACCATCCCCTCGTGAGCCAGCTGTAGAGCTGCAGCTCAGAGACCAAAGCCCGTCCAAAAATCAACAGGCAGGGAGAAAGCACCACTAGCCGCAAACTCTTTGTCCCTCAAACCCCCTGCTCAGTAGGCACTGGGATGAGCTTTGAGATGAACAGATCATCAGGGGTCTACATAACCCACAGATTCCATCTTTCATGGACTGTGGCTACTCTCCAGCTTGGGAACTGCTACTAATCTTCCAGAGAGGTGTGGTCGGAGACATGTTTTCCAATAACACTGTTTGAGAGAGAGAGAGGAAGGAAGACAAAGAGGGGGAGAGAAACATTTCCTATATAAGCCCTGACCCAGAATCAAAACTGCAGCCTAGAGGGATCAGGACGATGCTCTAACCAACTGAGCTGCTGGGCCAGGGCCAAGCTGGACTTATTTTCAGTGAGAGAAAACAGTTTGTGGCTGTGCAGCAAGGCTGGGCTGTGGCCAGCACAACGGGGTGCCTTTAGCCTTAAATCAGGATGTGTAGGGGATGTCCGGAGAGCGGAAGAGCTTAGGAGGAAGAACACACTCTCTGCACTTCCCTGAGTGAGAAGGACCCAGACGCTGCTGCTGTCCTCCTGCGCACTGGGTGCGTATCTCCAGGCAAGTGGCTCTGGCTCTGGTACGTTATGGCCACTTCCAGAGTGGGGTGGGCCCTGCCTAGGGACTGCAGGGAGAGATTGGATCCAGTGGCCTGGAACATGGGGGATGTGTGGGGAGAGGGAGGTGTTACCAGGGGTCACTGTGGAGCTTTCTCTTTAGGGCAACTGTTGGAGCAATTGCCCCAGAGGCTGGGGAGTGAGGCGGTCTGCTGGCCCCTTCCCAGCTTGATTCCAGCTCTGAGAATCTGCTGTGTGGGTTCTGAAAATCCCTGAGAGTTGGTATCAGATGTGGCTGGGTGACCTCAGACATTTATTCTCCTCTCTGGACCTCAGTTTCCCCAGCTGTTCTATGATGGGGACAGGTAAGATGGTCTTTAAGGGTTCCCCCTCCCAGGGTTGAAGTTCCCCAGCTCTGTGATCTTTTGCATACATCCATAGTCTTTCCTTGTGCTCCCCATCCTCTCATGATTGCCCCCCAAGTTCTCAGCCTCTCCTTCTACCCCAAGCAGTCCCAGGATTCCCCCCTTATCTATGCCAGACTGAGCCAAGTGTCATTTTAGGGGCTGGAAGGGAAACCAATAGTTATTGGCCATGCATTCATTTATTATAAAAACTCCACCAAGGAGGCATTTTATGGGTGAGAAAACCAAGGCTCAGAGAGGTTAAGTAATTTTCCCAGGGATACTCAGCCATTAAGAAGTAGACTAATCTATGCTGTCTATTCTATGCTGTGCCATGCTGAGCATGTCACCCTCCCTGGGGCTGTTGGTTGTGTTGCATTTTGAACCAGCATAATGCTGAGATACAAATGCAGGGAGCTCTAGAGGTAGACTTTCAAGCAACAATGACAGAGGCAAAAAAGCGAGAACAATTCGGGGAAGATGTGAAAATCCCAATTTCTTTTGCTGCAGCAGCTCTTTGAAGAGTCAGGCTCAAAGATTGCTTAGTTTTTATTCATTGAAATAAGCTTTGGGAGGAGGGGTTTCCTTGTGATTTATCACTGTCACAAACATCCCCATTTCCTGATAAGAGACAGGAAAGCATTGAATAGTAATGTGAGGTCCCTGGGAGCATGGGGAGCAGGCAGACCTCACATTCCCCAGGGATGAGGAGGTGGCATGTTAATCAAGGAGACCCCTGCCCTGCCGGAGACTGGAAAAGGCCTCTTCCAGCCAGACTCTGATTCCACAAATCTAGGGAGGTTTAGTGCAGCAGACAGGGCTCTGGGCATGAAAACAGACAAGATATACCACAACGGTCCCGAGGGTAATTCCAAGATGGGGGTGGGTGGGAAGGGAGTCTGAGGTTATGGGGTGTTTTTCAGCCTTCTATTTTTTCTTGTATTTGCATATTTTACATTGAGCATGTATTACTATTATAACTAGGAAAACCACATGCTAAAAAAGTAAAGAGAGAAAGACAGTGACTGTGCAGTGGTCCAGGGCTCAGCCAGTGGTCAGAGCTGTAGGGTCAGCACTGCCTAGCTTGTGGTGTGGCCCTGGACTTGTGACACCAGGGAGGTGGCACCTGCTGCCTCTTCACAAGGGAGCCAGGAGGACTGGCAAGGTCTGGGATATAAAAAAGCATCAGGGAGTATAGAGCCGCATGTAAACGACAAGGCTAGTTACTGTTGTTTTCTTGTAGTTTTTACATTGTACTGAATCCAAATGCAATGATTCCCATGGTGGACCATGCAGAGGGCAGCTGTCTTCCCGTGAGTTTAAGGAAAGGGCTCAGCCCTGGGGTATGGTTCAGGATACAGGCTGCAGAGCCAGATACAGGGACTTGATTTCCAGACTTGAAGTCCACTTGCTGTGTGTCCTTGGGCACATTACTCCCCCTTGCTGAGCCTCATTTAGTCGTTTGTAAAATAGGAATAATAGTGCTTGTCCCATAAAGTTGTTGTGAGCAGTAAATACATTAATACTTACAGACTTCTGGCCAAAATGGAGGACTCCCAGCCAAGATAGAGGTATAGGTAGACATACTATGCCTCCTTACGCAACCAAAAGAAGGACAACAAAAAATTTAAAAACAAAAACAACCAGAACTGCCAGAAAATCAAACTGTATGGAAATCCGACAACCAAAGAGTTAAAGAAAAAACATTTGTCTAGACAGGTAGGAGAGGTGGGCTGGCAGCTGGGGCGGAGAGGACCAGGCAGGCAAGGCAGTGGCTGGCAGTCCCACATCTGTGTGCGGATAAACCAGGAGGAACAACTGGAGAGCGAGACAAACCGCACAACCCAGGGTTCCAGAGCAGGAAAAGAAAGTCTCAAAAATCCATGGCTGTAAAAACATGGGGTTACTGTGGCAGGAGGGACTCCACGCCTCACAGGAGAGTTTGTTGGAGAGACCCACAGGGTCCTAGAATGTACACAAAGCCACCCACCTGGGAATCAGTACCAGAAGGGTCCAATTTGATTGTAGCAGGAGAAGTGACTGAAAGCTGGCCAAGAGCTGAGCAAGCAGCATTGTTCCCTCTCTGACCCCTCCTCCACATATAGCATCACAAGGCAGAGAAGTGAGTTGCCCCACCCCGGTGAATATCTAAAGCCCCACCACTTACAACATAACAGGTGCACCGAGATAAAGAAATATGGCCCAAATGAAAGAACAGATCAAAACTCCAGAAAAAGAACTAAGCAATGAAGAGATAGCAAACCTATCAGATGCAGAGTTCAAAACATTGGTAATCAGGATGCCTATAGATATGGTTGAGTATAGTCACAAAATAGAGGAAAAAGTGAAGGCTATGCAAAGGGAAATAAGGGAAGGAAACTGGGACTCGGAACAACAATTTGGAACAGAAGGAAGAAATAAACATTCAACAAGAACAGAATGAAGAAACAACAATTCAAAAAAATGTGGAGAGGCTTAGGAACATCTGGGACAACTTTAAATGTTCCAACATCCAAATCTTAGGGGTGCCAGAGGAGAAGAGGAAGAGGAGGAAGAAACTGAAAACTTATTGGAAAAAATAATGAAGGAGAACTTCCCCAATCTGGCAAAGGAAATAGACTTCCAGGAAGTCAAGGAAGCACACACCAAGGCACATCATAATTACCTTAGCCAAAATTAAAGATAAGGAGAGAATCTTAGAAGCATCAAGAGAAAAGGAGACAGTTACCTACAAAGGAGTTCCCATAAGACTATAAGCTGATTTCTCAAAAGAAACCTTGCAGGCAAGAAGGGGCTGGAAAGAAGTATTCCAAGTCATGAAAGTCAAGGACCTACATCCAAGATTACTGTATCCAGTAAAGCTATCATTTAGAATGGAAGGGCAGATAAAATGCTTCCAAGATAAGGTCAAACTAAAGGAGTTCATCATAACCAAGCCCTTATTATATGAAAGGTTAAAGTGACTTATTTAGGAAAAAGAAGATCAAAACTATGAACATTAAAAGGACAACAAACTCACAACTATCAACAACTGAACCTAAAAAAGAAAAAACAAAAACTAAGTAAACAACTAGAACAGGAGCAGAGCCACAGAAATGGAGATCACATGGAGGGTTATCAGTGAGGAGGAGAAGGGGGAGAATGGTGGGAAAAGGTACAGGGAATAAGAAGCATAAATGGTAGGTACAAAATAGACAGAGGGAGGTTAAGAATAGTATGGGAAATGAAGAAGCCAAAGAACTTATGTGTATGACCCATGGACATGAACTAAGGTGGGGGAATGCTGGTGGGGGGCGGGTGTACAGGGCGGAGGGGAATAAAGGGGAGAAAAATGGGACAACTGTAATAGCATAATCAATAAAATATACTTAAAAATACATATAGAGCTTGGTGGATGGGACCACGACTGACTTTTTTTCATTTATTATTTGAGAGAGAGAGATTTGTCGTTCCACCTATTTATGCATTCATTGCTTTCTTCTTGCATGCACTCTGACCAGGGATCAAACCCACAATCTGGGTGTGTCACACAAGGGTCTAACCTAATGGGCCAATGTCCAGGGCCACTTGTTGCTTTCTGTGAGAGGTAACGTCACTTAGTGTTTGAGAGCCTGGACTCTGGCTTTCAGATCCTGGCTCTACTACCACTTGCTCCTTGACATTGGGCCAGTTCCCTATCCGCTCTGTGCCTGTGTCCTCAGCTGCAAAACCAGGCTAATAATAGCATTTAACCTCCATAAGGTACATGAGAGGATACACGAGTTAATATATGTAAATCCCCTTGCCCCAGCATCCAGCACACTGCCAGGGTCCCACGGTGGTAGCTGTTATACGATTGTGTCAGACTTGACCCTCACAAAGTCCGTGGCTGTATTTATTTTATGAGTGAGAACACAGGCTCATGGAAGTCAAGGGCTCCTGGACGGAAGCCCTGACTTTGTCTTGGGGCTGGCGGGGCAAACTGAGAGGGGAAGCAGAGACCCAGCCCTGCCCCAAGCTGGTCATTCATGGGTTCTCTCCCTGCGGTCATTCCCGTGTGGCTCTGGGCTACTTTCCTCAAACCTCGCTCACGCGGCTGTCAGTTCCTTTTGCTGTTTTCCATTCACACAGCATCTGCCTCCCAACCAGCCTTCTATTCTGGCATCCTGAACGATAGCAGCCCGGTCGTCTGTCTCTTCTCCATCACCAGTCCTCCTCCTGCACCCCTATTTTTTAATGAGCTAGCCCAGACTCTGGGCCTGCTTTCAAATCTCAACTGCCACTTACTAGCTGTGTGACCTTAGGGAAGTTCCTTAGCCTCTCTGTGACTCGGTTTCCTCCCAGGTAAAACAGAGATAATAGTAGTGTCTGCCTCGAAGTGTTATTGCAGGGATCAAGTGAATTGATCCTTGCAGTAAAATTCTGAGTAAGTGCCGTGTAAGTGGTGGGTATTATTATTGTCGTTGTTGTTGTTGCTATATGCCTGGTACTGTTTAATACCTGGCGTTTTCCCAATCCTAGAAGGAGGAAAATAGAGAGCCTAACACTGTTACTAGTCCCCCCAAAGGCAGGTTTTCTGCCACATGTGCCCCCACACCAGAGTGCTTTCTGCAGCCAGACCTTGTGGTCAGAGTGTGAGTAATGTCACAACTCCTGCCTGAACAGTCCCAGCCACAGTCAGGGCCATGTCCAGGCCTTAGGACTCCATTCCTCAGGTCCCCTTGCCTGCTGCAGGAGGACTGAGTGGGATGGAATGGGGTGGTCCCAGGGCACATGCCGTGACACTGGTCCAGGGAGGCTGCACCAGCTGGCAGTGGCGTTGGAACGTGACTCAAGTGGAAACAGTGGAGGCTCTGGGCCAGTCACGCTGCACGGTCACAGGCTCCCACGGCTGCTGGGGCAGAGCAGCCTGGGCTGAGAAAACAGCTTCCAGGAGGGTCTTGGCCCAGCTGTGTCCTGGGCGCCGTGGGGAAAACCAGGCATGGAAAATGTGAGTGGAGAGAAGGGAGGGGGAGAGGTGGCTGCCCTGATTAATCCCAGGATCCTTTGTTGAGTGCGTCTCAGCGCCAGCAACCCTGGGGCGACACCAGTCTATCAGAGGAGGCCAGTGGGTCCTCAAAAGGTGACTCTGCTGCCAGGAGGTGGGCACTGAGGCTGACAAGTGATGTCCTGTGAGGGCTTGGGGAGCGGGGTGGGGGGCACACTGGGCCAGTGGCCCTGGCAGCTTCTGGGAAGGGAGGGTTCAGGTTACATTTTAAAGGATATGACTTTTAAGTTGTAAGGAAGCCAGCAAAAATGACTGTCCACTAGAAGTGATCTCAAATGTTAGTTTTGGTTTTATATTTTTGAAAGCTGGTGTGGCCTCTGGGGTCACTTCCGATATTGTTTATTTGTTCACTGGTCTCAGCCGCACTGTGACCAGCACTCTCAGCATGGGTGTGCCGAGGACACCTGACAGGGGACCTACCTGTGACCCCGTCCTCGAGCTCTTGGCTCAGGAGGAGGGCAGCCATGGGACTGATGTGGAAGGTGGAAGAGGGAAGGTGGTGGGAGACAGAGAGACAGGGTTTGGTCCAGCTCCACGGGGTCCTGACAAGGGCTGTGCTGGTAAAGGTGGTGGGGTGCGGGGCACACACAGGAGAGGGGAGCTCTGGTTTGTAGCATATGCCATGGTGTAAACATCCCCACCACGACCCATTTCCAGCTGCCAACGTGCCGTCCCTGAAAGTAGAATTGGTTAATTCCGTGGCTGCCGGCCGAATGCCTCCCAGACGTGACACAGCAGGCTCGGCTGGCTCCGAGTCATGACTGACTTTGAAGCTTCTCTGCCACTTGGTGCTGAGGCTAGGAGTCCTACTATCATAGGCTCATCCTTCACATCCAAGTTCAGTCTGTGTTGAAAGGGGAGCTGGGAGGAAAGGGTTATCAGATCTACCTTGTGTTGTTCGGGCCATCTAATCCTGGATCTGTCATTGGCTGAAGCAAAACTGTGGGCACTGGGGCTTCACCTCTCCAAACGTCCAGTTTCCTCATCTGGAAAGTGGGGATCATAGTAATGCCACTTCCCAGAACTGTGATGAGGATTAGACGTGAAATTGCATGTGAGTGTGTAGCTCGTAGAAGGAACCCAACTAATACGGCTGCCTTCCTGTCTAGATGGATGGAGCCTTATCCTCTCTCTCATGGCCTTGACTGAGACTTCTCTGAGAGGCCTCGAGATCCTCGGGAGGAACTGGACTGTCTAGCCAGAGACTCTTGCTAAGTCAAAGCTGGAGCCAGCCCAGGCCAGCAGCCTCAGGCAGTCAGTCACCAAGAGGTTGATGTTGTTGCCCTAGAGACAAGCTATGGTTTGCTTCTGTGCCCTTGGCTTCCTTGTAGGGGAAACTCAGCTGACCTTGCCCTTGCTATCCCTCAGGACCTTTTCAAAGCCTCCCACTCTAGCCTGCATATAGTTCTCTGGATTCCCCAGAAGTTCTACTACTGAGCTTTATCTAGGGTTGCCTTACTACCTGCTAATTCATACTAGGATGTGAATAACTGACACCTCCATTCATTCCACTTAAGGTGTTGCTGGGTAAACTAAATGAATTCAGGCAATTAGGAAAAGTGAAAACAAAACAGAGGGAAAGCCAGAATGGGGCTAGAAGGACAGTTCGGGGGCTAGAGGGTAACAGAGACCTAAGAGCAGGCAGGACCATGGGTTCATGGTCTGGCTACTTACTGTATGCTTTGCACAAGTTGTCCCCCTTCTCAGTCTCAGTTTCCCCACATGTAAGGTGAAGGAGGTGGACACGATGCACTCTTACTCCCTCGGTCCGAGATGCTTAGGGCACAAAAGGTCACAGCAAGTATATTACCTATTGCCACTGTATCAAATACCACAAAATCAGTGGCTTAATACAACCCAAATTTATCAAGTTAATGTTCTAGAGGTCAGAAGTCTAAAATGGGTCAGCAGGGCTGCATCCCCCTGGAGGATCGGGGGGAAATCCGTGCCTTGGCTCTTCCAGCTCCCAGAGGATCGCTTCACTCTGCATCAGTCTGACTTCTGTTTCCGTTGTCCCATCTTTCATTCAGGTGTTCCTGCCTCCTTCCTGCAAGGACGCCTGTGATTGTACTGGATACTCTAGGAGGCCTCTCCGTCTCAAGGCCATTAACTTAAGCACGTCTGTGAAGTCGCTGTTGACATACAAGGTAACATTCACAGGTTGCAGGGATTAGGATGTGGACATCTTTGGGAGGCCATTACCTGTGGGCCATAGGGAGGCCGCATTTTGCTTTGCTCAGTAAAGCCTTTGAGGCATTAATGGTGGATTCTATAGAGGCTAGACCAGCCAGGGAGGGCAATGTCCTGGCCAGCTGAGACCTCCTGAGCCCAAATTACACCTCTCTCAGGCAGCCCCTTTCTGTAAGCTGGATAGGTCAGAACAGAGGCCAAGGATGAGATGGACTAGGGACAAGACACTGTTCCTGGAGCCTGCAGACCCAGGATTCAGCTGCAGCTCAGCCAGTGACTTCCTATGAGATTGTGAAAAAGTCGCTTTGCGCCTGGGTTAAATGGTGCTGACAGTTCCTTCCTGGTTTGCCTTGCAGGACTGCCATAGTGCGTTAGAAGGTGCCTGGCCAGATCCCGGGTCTACATGGGGGTGTGGTTGCTATTGTTGATGAGAGTGATGGGAGGGGCTGGTGGCCTCAGTCCCAGAGTGAAAAATCAGGAGGCCCCGAGAGGAAAGGGAATAGCGTGTTCTAGGTGGTGTGGTCCAACCTAGGACCCACTGGCCTGACATCCAGCTTTGATCAAAGCAATCATTGGACTTGGTTGTTTGTTAAAGCAAAAGTCAAGGACTTTGAGAACCCATGTCAGGTTCAAGTTCAGTGCTGACAGACCAAAACTGCTGGTGTTTAATTAGGGACACCTCCTAAGAAATCCTAATCAGGCCCAAGCGCAGAAGAGCACTTCCTCCTTCAAACCCCAGCAGCTCACAGACTCCCAGCCATGTGTTGGGGGCATCTTTCCTGCTGCTCAGAAGAGGGAGAGGCTCAGGGACAGGAGACCCCAGGTGCACAGGTAGAATGGAAGACCAGGAAAAGAAGGTATAGGACCAAGTTCCCGAGGCCAGTCAGGAGCACAGCCTGGCCCTGGAGAAAGCCACCCACTCTGAGTTCCTGGGGTGGCAACAGTGTGTGTGTGTGTGTGTGTGTGTGTGGCTTTTGCAAATATCTAGCCCAGATGCCATGACAGGAGCCCAAGGGTGGGACAAGGAGTGGGAGGACTTCAGGGTTCCCCTGGGAGAGGTCCCGCCTCAGCAGCATTGGACATTTCCATCAGCTCTGAGATCACAGTGTCAAGGAAACTAGAAGCATCAACACTTATTTCAAAATTCTGCCCGGAAAAAAAATAGACACAACTTCTATCAGGAAGGGCTGGGGAAAATGTTAACAACATCTATGTAAAAAGCTAAAATTGTTACTGTATAAAACCTTTTGTAAAATGAGAATCCCACCCATTTAAAACAATAAATCATTCATAGAAGAAATATAAACTGGCACTGAATGTATTAAAAAAATTCAACCTTAAGGATTTCTGGCCAAGATGGAGGTGTAGGTAGATACCCTCTGTCTCCTCACACAGCCAAAATAAAGACAACAACAAATTTAAAAGCAAAAAATAAAAATAACCAGAACGGCTAGAAAATTGAACTGTATGAAAGTCTGACAACCAAGGAGTTAAAGAAGAAACGTAAGACTGGTAGGAGGGGTGGAGACAGGCAGCCAGGGCAGAGAGGAAGAGCAGCTTGGCGACTGGAAAACGGGGTGGGTGAGGCGGTGGCTGGAAGACCAGGGAGTCCTACATTGGATAAACTGGGAGGAACAACTGGGAAATGAGAGAGACCATGTAACCCAGGGTTCCAGCTCGGGGAAATAAAGCCTCAAAATCTCTGACTGTAAAAACCTGAGGGGGTTGTGGCAGAGGGAGAAACTCCCAGCCTCACAGGAGATTTTGTTGGAGAGACCCTAGAACGTACACAAACCCACCCACTCAGGAATCAGCACCAAAAGTCCCCAGTTTGCTAGTGGGTAGTGGGGGCTGTGACTGAGAGCCAGCAAGAGCCAAGCAAGCGGCATTGTTCCCTCTCTGGCCCCTCCCCCACACACAGCGCCACAAGGCAGCAATGTGGGTTGCCCCGCCCTGGTGACTATCTAAGGCTCCGCCCCTTACAACATAACAGGTGTGCCGAGACAAAAAAATATGGGCCAACTGAAAAAACAGATCAAAGCTCCAAAACTAGAACTAAGCAATGAAGAGACAGCCAACCTGTAAGATGCAGAGTTCAAAACATTGGTAATCAGGATGCCTACAGAAATGGTTGAGTATGGTTGCAAAATAGAAGAAAAAGTGAAGGCTATGCAAAGTGAAATAAAGAAAAATATACAGGGAACCAACAGTGAAGGGAAGGAAACTGAGACTGAAATCAACAATTTGCAACAGAAGGAAGAAATAAACCACACCGCTCTCCTTAGGGACCCAACCGGAATGTGTCCCACAACGTGAGCAGTACGGAAACTCTTGAGCATCTCCTTTGCCTTATCCTGTTGCTCACTGCTACTATTATAACTGTCCTTGTCCTTTAGAAGCTCTCTGCATCCCCCAACTGCCCCAAATAATCCACACCCCTCTCTTTTCCAGGAGCAGTAAGGGTTCCCCATCAGTCAGCATCCAGGCCTTCTACAACCTCTGCATAAGCATCCTAGCTGAGGCAGCATCGCAGCACTCCCCCGAACAGGACGTGCTCCAAGTACTATGGGACGCCTTCCTCCAGGGGAATGTCCAGGACTATTCCTGGGAACTAGTTGCCATGTGGCTAGAAGTAGACTGACCCTAGTTGGCATTTTCGTACTCTTACTCCTTCCTCTCTCTTATTCACCCTTACCAGACCCCTCTTTCAACCTAGCGGTCCATATAGCCCACTTCTTAAAGTTAAATAACCCCTGCTGGCTTTGCCTCCCCACCCGTAGCTGGGGGTGTATCCAGCCCCTACCACCAAGTCAGTGGGGTAATGTCTCTTGCAGTCTGGACTCCACAACCACCCACAGCGATACTTGGGGGCCTCAGGTTACCAAACGCTACCAAAATAAGTTACCAGACACATCTTCTGCCCACGACTGCCACTCTCCCAAGGGTCTCCTATTCTCGCACAGCATCAATCACTTGCACACCACCTTTCCCTTCTGTATCATCAGTCAAAGGAGTGAGGGAACCCTGGTTGGCTCACTTAACCCAAACAAGTGCCAACGGAGCTTCATAATCTCACAACCCCCTCTCAGAAATGTCCCGAGACTCTCCCTAACCAGGGTACCAAACCCTGGGGTAGGTGGAATCCAGAACCCTGGAGATGATACTGCTTTCTTACATATTCGCTTCCCAAGACCTGCGACTCTCACGGCACAATCCCAGCACAGACACCCACCCACCGCAATGGCCAGCCAGCCAGGAAAGTTAGCTTCCGCGACCTTCTTTCCCAAGAGGACCGGGACTGTCTTCCCCTGTACCAGGATTGCACTGTGGTAGTTCCTTATGGGAAAAAGCAGGGCTCTGTCTACTCTGAATTTATAGACCAACCCTTCCAAAATCCTACCATCGACCCCCTGGTTGCAGCATCTCTAGCTGCATAAGGACTTGAATACTGGGGTACCAAAGACTCTAGGACTAGAACACTTGTTAGCGCTGGATATGTCTCAGTAGAACCCAGCCCATTCTGCTGGCAGAATAGAAAGTTTCTGCAGAAATCCACCACTCTTCAGGGGTATATTGGGTTTGTGGACCATGGGCCTATTGGACCCTGCCCCCCAAAATGGAGAGGTATCTGCTCCTTGGGTTATGTTCTTTCTGACACATCAATCGCATGAGAAAATGCCTCACGCCCCTTTCCCCTTAGGGGACAGGGACACTTATTCAAAAGGGCCGGCCCATTGATCCCCATAAGAGCATTACTAGGAGTCCTCTCCATGGCTGGGGCCACGACGGGTGGCACTCCCCTAGGTGATCATTACCAATTATCTCTAGAAACAGTGGAGGCACTTATCAAGATGGGGGAAACCCTAGCTGCACCCCAGAAGCAGCTAGACCTCCTAGCAGGGGTAGCCCTTCCAAGCGGAAGAGTCCTAGACCTACTCACAGCATCAGAAGGAGGCACATGTCTGTATCTCAGAGAAGAGTGCTGTTTCCATGTTAACAGATCGGGCCAGGTCCAGCAAAACATTCAGGGTATCCTGGAGTCTGCTTCTAAAATCAAGAATCTGAGTCCCTCCATAAATCCTAGTTCCTGGCTCCCCAGCATGACCTGGCTACTGCCTTTCCTGGGACCCCTCTTCTCAATACTCCTACTCCTTATGCTCAGTCCATGTATCTTTAACCTGCTTGTAAAGTTCATATCTTCTAGACTGGAGCAGTTCAAAAACCAAATCGGGGCAGTGCTGGTCCTGCAACTCTGTCAACCAGGGCAAGCGCAAGCACAGCTCATGGAGATGGCTGAGGGGCAGCTCTACGACCCTTCCCAGCGGGAAGCAGTTCCGGAAGACAGACCTTCACTCATTTACCCCCAGCTTTGAAAAAATAATAAAAAGCAGTCTGGAATGAAAGGGTCAGGCCAGTTCCCCAGCCTGCCAGGCTGCTCATGACCCAGTCAGGCCAGTTTCCAACCCTCGGGCCTGCCTATGACTCAGTTGTCCCTGTGTTAAGCCTGTGGCTTAATCCAAACTCTCTCCCATGGCCCACAATACACATCTGGCACCAGCCACAATGGCCAGTGGCCAGACTGACCCTCCTGTGCCTGGGAACAGCCCACCCTTTGCCTAACCCGTTGCTCACATCCTGGAACCCTGAGGCACTCACCTGGAAGAAGAAGAGACTAACCCCTCCCCTACCCCCTCACAAACCCTGTACTTTTTCTTTTAAAACCCCTACTCTTGTCTTCTGCTGCTGCTGAAGTCGACCCTGACTCAGCCCACCTCTCAGCACAGCATTAAATAAAGACACTTGGGTCAGATCAACCAGTTCCTCCCACCTCTCTCTCTCATGCATTTCTAACACCTCTCACCTCTCCTGCCCAGGCAGCTGCCATCTTGAATCCTGTGCCCATCATTCCCTGGCTTTCCCTTTCATCTCTTTCAACTCCTATGCATATAGTACCTTTGTCTTAATTTTATTAAAAGAATATCATGTCTATATTTTTACGGGACTTTGAGAGACTGGACATTTTCCAAAGGCAGTCGGGTGGTGGTGAGGGTGGTGAGGAAGGAGGCTGGGATGCCACGCACATTTCAGTCCTAGGTGGTTGAGTAGTTGGCAGTGCCATCCAGTTAGACAGACACAGGAGAGGAGGGGAGGCTGGTGGTAAGGTGGTGGACGCAGGCCTCAGGAAAGCAGTAATTTAAACTACCGTTTATCGAGTACCTACTATGTTCTGGGCACTCTTCACAGCACCTGAAGTGCTTCACATGAATACTTAAGCCCCACGAACACCCACGAGTAGGCACTGTTATTGTTATCACTTTAAAGATGGGGAAACCGAGGGATAGAAAAGTTTAGTTGTTCTGAGTCTATCAACATAACAGATCACAATTTTCTGCTACAAACCTAAACATTCTGGTTAAAATAAAACATGAGATGTAAAAGAAAATGTTGACATAAAACAATATTTATAACTAGAAGACTTTACATAAAAGCAAGGGAAATTCTCGGGGGATGGAAGTAAAGAAAGCTCAAAGCCAGAGGGGCAAACCAGGCATTTACACATAAAACAAGCCCCGCTGAAGAGGAGCTCTCATTTAAAAAGCAAACATAAGCCACACAAAGAATAATTAAAAGCCACCAGGCACGGGGAAGAGTATGGAGACACAATAATTGGTAGCCCTAAATAATAAGGAAAAGTAGGAAAGCCAGTACCAGTTTGTTTAAATGATGAGGGAGAAAAGTTAGCCATAATGAAAGAAGTAGACACTAAGAGAACACCTGAGGCTAAGTCACTTACCCAAGGTGACATAAACAGTGACAGACTTGGGCTCCCCGCACTTGTGCTTGTATGTGCTGGGCTGAAGGTGTAGGTGTGAGGAGCCCGTTGGACATCCCAGAGTGGTAGAAATGGGGTCTAAGAGAAGTGGGATTGCCTGGCTTCACCGTCTGTCTCTCACACTACTCTGGTTGGCAGAGCTCCAGGACCAGGTGTATCCTCCCAGCATGGCCACCACCGCCTCCCCTCAGCCGCTGCTCACCACCAAGGTCGCCAGTTCTGAGAACAGCAGCTCCTTCTATGACTACGAGGACTACTTGGACCTGGAAGCCTTCCTGCTCTGCAGGAAGGACGAGGTGCTGTCTTTTAGCAGAGTCTTCCTGCCGGTCGTCTACAGCCTGGTCTTTGTGCTGGGCCTGGGCGGGAACCTCCTTCTTCTAGCGGTCTTGCTCCGGTACGTGCCTCGCAGGCGGATGACAGAGATCTATCTGTTGAACCTGGCTATCTCCAACCTCCTGTTCGTGGTGACCCTGCCCTTCTGGGTCATCTCCGTGGCCTGGCATTGGGTCTTTGGGAGTTTTTTGTGCAAGGCGGTGAGCACTCTCTATACCATCAACCTCTACAGTGGCATCTTCTTCATTAGCTGCATGAGCCTAGACAAATACCTAGAGATCGTCCATGCTCAGGCCCACCACAGGCTGAGGACCTGGGTCAAGCGCTGGGTCCTTGTGGTCGTGGTCTGGGCTGTGGCCCTGGCTGTCTCCATCCCTGACATGATCTTTGTGCAGGCACATGAAAACCCCGTGGGTGTGTGGAACTGCTATCCGGATTTCGGGGGGCACGGGACCTTCTGGAAGCTCCTTCTCCGCTTCCAGCAGAATATCCTGGGGTTTCTCCTTCCACTCCTTGCCATGATCTTCTTCTATTCCCGCATTGCTTTGGTCCTGGTCAGGCGGAAGCCCCCAGGCCGGGGCCGGGCTCTGAAGACAGCCGTCGCCCTCGTGGTGGCCTTCTTCGTGCTGTGGTTCCCATACAACCTCGTCTTGTTTCTGCACTCGCTGATGGACCTGAAAGTGTTATGGGACTGCAAGGCCAGCCGGTACCTGGATTACGCACTGCAGGTAACAGAGAGCATCGCCTTCTTTCACTGCTGCTTCACGCCTGTCCTCTACGCCTTCTCCGTCCGCTGCTTCAGCCAGTACCTGAAGGCGTCCCTGGCCACTGTGTGTGGGCGGCACCAGGCACCTTGCCCTCCCCAGGCCCCACTGTCCAGCTGTTGTGAGAGTAGCAACCTCACTGGCCAAGAAGAAATGACCAGCGTGAATGACCTTGGGGAAAGGCAGGCTGAGGACCCCCCCAACAAGGAGGGTGTAGGGGAAAAGGAAACCCAAGTGGCCATGCCACAGTCTGATGAGAGAGGATGGGACCCAGCTTAGCTGGGCATCCACCCAAATTCTTCTCTCCACGGGTCTCACTGATGATGTTGCTAAACCCAGCGGTCAGTTTTCAGTTCTCACCCATCACCAGCATCCGCTCACTCCTTCCGGGACATCAGGCTCCCTGAACTGCTGCAATAGTCGCCCCGCTGACCTCTGTTTCCTACCGTCATGTCCTCCTATCATCGATTGCAGTGGTCCTCAACCTTTTGGAACCAGAGACCAGTTTCTGTAACTACCTCTTTGTACTTCTTAATGCCCTCACCTCTTCATTCATTCCCCTACACCTGCCTCCCATCAGGCAACCATCAAAATGCTCCCTGGGCCCTGGCTGGTGTGGCTCAGTGGATTGAGTGCCTGCCTGCGAACCAAATGGTTGCCGGTTCGATCCCAGTCAGGGCACTTGTCTGGGTTGCGGGCCAGGTCCCCAGTAAGGGGTGCATGAGAAGCAACCACACATTGATGTTTCCCTCTCTTTCTTCTTCCCTTTCCCTCTCTCTGAAAATAAATAAATAAATAATTTAAAAAATTATCTCTGGGTCCGTGATTCTATTTCTGTTCTTCCTGTTTGTTTAGTTTGATTTTGAGATTCAATTGTTGATACATATGTACTTTTTGCCATTTTATTGTTCATAGTTTTGATCTTTTTTTTAATAAGTCCCATTTAACATTTCATACAATAATGGTATGATGATGATTAACTCCTTTAGTTTTTTCTTGTCTAGGAAGCTCTTTCTCTGCCCTTCGATTCTAAATGATAGCTTTGCTGGGTAGAGTAATCTTAGCTGTAAGTCCCTGCTTTTTCGTAAGTTTGAATATTTCTTGCCAATCTTGTCTAGCCTGCAGTTTCTTTTGAGAAATCAGCTGACAGTCTCATGGGAACTCCCATGTAGGTAACTAACTGCTTTTTTCTTGTTGTATTTAAGATTCTCTCTTTATCTTTAACTGCTCGCATTTTAATTATGATGTGTCGTGGACTGGGCCTCTTTGTATCCATCTTGTTTGGGACTCTTTGTGCTTCCTGGACTTGCATGTCAATTTCCTTCACCAAATTAGGGAAGTTTTCTTTCATTATTCTTTCAGATAGATTTCCTTTTTCTTGCTCTTTCTCTTCCCCTCCTGGCTCACCTAGAATGTGAATGTTAGACCTCTGAAGGTTGTCCCAGAGGCTGCTTATACTACCCTCATTTTTTTGGATTCTTGTTTCTTCTTGTTCTGATTGGTTGTTTTTTGCTTCTTTATATTTCAAATCATTGATTTGATTCTCAGCTTCATCCACTCTACTGTCGTTTCCCTGTAAATTGTTCTTTATTTCAATTAGTGTATCCTTTGTTTCTGAGTGGGTCTTTTTTGTGCTGCTGAGGTCGTCACTAAATTCCTTGGGCATCCTTATAACCAGTGTTTTGAACTCTGCATCTGATACACTGCTTATCTACATTCTGTTTAACTCTTTTTCTAGAATTTGATCTATTCTTTCATTTGGGCCATGTTTCTTTGTCTCCTCATTTTGGCAGCCTCCCTGTGTTTGTTTCTATGTATTTGGTAGAGCTGCTTTGACTCTGTGTCTTGGTAGTGTGTCCTAATATAGTAGGTGTCCCGTAGGGTCCAGTGGCACAGCCTCGCCTATCACCCAAGCTAGGTGAGGTGTGCCCTTTGTGTGGGCTGAGTACACCCTCCTCTTGTAGTTGAGCCTTGGTTGCTGTTGGCAGGTCAATGGGAGAGATTTACCCAGGCCAGTCAGCTGCAAGGACTGTCTGTGACCACCGACCACCAACCTCTACCCTCCATGGAGGATCAGCGGTTCAGGGGCAGGGTGGTGGTGCTGTGACGTTGTCTGTAGCTGCCCACTGGTTGTGCAGTCTCTGGGGTTTCCCCAGTGGTGGAGGCTAAGGCCACCCCCCACCTGGGCACCACCCAGTCTGAGCTCTAAGGCAATCTGAGATGGCTGCTGCTGATGGTGGGTTTGGAGAGTCCCAGAAGAAGCCAAGCTGTGAATCTAAGGTGGCTGCTGCTAGTGCTGGGCCTAGGGGTCACAGAGGCCAGCTGTTGCTTGTTTGAGAGGATTAGGAAGTTGTGAAGCATGAGCCAATACCAGCCATTCATATGGAAAAGCAGCTTGGGTGGGGTCATAATTTGGTTGGGGTGGAGTCTCAGGGGATCTCCAGGGCAGGGCAAACAGTGTTAGCCAGGTTGATGGAGTCTTAGATATGGCACCAGCTTGCCAGCTCAGCAGGGGGAGGGCTTAGCGAAGGGACAATGGCCTCTGCCCTCCTTGATGCCAGACACTTCAGTTCCTCCCTGTGTACCACTGGTGCCTTTCAAGCTGCCACCCTAGTGCTGGAGCTCAGAGGGAGTGAGTCTGAGTAGGTGAGTCTGTGTGTGGGTTCTTTACGAGGAACTGCTTGGGGCTCCAGAAATTTCTTCCACTGACTCAATCCCCACTGGTTTTTGCAGCCAGAAGTTGTGGGGACTTATCTTCCTGGCACTGGAACCCTGGGCTGGGGGGCCCAGTGTGGGGCTGGGACTTCTTGCTCCTGAGATATCCCTCCCGATTTTATATCCATCACACGTGGATTTGGGGCCAGCCCTTTCTGCATCTGTGCCCCTCCTACCAGCCTGGATGGATGTGGTTTCTTTAATTCTGTGGTCGTCAGACTTCTATTCAACTCCATTTTTGGTGGTTCTGCGTGGTGGTTGTCCTATAGTTTAGTTGTAGTTTTGATGTGGTTGTAGGAAGAGGTGGACCATGTCTGTGTTCACTGTCATCTTGATTGGAAGTCTTTGTGCAGCCATTTCAGTATCGAAGATGGATGAAAATACACAACATTTTTGGCATATTATGCTTTATTATTTCAAGAAAGGTAAAAAGACAACTGAAATGCAAAAAAAAAAAATTTTGTGCAGTGTATGGAGAAGGTGCTGTGACTGATGGAATGTGTCAGAAGTGGTTTTGAAGTTTCTTGGTTCTATTGACATTTTGGCCAAATAATTCTTTGCTGTGGGGCTGCCATACGCATTGGGAGATGTTTAGCAGCACCCCTGGCCTCTACCCACTAGAAGCCAAGAGCAGGAGACAGCCGACATACTCAAAATATCCAAATCAATGAGGTTATTGGTGAAAGTGAAAAATGTGTCTTATTTTATGTAAAAAGCGGACTTTTTGGCCAACCCAATACTCTGCACCCAACAGCCAGAGTAATCATAGCACCCTCAGCCTTCCCTCCCATCTTCAGAGAAACCTGAGGCCCACCCCCCCACTAGGCTGCTCCCGTCCCTCTAGTTCAGCCAGGGAAATATTGTTGTTATTTTGTTTAATATCGCAGCCTTGGTGGGGGCCCCAGGGTCTGGCAACCAGGAGGCACCAGTGACGTACCACCTGCGGAGCAGCCCACAGTGAAGGGCAGCAGGGCTCTGCCTGGGAGCAGGGCTGTCCACCCTCCACCCTGTGAAGGGTGGTGAGAGTGTTCAGGGCAAGTTACTGCTTAGGAAAGCATCTCTTTTCTTCCCCAGGTTTTGGAATTCCACCCTCGGCGTGTCATCCCTGGCTTGCTCTGTTGTTATAAGCTATCCTCAGAGAATACACACGGTAGGCTTTTCTCTGAGGGAGAAAGGAGTTGGCTCAGAAATGAGAAACTGAGGACAGAACAGCTGGGTCAGGACAGGAAGTGGCTGGATGCATCCCTGTGGGTCTCAGTCTTCCTGCTGCTTCGAGCCCTCTGCCAGCAAAGGAAGGGTGGCTCTTGGAGAGGGTATCTCCAGCCATCCCCATGCAGGCGCCCTAGAACCACAGGTGCCAGTGGTGGGAACTGGCCTCCAAGTGCCCACTCCAGTTCTGGGTACTCCCTGCTTCCTGGGAGGCCTGTTGTCGTGGTGAATGTCCTTGGCTGTGGGATGGAGCACCTGTGTTCACCCTACACCTGACCCACCAAGGCTTCCCTGGGTTCCAGGCTCACCCTCACACCAGTTCCAGGCTCCACGAGGTTTGCTCTCGGTTGAGGCCTCCTGGCCCTGACTCAGTGGACTTGGGCCACCAGCCCTTCCCCGCCAGCCTGTCCACAGGCTCCTGGCCTGCATTGCTTTGGGCGTGGGGGAAAGGACAGGATGCAGCACCTAGGTCTGGGCAGGGTCGAGGAGGTATGTGAAGGCCTCGCCACTTTGCTCCGTCCCACAGCGCTGGGGCACAGGGCCTGGCTCTGTGGGCAGGTGGTCGGGAAGCTCTGCAATGGGTGACCCCCAGCCTCCCAGCCCCCTTGTCCCTCTCCTGTGCTCCCTACCAACTCCTCCTCGTGCTCCTGGCCCCTTGTGGAACAGGATGGGACATCCTGTCTTCTCCTAACCAGTAGAACCTCTCTCAGGCCCCAGGCAGATGCCTGGGCAGATGTCCTCAGCCCAGGTCTATTATCCTGGCAAAACTCCATGCAGAACAGGCAACCACAACAAGAAGGAAGAGGCCAGAGATGTGGGATGGGGTAGCAGACAGAGGCCCCACTGGGTGGTCCTGGCAGGGGTCCCGGCTTCAGGGACCCCTACACCTGCTGCCACAGTCCTAGCCCTGGCCAGGGTCCTGCCATCAGCCTGCTGAGCTCTGGCAGCAGCCCCCTCTCGCACCCTCCCAGCCCTGGTAAGCATGCCTGGTGACAGGGATTGTCTCTAGTTCGTGTGCCTGAAAGCTGAGGGCGGGCAGGGAGGGGCAGGAAATGATTTGAGGGCATAAAGTAAACTAGCCGAGACTGGAAGTCTGGTTTCTATCATTTAATCTGCATCTGGAGGATTGGGGGGGGTCAGAGATGAAGGAATAAGTTTCCATGCCCTATGGACCCCAGCATGGGGAGGGGGCACGAGGAGGAAACCAGGACAGAGAGCAAGGACTCATAACAGGTGTGCTGTGATACCGGAGGTGCTAGGGGAGCCGTTGGAGCGGGAGGCCAGAGGATGGAACGGGCCAGATCTAAGAAGGCTTCAGGAGTAGCTGGCACCGGGGTTGGCAGGAAAGGCAAGCAGCACGCTTTACAGACATTCCCACCAGGAAAGGCTGGAAAAGTTGGACTGCACTGCGTGGAAAATTTGGGGACCGACTGTGCCAAACCTTAAATGCCGAGTGTGTGAAGGGAATGGGAAGCCGGTAAATAAAACAGTGCCAGTTAGAGGTGCTTTTGGAAAACAGTGTCTGGCAGCAGGGAGGACAGAGGGCCTGCAGGCCGGGTGTGGAGGGAAGCGCTTGAATAACTCCTGTGTGGAAGGCGGGGTTTCTGCAGACCTGCTGTTCCCCTGGGCAGCCACTGGCCACAGGGGGCTGTCGCGAGCTTCACGTGTGGCTGGCTGGAACATGCCGCAAAGGTAAAAAGGACGTGCCAGTTTTGAACACACAGTACAATATGCAGTTGATGTACTGTAGAATTGTACACCTGAAACCTATGTAACTGTATTAACCAATGTCACCCCAATACATTCAAATTTTTCAAAAAGTACATACCTGATTTTGAAGGCAATACCGAAAAAGAAATGTGTCAACTAGGAAATTAATTAAAAATTACCCACGTGGCTTGCCTTACGTTGCTATTGCGCAACACCGTTTCTAGAACATGGCTTCCAGAAGACATGGAATGGAACTGAGAAAAAATTGAGTGGGGGGCAACGGGGCCTCGCAGTTGGGAGCTGCTGCGCCACTTGCGGGGACCAGCTTCTGTGCCACAGGAGCGGTGGAGGCGGGCGTCATCCGTCAAACAGAGCTGTCCTCACACAGGTCCCCTCCCCGTGGATTTCCTGTGGAAGGAGGACTCTGCCGAACCCACCGTGAGACAGAATGATTAGCCTGTGAGGTGTCTAGAAGGAGGCCAGAGAGCAAGGAGGACAGAGGTAGAGGGTGCCACAGAGCCAGAGGCAGCGGTAGTTGGCGGGGGTCTGGAGCTTCAGAGGGGCGAGAAGAGGTGGAGACCCCAAGGGCTCCCCCTAGCCAGGCTTGCAGCCCCCCTTGCAGGCCGCGCTCACTCAGGAGACCGCAGGCGGTACCGGAAGCGCACGTCGTGGCTGGGCTGCGTGGTGCCAAAGCCCCAGCGCTGGGGGTCCACGGGTGGCATGGGCGTGTCAGGGTCCACCAGCTCCAGGTCGAAGTGCGTGATCATGAGCAGGATGAAGAGCTTCATCTCGCTCAGGGCCAAGAACCTCCCGGGGCACATGGAGACGCCCGAGCCCCATGGCATGGTATAGTGGTGGATCTTTTTGCCTGCCTTGTAGAAGTCCACTTTCCGGGTGCCGTCGGGGTTGAGGAAGCGGTCGTACTTGAAGGCAGTGGGCTGGGGGTGGATGTCGGGGTCCATGTGTACTGAGAGGTAAGGAAAGAGGGCCACAATGTCCCCACTGCGGAGCTGGTACTCCTCCCCGCTGGCCATCTGCAGGGTGTGGTCACCATTCACCACCCTGAGGAGGGTGGGCGCTGCCCGCAGGCGAAGTGTCTCCTCCATCACACTGTCCAGCACTGGGGTGCGCTGCAGGGTGCTGACCTCGAAGTCGAAAGACTGCCCGGCCTCCAGCCTGGCCTCCCCCAGGACGTGGGCAGCCTCCTCTCTCAATGCCTGCATGGCTTCTGGGTGCTTCAGCAGGAACAAGAGGGCCCAGAAAGAGGTGGGCCCCGTGTTCCCCTGGGAGGCCCAGAGCATCATGAAGTTGAACTTGTCCTGCATGGCCGGGGCTACTCCCTGCTCCCTCAGAAACTGAAGCATGTAGGCTATCCAGTTGCTGATACCATCCTTCTCCAGGCTGTGTGTCACAGACAGGGTCTTGTGGAAGAGACGCTGGAGCCGGCCCACTTCTAGCCACTCCCGGGGCCCCAGCAAGGAGTAAACAAACCTGGGGAACAGGCGGTCGAACTTGCGGAACTGTACAAATAGCTCCTCTGCCTGTAGTAGGTCCTGTTCCACGTCCTTTGTGCAGCCAAACAAGCTCAGGTAGCCGGCCTTGAACAAGGCGCTGTAGCAGAAGTGAAAGAGGCCATCCTCTTGCCAGCTCCTGGCATCCGGACGCTGGCCCGCCGGCCCCAGGATGACCAAGGACAGGCAGTCCCGCATGGTTTTGTTGAGATCCTCCAAGCCGTCGCCCATGAGGTGTTTGGTGCTGGCTGAGTGTATCATCCGGTGGTCTCCCGGCCCGGACTGGTACCCAAATACCTTTAGCACCAGTTTTTCCGCATACTCCACAAAGTCTAGTTTCCTCTTCGTGTCCCTGAGGATGGGGCCGAAGGAGAGGGGGTCCATGAGGAAGGTGAAGTACTGGCCCCCGAGCTGCACTGTGAACACGTCCCCATGCTTGGCCCGCATGTGCTTCAGGAATTCCAGCATATTCCTCCGGAAAGCCATGGCGTGGCCCAGCCAGGGCACAGAGCCTTTATCCAGAGGGGGCTCCTGGGGCCTGCGCTGCCGGAGCAGCCCCAGCAAGCACAGGTATCCCACCACGGCCACCAGAAGGGCTCCCAGCACTGGGCCCCAGAGCACCATGGCTGTGCTCTCCCAGGGTAAGAGCTGGACACGCTGCTCTCTGGGTGCCGGAGAGCTGCTGGGAGGCCTTGACGATGGAAAGGTCTGCCTGCCTGAACCTTGCCCCGTGGCTGCAAGTTATAATAAATAACCCTGGCGAAACAGCGTGTGGGAGTGCAATTAGCACTTGCTAGAGCCTGCTCGTGTGGGAGGACCACTGGGACCGGAAGGAAGCCTCTGGCTTACCGCCACGGCCTCCTTGCCAGCTTCAGGTGTTGGGCTGGCCTTTTCAGACTCAGCTCCAGCGTCTTCTCTATGAAGCTTTCCTTGACCTCACTCCCACCCCCACAGCTTGCTGACCACTCATGACTTTATTTACTCATGTGCAATAAATAAAGTAATGATGCACTAATTTGCTATCTGATTCATCAGAAATGCACCGAGCACTCCGTTTCACATCCACCCTCTCTTCATATGACTTCAGTCTCCAAGCCTCTGGCCTCGGGCCCTGTCCCTGGCCCAAGTGGCTTGCACACTTCTCTAACGAGTGCAGACTGGAAATCTTGAAACTATGAAATGCCGGAGATAGTAGGGACCTCAAACCAATGGCTTTATTTCACAATAGGGTTCCAGTGAAACGGGGACTTTGACAGCTGCCCTGGCTCGGGTGAGGTGAGTTGGCTGTTTACTCAGGGCCTCTGGGACATGTCAGGTCAGGTCCCAAGGAGAAACCTGTGCCCTTGACTCTGACGGTTTAGTCCAGCAGCCTCGCCCATTGTTATAATAGGTGAAGTTCAGACTCAATTCAGCCACTTCTGGCCACCCCCAAGCGACTCTAACTTTCTCGGTGACCTGCAAACAGGGACTCAGTCTCCTCAGATAACCAGAGGATTTCCACATGCCCTCTTTGAGTGAGTTCCCTTTGCCTTGTGCTCCCCTCCACAGGATATCCACACTTCCTCCATGAAGTCCTCTCTGATTGCTCGGGGCACAGCAAGTACTCAGCACCATGAACTTTCTCCAGCCTTAGAATTCACTAGGAATCTTTGGGCCAACTCCAATGAGCTGAACTTTGTCCCCCAGTTTTTAATGGGTGGCAGCACCACCTTACAGTCATTCTCACCTTTATTCATTCATTTCCTCACACCCGCTCATTCATTTATTCCCTCCTTCCTTGGAACAGCCCCATCTATGCATTCAACAGATATTTACTGGCCACTTACTGCCAGGAATTTTGCTACAATCCTGAATGAGACAGACACAGTCCCTGCCCTCTTAGAGTTATGGCCTAAGGAAGGGGAAAAGATATTAAATCATTGCCCAGAGAAGATGTCATTCCAATTGTGCTAAGTGCTGCAAAAGAGAAGAGCAGAGTGGGAAGTGGGTGGGGAGTCAGGAAGACTCCATTAATCAGGTGGTAATTAAGTAAAGACCTGGAGGATACTACGGAGGGCAGGACCAATAAAAGGACATGGGTCCTATCAAGACAGCATAAAGTATCTAAAGCAAAGTGGAGTCATCATGTCAACCAAGATGGCTGCCCGTCAGCCATGGCACTTTGGTTCAAGAGGGAAACTACCTAAGTCAGAGCAGACACATCTGGCAAGGAGACACACCTAAGATATCTGCACACGTGACCAGAGTAGCTGTGTCTGCAGAGCGGGACCACTCATAGACAGGCTCCTGGGGAAATTCTGCACTTGCCATCCTGGGGGCCAAGCAGAACAGCCATGTACCACCCATGGGCTCCTGGGCAAATTCCCCACTCAGCATCAGAGGTGCCAAGACACTTATCGAAAGACCCAGAAGGGTGGGAGCACACCACTCTCAACGTATAACAGAGGCGGGCTCCAGACCACTGCTGAGACAGCCGAGCTCCACACACCAGAGGGCTGCTCCACGCCACACTGCTGCCCCTTGGCACAGGCGGCCAGAGGCTCTGCCCTGCTGGACTGAGGACTTCGCCTGCCCCGCTGCCCGCCTGGCTCCGGAGGTTTTTTTCTTGCAAGACGCTGACAATTCCCTTGCCCACCGTGCTGTCTCCTGGACCTGCAGACTGAGACTCTGGGACTCGGGTCATTATCCCCCATTGGTTGTTCTGTGTGGGGGTGATACATTTCTCTTAGATTGTTAGAGTGTGAGTAGGACATCAGTGTATGTTGATGTTCTACTTTGAGTGAACATCATTCGGTAAAAGCTGAGTGAATAGCATGGTTACTGTGCGTGCCCTGTGTCTATTCCTTGGTGCCGGCTGCTCAGCAGGCAGCTAGCCAAGCAGTTGCCCGACTGACTTACAGGAGAGGCCCTATCACGAACATACATGACAAATGCCAAGGCCAGGTCAATGGGAGTTGTGTGTGGTGGTGCTGCTGCCAGAGGGGCGGGCCGCTCAAAGCATTTGGCAGAGCTGCCCTGAGATACAGAGTGCGCACCCGCTCCGGCCAGTGTGGCTGCAGCGCGGAGGGAAGAGCCTCCAGCAGGGTGCGGGTTCCGCAGGCTCAGCGCAGACTCGCGCTTCGGACCATCACGCTTCACTGAGCTCTCTGGCACTAGTCCGTCTGGCCACCCCGGTGTCTGGATTCAGCCCCGAGGGCCCGAGGGACGAACGGGCAGTGACTACTGGCTTCCGCGAGCCGAGGCTGGCCCGCCCCAGGGAAATTGGCCTTCCCAGCCGCCCCCACCCGTCCGCGGGGACAGCAGTCAGCGATCCACAGAAAGCAGGGCGAAGCCTCGACACGCCTCTGCCTTCCACCCTTCTGCCGAAGCTCCGCGGAAGGGTGGGGACGAGGTCACGAAGATCCGCGGGGCCGGGGGGGGGGGGGATGGCCTGGAGGGACCAACGACACGCAAAGGCGGCTTCCCGGCGGGTGCCCTAGTGTGGCCGTGGGCCTGAGAGCAGGACAAGCGGTGACGCCTGCGCGATGTCATCTCTGGGGCAGCGCGGAGGGCGAACCTCGGTGCCGAGGCGCTCCCTGTCGGTCAGTGCTGGGGATTTGCACCAACTCGCTGGGTATCTGCCAGCTCGTTTGCAGAGCAATCAGTAGCGGGGCGGGGCTGGGGCTGGAGGAGGACTGGCGCAAGGGGTGCCTCCTTCCCTCCCAGCACCGCTGTTTCTAACCTGCGCGATAGCGAAGCCGCCACTGTGGCTCAGGCTACTGGCAGCTCTCGTCTCCTTTCCCCGCGCGAGCCTCGTTCCGTTCGTTGTCCTTCAGCATTCTGTGTGCCTGTTTTTCGCCTCATTTGCACATCCCAGGGTGGGCAGTGGGGTGGGTTGAGTTCTCTAAAGAGGGCACAAGCGAGTCTCTGGTCCCGTCTGCTCTCGTCTGCCCAGTCCACGTATTGCCCAGGGTTTTGAGCAACTGGGCACAGACCAGAGAGACGGTTCTGTTGACCTGTTGGGGTTCCTATAGTGGGGTTCTCTGTGGGTTCTGTAGTCCAGTTGCACCGTCTGTACCCCAGTCTTGTTTGCCCTTTGTTCCAATTCTAGATGACTTGGGCTGCTCCCTCAATGCCTGCCACTTCTGCCCGCTGCCTCCCCCCCGGATGCAACAGTGGCACCGTTGAAATAAATAGAGATGCAGGGGAGAATCATTTCATGCTGCCTTTAGATTGGGTGATAGTCTCATTTAACTTAGGGATGGGCTTATTTATGGTCCCTTCACCTGCCTAGCCTTCAAGGATCTTTCTTTTTTCCAGAAATTGAAGGAAACTCCGCCATGGCAGCTGGGCTCTTGACGGTCCAGCCCAAAGTTAATCACCTTCTCGTCAGCATCGCATATACCTGTGTTAACCTAACAACAAAAGCCAAAGTGAGAGGCAGCAGGTGTTTATTTGAGGTGAAAGGACAGCTCTTCGGGAAGCACTGATTCACGCAGAAACCCAAATAGTGTTCCAATTATGGGATAAAGGGAAGGGAATGAATACGTGAATAGAAGGGACCGAATGTACAAACGGATAAGGGCCAGACCGTATAGAAAAACAGAACTCTGACCTTCAATCTTCAGCAACCAGCCCCGGAAGCCAAAATAACCCCGGTAGCCCCAAACAGCCAGCATTTGATGAATATGGTCCCTCGGCCAATTGTGAGAGATGTTTTGCTTCTAGCTAACCCTCATGCTAACCTTCTCCAACCAGAGCCTACCTGAAGCCTTCCTGTTTTCTACTATAAACCTTTCCCACTTCTCTGCCTACTTTGAGACTCTGCCAGATGCCAGTAAGTGACTAGGGCCAGCTCCCTTTCTATAATAAACTCTGAATAAATAGGCTTTGCTTGTTCTCATATGGGTGGTCTCTGTTTATTTCTGCAACCCTGTTTAAAAGCTTAACTTCCTGTTGTGCTGTGTGATGCTGGGTAAGCCATTTCCTCTCTTTGGGCCTTATTTTCTTCAACTGAGAAACGGGTTCAACATTTGTTTTATTCAACAAATATTCCTTGGCACATAGAGAATTTGGGCCCTAAGAGGTGCTGGACATTGGGCGGCTGTTGGAGGCACAAAGACGAACCTATCAAGGAAGGAGGCTATTCTCTGGGAGTGTAAAACCTGGTAAAGGAAGGCAGATAGGTTAACAGGCCTAGTGAAGTAAAGTATATAATGCTCTGTGTCAGCACCCATGCTGCAAGGGCGCAGCAAAGCGGAGAAGGGTGGTCAGTGGGAAGGCCTCCAGGAGAGGATTCCCAGAGGCAGCCTCCCCTCCAGCTGCCAGCTCTCCCACCTACCCCATCCCTGCAGCAGCGTGACCCCAGGGACGGTCAGTGTTTCGGGGAGAGCTGGACCCCTCTCCCCTCCCTCCTTTGCAGGGAAGAGAGGAGGACCACAGAGATGAGCCGCCCTCCCTCCTCCTAGACAAGCCAGAATGGCATGAGTACTTCAGCCTCCACTTCCCTGGTGGGGAGCCCAGG
Source organism: Desmodus rotundus (assembly GCF_022682495.2). Lineage (NCBI taxonomy): Eukaryota > Metazoa > Chordata > Mammalia > Chiroptera > Phyllostomidae > Desmodus > Desmodus rotundus. The sequence continues at coordinate 127,041,887 of NC_071394.1, forward strand.
CTCCCGTGGAGGGTGGGGTGCTGGCAGGTGGGAGGGGGGGCTTGCATGGCTGGTGGGACTCCCGGGCACAAGGCTGCTATGCCAGGCCTGCCTGGGTCCAGAGCATCCCTTGCTGACCCTGGGCAGCCCGCAGGAGGGCCCTGCTCATGCTCACTTCCCCATGGGTGGCCGAGGCCAGGGCAAGCCTAATGAACTGGGCGCACTTGGGCCCTGCGCTGGAGCTACTGCCGGGACAGCTCACGCCCGCCCAGACGCTCCTGGTGAGTGCGGGGCAGGCACCACGAGGCTCGGTTCTGTCCCGGGCTCTAGGCTCAGATAAGGGGCAGAAAGGAGGCAGTGTGGCGACCGGGAAGGTGGGGTACATCCCAGAGTGGAGGGCAGGGACAGAGTATATTTGACACCCTGCAGACTGACTGACACCCAGGGGAAGCACACCTGCCGCTGGCTGGCTGCACAGTCTGAGCCTTGGGCTGCGGCAGAAGTGTTCACAGTGCTGTGCACGGCGACACATGTCCAGAAGGTGACACTGGGTTGAAGAGCTGGTTACGTTTGAGGTGGGTCTTGAAATGAACGTGAGTTTGCAGGCTAGGGAGGGAGGAGCTGGGTCTTCAGGCAGGGGATCTCCAGGTGCCAGGGCACATATCTGGGCAAAGAAAGTGTTTGGGTTCTTAACAGGTTGGTCACAGGAGAAAAGATAAGGGTGGTGGCTGAAGAGATGATCCTTGGCAGGTAAACTGGGCCCCGGAATAGTGAATGGAACTGTTTGTGGTGCTGAGGATTTGGACTTTTTCAGGTAGGCGAAGGTGAGCCAACCAAAGCCTTTGAGCCCCAGAGCGCAGGGTGGGTTGCTGTGGGGACTCTATAGGGCAAGAGCTGACATGACCTCACACAGGACCTCCTTGCCCAGCCCCTAGCCCTGTGCTGTGGGTACAGTGGGAGGAGACTAGATTCCTGGTGCCCCCTGCCAAGGCCTCAGTTCCTCATCCCCTCAGTTTGGGAGACCCGGCCCCAAATCAACCTGGTCTTGCAGAAGTCTGAGCTTGAGTGCTCTAAGAGAGGGCGAGAACCAGAAAGCTCCATTCTTCCGCAAGTGCGATCGCCCACTTGCTCACTCACACTCTCTGAGCACCTGCTCCTCTGTCCACGCCCTGACCTTGGAAGCCTCTGCCCCCTCTGCCCTGGGTCTCCTGCCTCTTTCCCTGGACGTCCTCTTCTTGTTCTCCCTAGTAATGTCCCTTCTTTCCCCTCCTTCCCTGGAGATACTGGCCTGGGAGGAGCCCTGGGATGACTCTGTCTGCCCACTCACCTGCCTGTCCCATTTCCTTCCCCTCGTTCCCCTCGAGAAGCTTTTCCATTTCCCAGACCAGCTCTGGTTTCCCAGCTGGAGCGAGGGGAAGCACCCAGGTGCTCCACTCCTCAGGGAGCTCTGGATGGAGAGCGCCCGAGGGGCATGTCCTCAGGTGACTGGGGACGTGAGTGTCAGTCATCTGACAGGTTCCCTTGTCTCGATCTTTACATTCTAGTGGGTATGCGTTCTCTTCACCTAGTGCTGTCAGACACGCGTGGATTGCTTCTTGTCCTCTGTTCCCATGGTTTCCCGTCTTCTGGTTTTATTCATCCTGGCTCCTCTGGGTGCCATCCTCATTCACCTTTTTCTCTTCATCTCCCCAGTTCTTATCACGGCTGCTGTGTCTTTACCCCCTGATTTTCTGTTTCCTCTGATCTGAGGTGGGCTTTCTGCTTTCCTGTCCTGCTTATGATGTCCAACAGAAGATTCCGACCGCCCTTCGGGGTACCATGGCCATTTTTGCATTAGAAATCAAGAAGTTTCAATAGCCCTGGTCACTGTGGCTCAGTTAGTTGGAGCGTTGTCCTATAACCGAAAGGCTGCGGGTTCGATTCTTGGTCAGGGCACATGCCTAGGTTGCTGGCTTGATCCCTGGTCAGCGTGGACCATACGCATGGATCCCCAGTCCGGGAGGGTACGGCAGGCAACCCGTCGCTGTTTCTCTCTCACACAGATGTTTCTCTCTCTCCCTTCCTCTTTCTCTAAAAGCAATAAAAAGTGTCCTCTGGTGAGGATTACAAAAAGGAAGAAGAAGTTTCAATAACCCTGAACCAAATGGTTCCTATCCCTCAGGGATTTCTGGTGGGGAAAGCCCTGGCATTCCTTTAGGTCCTGTATGGGGCTTTGCTGTCAATCTCTGCTCTTCTCCGCCTCCCTGTGTGTTGGCTTTGCCTGCAGTCTGGCTCCTCTCGTGGGTATGAGGTGATTGCTAGTTGTGAATGGTACCCAGGGGAGAGCAGGGCAGGCCTTCTTCAGACTTCAGCTGTCGCTGACCAGAGTCCCGAGTGTTGCTCCTGGGAACCATCTTAAGCCTCCTGCCAGCTCTAAATCAGGTACTGTGGCCAGGGAAATGCTGTGTGCTGATTGGCTAGGCCTGGACTGCTGATCCCTGAATTGGTCTCTCTTGTAGTGAGTGGGGTGGGACAACCAGCTTAGCTTAGACCAGTGAGGGGCCCAGACTGGGAGCTGGGGTTGGGATCATTCCCACCCCAAAGGGCATGGTTACTCTGTGATGGGGGAGGGGTGCAATGGATGGAGAGAGGGAACTACGATGTGCTCTGCATTCTCAGGATCTCGGTGCTTCCCCTCCCTGCCACCCAAGGGAATGTCCCATCTGTGCTTTAGGCAGAAAGCCAACAGCTAAGTTATTCCTTAGGCCAAACCCTAACTCCCTGACCTGCAGCAGACCGGGGAGCACAGGTTCCCACTCCAAGCTCACTTTTGTCTCAGAGAAGCGAATACTCGGGAACACACAGTTCTTGGCTTCGGCAGCATCAAAAGGTCGTCATGTGGAAGGTGCAGAGTTGGTTTGCTTCCTGGGAGGCTTCAGATGGGAGTTACAAAGAGACACATCTGAGCCAAGCCCAAAGACTAGTTTATTAGAGTGGACCTTTGTGATTACAGGTGTCTGCCATTAGAGTAAGAAGGGGGCTCTGGAAGTGGCCGGGGAGGGTGTGAGGCCGTTTCTTACGGATGCTGTAGACAGAACCATAGTCGACCCTCTGGGGAAGGAGATGGCAGTGGGTGGATGGATAGGAAGGAGGGAAGCTGAGATCGCTGTTTCCCGACACAGCCTCCGGAGCAGCTCTTTGCAGGTCCATCCCTTCCTGCTTCTTTCTCAGGTGCGGAACGTAAGACACCTTAGTCTGTAGAACAGACTTTAGTCTTTCCTGTTTCTTGTTGACATCTTAAGGTGAGCGATCTGTTTTTATCCTTTGGGGAACTGATGGAATAACAACGTCCCTGTTCCGTTATTTCCTATCCTTTACATTCCTCTGCCTCTCAAGTTCCAGGTCGTCTCTGTTTCCGGTCTTTCCACCCACCTGCCTTCCCTTTTACAACTTTCGCCTCTGCTCCTTTGCTCACGCCCCGCCCCTCGCACTGAGCCAGCCTAATGTATATCTCGGCAGGCTGTCCCATTTGTTGTTGTTGCTGAGGTGTTCCACCCTGCCCTGCATCAGAAGGCTCGGCCTGGACACGGTGTTCCCCTAGTGCAGCGGGGCCTGAGACAGAGTCGCCGAGCTCACAGCATACATGGTGTACCCCTAATTTCTCAACCAAGAGCAAACTTAACCCCCAAGCTTCCAGCTTCGATTTGAATTGGCACAGTTCATTTAATTTGGTAGATTTGGGGTCTTACACTCAAAGTGAACAGATGACCTAGAGTCAACCAGTATTTTAAAAGTAAACACTTGTATTTTACTCATGTGTTAGTTGCCAGGGATCAGAAAAAGTAATATGTGGCCCTTACCGCAGAAGACCTCACAATCTAATAATAGGACATTATACAGAAACGTCTAATTACAGCAAAATGTGATGCTATCAAAGAAGAGTGTATAAGACTCTGGGAGAACAAAGAAGGTAAGGAGGAGGCAGCCTGCCCAGCTCTGCCTCAGGCGGTTTGGGGAAGCGCTTTTCATAGCAGCCCCGGGACTGGGTTGCATAAGACTGCACTTCCTTGCAGTGTGAAGTGTAGGAGGGAGATTCTTCTGGCTGCTCCCCTCTGTGCGGGAGGAGCTCAGGTTCTGCAGGTGAACCACAAAGGATTCTTGATTTCTGACCAGGTCTGCTGCCCCGAATCCTGGTTTGTTCTTGTTGTGCTACAAACTGGACCACCTGGGAGGAATTCTGACTTGTCCTCTTTAGATTCAGTTGAATTATTTCCTGAGAGCACCTCTCCCCCCATGCTCACTCAGTCTGGTGCTGGGAGGCACAGCCCTCAGAAACTCTGTGTCTAGTAGATGCCTTTTGCTTTTGGTGGTTTGTTGTGTGTTAGCTCCCTTTTTCCATTTCAGCTCGATCAGGGTCTCTGAGACACAGGGGTGGCACTGGGAGAGAAATGGATATATTAATACCACTTGGTGACTTCAACCCAAGGCTGAATCAAAGCGTAGACCAGCTGCACTGCAGAGCATGGCCACACGGTGGTGCTGTTTACCTCTTCAAGGCCTCGTTGTTTAAAACATCTGCCTTGGGCACCCCTGATTCTGGGACCGCCTGGTTGTGTCCAGTCCTGCCGGCCAGCCCTGAAGCTCAGTGCGTTTCCTCCTTGGCATGCCTTCTGAGGGAATACTGTCTGCCATGGTGAAGGCCGTTCATGATCCCCATTACCCAAGATCCCAGGATTTGTCCTCAGACGCTAACCAGTGACTGCCGACCTGGGAAAGCAGGGCCTGGCTTTGGGAAGCATGTTGAGCTGGTGCTGCCCCTCCTTCACCCCCTAGACCAAGGGTCCCCCACCTCCAGGCCGCAGACTGGTACCAGTCCCGGCTTGTTAGGGACTGGGCCACACAGCGAGAGGTGAGCATGAATGAAATGTGCTTGAATCATCCCAAAACATACCCTCCTTCACCAGGCCCGTGAAAAAATCGTCTTCCACAAAACAGGTCCTTGGTGCCAGAAAGGCTGGGGCCCGCCGTTCTAGGCTGCTGCTTGGGTGCAGGAACAGGGTAGGGGGCCATCAGAGCTTCATCAAGGTCTCTGTGAGCACCGCCTTGGTCAGGGGGGTGGAGAAGAGGTGTCCTTTGATGAGCCCCCATAAGGCGTTAAGCTCCTTACACTCACCGTCTGTTTAAAACTTTCCAACGCATGCCGCGAGGTGGGCATTACTCCCATTTCATAGACAAGGAAACTGAGGCTGGGTGGGCGCATGATCCGTCCAAGACTACACAGCTCAGGGGTGATGCTCCACGGCTCCCAAGTTCTCTTTCTTCGTGTGGTTGGTAAGATGGCACCCCACCCCTGTAGCACGTACAACTACCTCAGGGAGACGACTTCTAAAAGTACGTTCAATTAAAAAAAGGTGACAGCAACCTAAAATTGATGAGATGGAGCTACTTTGATTGGCAGGGAAATAGTCACAATATATTGCTAAGTGAGGAAAAGCAAGCTTGAGAACAGGAGTTAGTCCTCAGTGGAGGCGAACCGAGAGAGGACTGTGCCCACCGCCCAGATTGGGGAGGCTTCCCCGGTTTCCCACCAGTCACCCCCTCCCGAGGGCGAACCGTGTCTATTATGTACCGCCGGCGAGCGCTGTCTGCTCTGCGCACAAAGGAAATAACTGGCTGTGCGAACTTGTAGGTTCAGATGCTCTCACCGCATTTAGCCTGTGACATGCATCCATGCTGTGGCGTGTGACAGAGGCCTTTCAAAACCGCTGAGCGCCGTCCCACTGACTGAATGTACTGCTGGGGGATGGACATGTGGGTGTGAATGAAGCTACTGTGAACCTCCTTCTGCTTGTCTTTTGGCTGACGTGGTCACGCGTCTCCTGAATATGTGGGTTGTCTCCAGTCTGAGACCCCAGGAATAACGCTGCGACGAGCGTGCTGGCACCTGGCCGTTGGGTGCAGGTCTGCGGGCGGGTGTGCGGGGTCACAGAGCGCGTGGATATTCAGTCCGAGCAGATAGCCAGAAAGGTTTCCACCATGGTGGTACGTCTTGTTTGTTACGACATTCGGCACCAGACGCAGGAGGTGCGGCAATGCTCCCTGGATGAGTACATGGAGAGGGAGGGGCCGGGGGACAGGGAGTGGGGAAAGTACGTGACAGAGAGTGTCAGCGTTGCAGACACGCTTTGTCACAGAGTCACAGGCACAGCCAACACTGATTCTCGTTAGTTAGCTTTCATCTTGGAGGGTACTGCTTCAGCCCGGTCCCAGGTGCTCCCAGGGAGCCCAACGGCGGACAGCTGGGCCACTCCGGGTCTCTAAAAGGTCCAGGCACTGAATGAACGTCACTAAGCTGTTAACCCAGGTGCCAGCCCCCAGCTAACTCCTGGCTGTGGACTCCACGCCCTGTCCTCTCTCCAACAAGGAGCACGCAGACTCTTCTGTCCTGGGGGACTGTGCACAGCCCACCCGGAGGTGATTCAGGGGACACAGGCACTGTCTGTGCTTCCGATAACGGAAGGGTGGGTATCAGTCATGTACTCCAGCTCCCCAAAGGGGCTGTGGGGTGCCAGAAAAAAAAGGGCTTGTCTTTCTGAGGGTTTGCAGGGGAGAGTGATGGTTTTGGTGACTCTCAGCAGGACCCTCCGAATTGCGGACTCATAGTGTACCCACACTCCTTGGAGGCGGGATCTGGGCCTTAAGCCCAGGTGCCCCTGGCCTCTTGACTCCGCTCATCACCGCGCGGTGGGCAGGACGGTTCCTTCCCAGCACCTGGGACCCTGCTTCTGGCGGCTGCGGCTGCCCGAGCATGGGGCAGGGCTTTTATTGTGAAAGGAGCTCCCCCCTTCCGTGCTTTCGGGGAAGTGGGGAGGCTGGGCCGAGAGGAGCGGCAGGGACTTTGCAAACTCTGCAAATGTCCCTAGCTGATCTCGGTGGCTCCAGGCTGCGGGAGGGCTCCCGCAGACCCACAGATCCCGCGCGCATTCGCCCAGACCTCCTCTAATAACTCCACCCAGGGAGCATCCCGCGCGCATCCCTTGCCCAAGGGTTGTCCGTGGGGCCACTTGGCTGCCAGGAAGCTGTGGACTTTGGTCTGAGAAACCCACGTCCAGGGAAGTCCAGCGAGCCACTGCGCTGGGCGGCCTGGGTGCAGCAGGATGAGCTGGTGAGCCGACTGAGCACCAAGGAGCGGGTCCAGCCACACCACAGGGGACATGGTAGGCGCTGCTGGAGGGAAGCGCTGTGGAAGGGTAGGGTGGGCACCCAGACAGGTGGCCACGGGCAGTACCCACCCACTATGGGCACGCAGAGCCTTCCAGGCTACTCGGGCCAGAATTGTTCCCAAAGTTTCCATGGGAGCGGTGGCGACTTTCGTCTCTGCACCCAGGACAGGGGTGGTCAGCTGTGCTGCTTCCCCTGGCAGGGAGGATCGTGATTTGGGGCTTTCATTATGGACCCGCACACCTGGCTGAACCGTAACCCCCTCTCGGCTCCGCACAAACTTCATCCAATCCACAGCACAGGAGGTGGGGGGTGGGGGCACTCAGGGCTGCCTCCGATGGGTGAGGCACCTGGAAGTCACTTTATTTACTGGAAAATGCGTGTGAACTTTATATTATCTTCTATAACTGAGCCATGTCTGAATATTAAAAAGTAATGCCCTATATTTATTACCGTAATCTTATTGGCCCTGGTAAGGTTCCAATGCCTGGCTCCCAGTGCCCACCCCCGCACCCCAGGACCGCAGGGCTGGTGTGGGAACACTGGTCAGTCCGGGACATCATTCACGAAGTTGGGGACCTCGTGAAAGTAGCTCTTCCATCAACGGAGTTCACAGACACCAACAAGCAGGAAGGATAGACACTTTGAGAAAGCGACCCCAATGGGCAGGCACTGGCTGGAGCCAGCAAAGGACGAGGCAGGGCGCCAGGAATCCTCGGGAGGAACTTCAGTTTGCTCCTCTGTGAAAGGAGAGACTGGACCAGATGTCCACGGAGGCTCCATTTAGCTGCAAAAGTAGACGATGGGTGAATGACGCTGAAGCTGGGCCCCAGCCCTGGCGGTGACCTCTTCTGAGCATAGACAGCTTAGAGGGCGTGAGGAGGGAGGGGTTCTCAGCCCTGCTTCTGACGGCTCCCCAGACCAAATCCGGGGTGGGGGACCTTTTTAAAGTTCCTCAGATAAGATTGCAACATGCAGCCGGGACTGAGAACCCCAGGCCTCGAAGGCTGAGGGACCAGGGAAGGGGACACTCAAATCTGCCCTTCCCCAGGGGTCCCTGCCTCCGGCCACACCTCAGTCTCAGGTCCTAAAATGGAAGATTTTGGTGAAATTCACCAGGGAAATGATACAGGCTACACGTGCCTCTCAGGGAATCCTTCCATAGAGAAACCTCTTTAAACTCATTAAAACTGAGATGTGAACTTGGCCAACTTCTAATCCAGTAATTCCTTACCACCGCCCTATTGTGGATCCAAGGTACAGAAGAAGGGGAAGCCTGAGTTGGAAAGACAAAGCTAAACGTCTGGAACCCTTAACTGTCTTTTGGCAAAAGTAAACCCAGCGCTGCGGGACCTGGGGGCTTCTCTGATCATCCCGAAGGGGGTCCCGGCCTCTGCCAGGCTTGGGAGGAAGTAGATTTCTAAAGCTACAGTGGGACCCTCGCTGCTTTTCCGTATGGTAACGGCGGGACTCTTGATGAGTACTAAATCTCTGGGCTTGGATGAAAAATATTGAATGAAGTTAAGACTCTTCCTGCCAAATTAAAAAAAAAAACAAAAGTTTTCTTTCTGATTCTTGGGAGGTAAAGAACTGACGGCCATCCAGCCAACTTCTGTCTTCAAGGTGGTAGCCATGGTTACCATTGTGCTGCACCTCCTACTCTCCCAGGAGTATTTGAAAGAGCTGAAATCATACCGAACGTGCAGATTTACAGCCTGATTTGTTTTATTCACCTTTTTATCAAAGCGTGTTTCCATGACTACCTCTCTACAAAGAATCCGCGTATTTTTAATGCTCCATCCATTGCAGGATTTTGATAGCCATCTCCCTGCGTGTGGGGACCTTCCACTTTGGGGCTGTTTGCAGTGGCACGTGGCCAGCCTCTGATGGTCCCTGGACACGGGGATCTGAGAGCCCGGCTAAGTGGGAATTGGGCGAGCTCCTGGGGATAAATTGCTTCTTCAGCCTCTGCATCTCAGATTTTGCTGCAGCCAGACACCCTTGGGGGCCCAGAGCGTGGGAGGCGTCTGTCTTCATTCTGCGCGGAGGGGGAAGGGGGTCCCAGGAGAGCCCACGCATGGGTCAGCTCTCCTCGACAGAACCGAGAGCTGAAATCCCTGGAGGTTAGCTCAGAGGGGAGTCTCCAGGTGAAGGAGCTGAGTGCACCCTCATAGCCGGCCCAGGGCCTGGGTCTCCTAGTTCTTCCACTCCTCCCACCGCCAGCACATGGGTCCCCTCACAGACACAGGGGCCTCTTCACAGACTGGAGACATTTGGAGTGGCTTGGAGTGGTGGAGAAGGGACACGGGGTTTGAAATCAGAATGGGGTGTATGCCCGATGAGGCAGCCTTGTGGCTCTGAGTCAGCACTTGAATGTTCCGAACCTCAGGCTCCTTCTCTGTAGAATGGGCTGTTAATAGCGGGTTGTCATGAGGAGCAAATGGAATCAGAGATGAAAACACTAGGAGCCCAGGAGCCCCCGGAGGTGCTATAACAACGGGGTTTTCCAGAGGACCCACCAAAACAGGTTTTCTGTTTGTCAGGGACTGAAGCAAACAGTAAGGAAGTCACCATGCGCTCCTCCAGGACCAGTCTCTGGGGCTCCTCTCTAAGTGGGGACCCAGGGCGGGCGGTTTCTACTCTCAGTTTTCTTGCTGCTTCAAATCTCTCCCTCAGCAGGCAGGAAATGCCCAGTCTGCAGGAGAGAGCTGCCCCTCTTTGTTCCCGGGCCTCCTTGCTGGGTGGGAAGGCAGCCTGCCCAGGCTGGATGAGTCCCTCAGGAAGCCAAACCGGTTTTGGAATCAGAACTGGGAATCCAGGCCTCCCGCCGGCCCAGCCTGCCGGAATCTGACACCCTCTGTGTTGTGGTCACGCCCCTCATCCGCAGCTCCTGCTGCACACCTGAGCCAGGTGAGCACAGGGCTGACTGGCTGTGAGCACAGGGTTTTAAACAACCCACTGGCCCCAACTACACCAAGCAGGAGTTGGTCCAGAAACAGTGGGTTGGAGGAGGAGGGTGGAGGAGGGTGGGTTGGCCTCACAAAGGAATGAGTTCCTTAGCTGTTTCAGGGGCCAGCGGGAGAAATGGGCTTCAGATGGGCCTCAGAAATGCTGACAACCCTCCCACAGGAGGTCGGGTGTGTGTGTGTATGTGGTGGGGGGGTCCAGCCCTTTCTCTGCATCCAATGCACTAACATGGAGACAGACCATGTCAGGCATCCTCAAGGCCCCGGAGCCATGAGCCACCGGGGCTGCCTTTGCTTGGATGACTTTGGATGTGACTGCTGAAGTACTTCCGTCTGGGGTGTCTGGGGCGCAATCCCTGTGTTGTCTGACGTGTCCACACCGGCCTGTGTCTAATGACCTGACCGTGAGGACGCAGCAGTGGTTTGTGGGTGACCCCCAGGCTGCCCTTCTCTGTGTGGACCCCTGTGTCCACCCCCCACCCCACCCCCAAAACACAGACTCATATCCTGGAAGTGGCCAGGGTCTGGCCATATTCCTGAGGGCCTGGCCTGGCGCCTCCAGAATGGGAGGTGCTTTGAGGTAGCAGCTGGTGAGTTTGGGGGTGAAGGAGGTGAGAGTGAAAGGGAGGGAGAGGGGGGTGGAGGATGAGGAACCGGTGGGGCCTCGTGCTGGTCTCCAGGCCTCCACTGGTTCCAACGGACATGTGTCTCCCTTGGGCAGGGCCTGGGCCAGTGGCGTTGGAATTCTTGAGTGGCACATCTAGAAGGCCACAAAAGGGGAATTCACAATCCGTGCAGGAGTGTGTATTAGTGCTCCTCTCTTCCTGCTGCCTTGGCATTCATTCATTCATTCATTCATTCATTCAGAAAATGCCTGTGTTAAGGCCACGTTGTTCTAGGGCAGAAGGCACAACAACAAATACCACAGATGTGCCCTGGGGAGTGTGCATTCTGGTGATGCTGCTTGTGTGTGCCTATGTGTGCACTTGTGGAGGTGCACCTGTGTGGGTGTGCACATGGGGTGGAGCAGGTTGTGGGTTTGGGGGAGAGGGAAGCACAGAGAAACGTTTCTTTCTTATGAGCCAGATGCTCTGATGAGAATGCAGAGAGGCGGGATCGTCCTGCTGGATGCCCCCAGCTTGAGCAGTGAGGGGCACGGGAGTCTCCTGCACAGGGACAGGGACAGGGAGTGTCGAAGGACAGCCTGGATTCTGCCAAGTGAAGAGAAGCGAAGCCACAACATACCCACTGGCATAACTAGAAAACAAATCACCCCGACAATGGCAGGTGCTGCCCAGGACGCAGAGCAACGGAAGCTCAGTGGGAATGCACAGCCGGACAGCCACACTGGAAAGCAGTTTGTCACTGTCTCCTGAAGTTAAACACACGCTTACCACGTACCCAGAAATCCTGTATGTTCCCCCAGAAGAATGACAACTTGTGTCTGTACAAGGACCTGGATCCAGCTGTGTATTGTCGCTTTATTTATGATCTCCCCAAACTGGCAACGCCCCAGGTGCTCCTCAGCTGTAGACTGGATAAACACACCAGGAGCCTTGTCTGCCACGGGCTCGGCCGCGAAGAGAAAGGCGCTGACACATGCGGCAGCACGGGTGGGTCCCAAAGGCATCAGGCTGAGGGGAGGGTCTCCGTCTCAAGGGTTCCATACATGGGACTCATTTAGTATGACATTCTGGAGAGGTGGAAACCGTAGGCACAGAGAACAGGCGATCGTTGCCGGGGTGAGGGATGGAGAGCCTGTGACTCCCCAGGGGCTGTACAAGGGAGCTTTCTGGGGTGACAGAACTGTAATGTGCTGATTGGGGGTGTGGTCACATGAATCTATACATGTGTTCAACCTCCTAGAACTGTACATTAAACATTTTACTTTTTTGTATGTAAATTTCTTTTAAAAATCATAGAACAAGAGAAGGAGGGAAAGGCAGCCTAGCAGAAGGAACAGCTTGTGCAAAGCCCTGGAGGCAAAAGTGAGCTGTCCAAGTTGGCTGGGAGAGAGAGTTTGGGGGAACCTCCTAGAAATGGGGCTGGAGGCAGAGCCTGGCTCTGGGGCATGAGTGGTCTCCACACCGAGCCAGGAATTTGTGTGATTACCCGAGACAGAGGGGGCAAGGGAAGGGCTTTTGAACTTGGAGAGGTGAGCTTGTGTTTGCATTTTGGAGAGCAGTTTGGGGGTGGGGTGCAGGGAGTGGAGTGGAGTAGAGTGGAGGGGGGCTTGGGGGGTCATCTTGATCCTGGCAGACAGGAGGGAGGAGTGGGCCCTCTGCTGGCAGAGGGAGCAGTGGGGAGGGAGAGTTGGGTGGGAGAACTTCCAGCCCTTGGCACCCTCAGATGGGGAGTTGGAGGACAGGTCAATAGTGACCTCAGGTTCTTGTTCAGGCATCTGAGTTTACAGGCCTCTCCCTGCATAGCTGCCTCCTTCCTTCTCATCTTCGCTTTTATTGATCTAATGCGTCCTTTAGTCACACTTAGAAGTAATCATGATATAGAAGTAACGTATTTAAAAATGATATCAGTCACTTTAATCCTATCAAACAGATAATTACGTTATATTCTCAAGAGCAATGCTGAAGTGTTGACACTTCCCCCTTAGTCCTCTGAGCTGGTTTGGCCTTGATAATTGTAAAGATGGGATAGGTACTGTGGCCATGCTAAAGGATGACGGTGATTATGCCACTTCACAACCTTACCTTTGGTCCTGCCTGCCCTCTGCCAGCCAGCGCAGCCACACTGGGTCCGTTCTCCTGGCTGCAGGCCCAGCTGGCCGCCCCTGCTGGAGGGTGGGCCGGGCGGTGGCCGCTCCATCTCACCTGGCCCCGCTTCCCTAACTGCCGTGGGCTTGGGTTTCTGCTAAGTGGCGGTAGGAAGGGGCTGCGTCCCATGCTGTTTACTTGTGGGCAGTTTTTGTTTGGCTTTTGAGGGTGTTTGCTTGCAATGAGCCAACCTCCTCTTCAGAACCATCTGGAGGATTCAAATCCTGTCTCGGCTTAGGCAGCAGGTTCGTGGTTGCACGTCGAGGAGCCAAGTCGGGTAGGGATTTTTCCAGATACACCATCAGCCAAAAACCTGGTCAAAGACAGCAGAGGGGGTAGGGCTAGAAGAGAGGAAGGGAGAGAACGAGAGCCAGAGCTGTGTGGATGGGAGCTGAGTAGACTGAGGCTGGGACAGAAAGGACCGGTGTGCAGGTCCTCCCTCCTGGGGGCTCCCAGGCTGGCACAGACCACAGTGCGAGAGTGTGCCCCTGGGGCCTGGGGCTGCACTGGTCTGGGGTTCCCGGTGGGCTCTCAGCAGGGCACCGCCCTGCAGCAGAGCAGGGATGCGTTCCTGGCTGGCTGGCAAGGACCAACTGCCACCGCCTATGGGCACTGCCTGTGGGCACTTCCCCAGGCCCAGGTCAGCCCTGTGCCCCAGAGGGGGACGGAGGGAGCACTGTGAGCAGGATGAACTCGGCTTGTCCCACAGCCTTGCCTCTGTCCGGACTGGTTTTGCACCAGCACCCTGAGGTGGCTTCTAGTGCACCTGGCACTGGGGAATTCTCCAGATACTCTGTCAAGGATTTAAAAAGCGGCTTAGTTCTTCTAAATGCTTGAGGACGTGTTTCAGTGGGAAGGGAAGACCCAGTATAGTCAAACCTGTAACATCGAAGGGTCACAATTTCAAAAAGTACAGGATCCACAAGGCCCTTCATCCCTTTGCCCAAAGGAGATGAGTGAAGTCCGGCCCCAGGGACAATCCAATGGCCCTGGAGCAGCTGCAGGGGGGCCACAGCACCCTGCTCTGACGCAGGAGTGTTTGCTAGGGGAGGGGCTGGAGCCAGACTCCAGCTGTGCCTGGCCCAGGTCGGGGCTGGGGGTTGCAGTGTCTGGGACGCCTGGGTCCAGTGGGGGCAGAGGCTGCAGCCGCCGGTTGGAGGCCGGGAGGCCAGGATGGCCAGTGAACGGGCATGTGGGCGTCCCTCCCTGAGCTGGGGGTGGGTGGGCAGGCCACACAGGCCTCTTTCTCCGGGACTGAGTGGCTCTGTTGTCTGTCCACACAGAAGCCCAGTGTGCACCTCCTGGGGGACCTGGGCCCGGGACCTGGCCTCGGCAGTGGGTGGCCTCCTAGACAGCATGAGCCTTCCCTGCTGGTCGCCCACTCCCCCCCCCCCCCCCGCCAGGGTCTGCGTGTCCTGATCTGAGTTGTCTGGCTGTGTGCTCTCTGCCCCAGGCCACCCCTGACTACCCCCACCTCTCCCAGAGCCCTAGAGGGCCCATCGTGACTACAAAGGTGCTATTGTAGTTCCTTCTTTCCAAACGTTTTCTCCTGCATCTCTAGTTAAAATCCCTTTGGGGGGGGGAGTGCGGATGGCTGACTGAGCAGTGCCCACTGCTGGCAGTTAGGAAGGGCTGCCGGCTCCTGGTTCACACTCATCTCCCCAGCAGGGGCCCAGCGCAGCTGGGCTTAAACCCTAACCATCACAGCCCTGCTCTCTGGTGCAGCTTTACAGCGTGAGGAGTTCAGAGCGCGGTGGTACTCAGAAGTGAATTCGAACTGCTTAGCACCTGGGCCGAGTCTGCAAACTATCTACCTCTCAGCCTCAGTTTCCCCATGAAGACAGCACTGCCCCCTTGTGGGCTGGTGTGTTCGATGCTGTGATGAGCATAAAGCACTTGGTCCAATGGCCACGGGCGCGCAGTAATGTGCTCAAGTAATGCAGCTGTGATGGCATTGTCCCTGGGCAACAGACAGGGCTGGAGGTGCAGCAAGGCCTGGGCCTCTAGGACAGTTAGTAGGACCCTGCAGGGAGCTGCAGGGGCAGCATGAGTTGGGGGGCAGCCTTGGACCCTAGCTCCCACGAGAAGGGGTTCTGGACTGAGGGATATGTGCTGTGAATGGACCACTGTCAGGTCAGCCCGTGGATCCACCTCTGTAACAGTGAGCTGGAGAAGGATGCAGTCAAATGGTAGAAGCAAAACCAGGCCTAGTTCAAGGGTCCTTTTTAAAAAAAATTACTTTACTTTCCAGTTACAGTTGACGTGCCGTGTGATCGTAGGCTCAGGTGTATGACATAGTGATCAGACATTCACATACCCTATGAAAGGGTCACCCCAGGGGGGCTAGTTAAGGCTTCTTGACCTTAAGATTCAGGGAGCCCTAAACTTCATTGAAGAAAAGTCCCACCCTCGTGTACACCAACGTCTGGCCGAAATGCAGCATTTCCTCAACATTGCATGTAGGCACTAGCCACAGGAGGGTCAGCAGAGCCTGTGACTGTCCCCAAGAGGAGACAGGTATTTTCCATCATGTGCATGGGAGCAGACACTCGGAAATACCGTCTTCACTCCTCGCTACTTTGAAAGTGCACTTGTTATTAGAGGTCGGCACATCTCTGTCCTGGAAAGCCCAGAGAGAACGCGCTTAATTCTTTTCAGCAGTCCCCACTCCCTCCCCACCCCAGCCTGAGAGCAAAATCTATGGCTGTTAGTCCAAAGGCAGCCCGAGAAAATTTCCAACCAATGACAGGGGCTCCGAAATTCCGTCCCTCTGCGGGGTCCCCACACTGGTGCTCTTGTGAGCTGGAACAAAATGGTAATTCAGTTTGGGGCAGGGAGAAGGCCCTTGTGGCCGGCAAAGCTGCTGCAGCGTATAATCAACGTAGAGACCAGAGCCCAACGACCAGGGAACAGCGGGAGAGACCAGACACAACAGTTAACCCCCTCCCGTCTGGGAGGAGAGGGTCACGGCCCACCTGTAGGGCTTGTGTTCTCCCCACGGGTTCCAGGAGTGCCCACCACGGAGTGCACCCTGTGGGCATTGCCAGAAAGCTGTCGCCATGGTGACAATAGTAACGATAGGATCACCAAGGGAACCCGACTCTGGGCCAGGCTCTGTTTTGAATGCTGTGCCCACAACAGCTCATAAAACTCTCGTGGTGCTTGGTGGAGTGATTTCATTTTCATGAGTGACAAGTCACACTTCTCCCACCAGGATGTCACCTTCCTAAGGGGAGTGGCTTTTGTGCATTTGGTGCTTGATGCATCTCTTCTGTCAGGAGCGGTGTTGGCTCAGGAGTGTCTGCCCGGCAAACTGATGAGTGGACTCTCCTTGGAGGGGGGTATTATTTTTGTCACCATTGTACAGATGAGGAAACTGAGGCCCAGGGCCACCCAGCAAGGACACGGTGGAGCTGAAATCAACACCCAGACAGCCTGGCTCTGAGCTAACAGACTGGGGATGGTAGGGAAGCCTGGTGAGCTGCCTCCTCCTCTGGGCCCCAAAATGAAACTTGGCAACCAGCTTGGGGGCTCATCTTTCAGTTGGGGGCTCAGGAGGGCCCTCCAGGACTGTTTGGGTGTGGGTGCCCAGTCCCTTCTGAGCCGATGCCTGTGGGCCGTGGGCCATCCCCACTGAGCCTGAGGACTTGTGGCCCGCCTGGAGAATGTGTGCCAACCCCGAGAGGCCGTTTGTCTTTCTGATGACACGTAGGTTACTCTGTCCCTGGAGCAGAGACCGGGCAGCTGTCTGTGCCAGGGACCTTGTGCAGAAGTGCACATTCCACACTCCCTCCGTGTGCTGAGCGGTGAGTCAGAGTCAGGGTTGGACGTGGGCTGGAGCACTGCTCCCTCGGTGTCGGGGCCGGGGGCCTGGGATGGGCAGCTCCACAAGCCAGGGCTCCTTGCTCGGTACACGTGGTACAGAGGTTTTTCTTCCTGCCCACTCTCCACCTCTGTGACCCACACCTTGGGTGACACACAGAGTCACAGGAAGGTAGTTTTGCGTGTGGCTGTGTCTGGAGTTTGGCGAAGGAGTCTGGGATCCAGTTGCCTCTGAGGGTGGCCAGGCCCTCAGCAGGTCCTGTTGGTCCACTGCTGGCCTCTGCCCCCCACCGCTGCAGCAGGCTCCCTCTTGGCCTGACTATTCTGTCTCCCAAGTGGCAGGCATTCAGTATGCTGGCTGCTGTTCTCTCGAGAGAGAGTGGAGGGAGGGAAGGAGCAGCAGATAGGTCTGGGATTCACAGACATGGGAAGAATCTCCACATCGGAAAACAACACATCCTTTTCCAAAAACGCACCCAGGGCTCTCACCCAGGGCAGTCACTGCAGATTCTTCTCCCAGCCGCCCATCACATGAGCCCAGGGAGGAGCCGCCTCTGCCGCAGCCCCCTCCTTCCAGCTGACGTGCAGGCACGCACTGTGAGTCTGGAATAATTGCAAGCATTCGACAGTTACCTCATCTAATTTGCATGACCATCCTATAGGGTCATGTCTTGGGTGGCTTCCCCCAGAAGCAGACCTTCCAGCAAGGGTTCCAGTGCAGGTAGTTGATTTGGAAGCTGCCACCAGCACACACTGGGATGGTGGTGGGGGTAGGGAGGAGCCTGTTTGGGAGGCGGCATGCCTGCTGCTGCATTTTCAGACCACACCCCTCCCTGCCAGCATGCCCTGTGTTCTGGACCAGCCGGTGCACACGGGTGCCTCTCCACAGCCAGCAGCCTCCACCCCAGCCACCTCCAGGGTGTCGGAGGGTGGACATTTCCTTGGTCTAACTCTTTGTCACATTCCCGATAACGCTTCTGGGTGGCTGAGGTTGTCAGGAATGCAAACAGGAAAGGCGCATTCCTGCTCTGTGAATACTTTCCTCCTTACACGTGCTGTTTGAGAGCGCTACGCCCATGCAGTCAGATGGTCCGACAAGCCGCTGAAGTTATGGCCAATTTAGCTTTCATTGCAGTTGGGGGCGGGATGCAGCACGGAGGACACTGAAGACTAATTTCTCCTACTTGCTAGTGTTGCCTTTTAAAGTCTTGCCCGGGACCTGTTTCCCGAAGTTTGGGATAATTCACATTTTCTTGAAGACAGGGAAAACCTCATTGTTTGGGACCACCTGGCACCACCGTGCACTTGTGAGCTGCCCCTCACAGGAGGGCTCTTTGTCCCCTTTCCACCTCTGTCCCCTACCCTCTCCGCCCCGGGCCAGCAGATACTCCATTCCAGATGCCCCGGCATCAGATCTGCAGCTCGTCAGAGCTCTGTCTAACCAGGGCTCCGGCACTGTGAACTAGTCCAGAAGGCCTGCCCGGGGTCAAGTGCTGAACCAAGCTGCACTTCGTGACCCAGAGGAGCCGAGCGTCACCCTTCCAGCTCCTCTCCTGGGTGGAACCTGGGGAGCCACAGTCCGGGGTAAGGGACCATGCCTTCTAACCCTGGATGTACCTTCATCCCAGCAGCCTATAGTCTCATCCAGCCTGGGCCGGGCTTGGCCCAGCCAGGCCGGGGCAGGAGGCCAGGGTGGAGGAGAAGGAGCCAGAGGCATGAAATATCGGTCTGTCTCCGTGTGGCTCACGCAGCCCTTACCAAGAATGTGGACGCGGAGGCCGTGCCTGCTTGTTTATGCAAGGACACAAAGCTGAGGGGCTGACGTCGTCCTTTTCAAAAGAGGAGAAGTGAGATTTAAGGCAGGGCCACCGCTGACTTCCAGGAACACTTATCCCAGGAGCCTCAGAGAAACAGTAGAGGCAGCAGGGAAGGTAATTAAGGGCACAGGTTGTGACAGCCCCTGGCACTGGGGGCTCTGGGACACCCATACTTCCATTTATGCGGCCAGTGAGAGGCAGTCGCACTAGCTTTGGAGGCAGAATGTCCGAGGGCCAGTTGGACCCTTGGCTAGCTGCTCCTTCCTGCGGGCTCCAGGGACCCAGCCTGCTGCCTCCAGCACCCACCTCTGCCCTGAAGTTGTGTGTGTGTGTCTTCTCAAGGCGTCCTCCTCGCAGCCCCCCGACCTCTCCTATAGTCACACCCACCCTCCTTCCGTCTCCGGCTGCTTCTTAGGACTGGAGATGACAATGTGGACGCCGGGTCAATGAGAAGTCTTACTGACCATAACCACCCTCCTTCCAAGTGACAGTGGGGCTTGGGTGGGTCTGGATTTGAACCTGCTGTGCCATGACCCCGTGTTAGGTGGTCTAGCGTATTTCTCAAGACGGGTGGTCTCAGAGGGTGAAGGTGCTACTAGAATGTTCCAACTCTGTGGTTTTATTTTGTTGAGACAAGACTCAGCATCTGTTCTAAGGTAGGAGGAAAAATGGAGAGTGTCTCAATTTTCCTTGTTTTAAGGGACTGTCAAGGGTAATTTCGATCAGGACTTCCTTTTCACCTCATCTGCTCTGTGAGAAGCCAGCTGCCCCGAAGGCTGGCGCTCCACCGTGCCTCAGGTCTGTGCTGGCCGTGGAGCTTGTACGTTCAGTCGCATCGGGCCAAGCGCTCTGGAGCTGTTTACGTTTTACTGCGGCATTTCTCAAACACCCTGTGGGCTCCTGGGGTTCCAGGACCTCTCTGTGCCCTAGCTTAGAGCTGGGCAGTTCAGTGTGGCAGCCGCCGGCCACCTATTGAAAGGTGGCCAGTGTGAACTGGGACGTGCCAGATATGTGAAATCTGCATTGCATTTCAAAGACATATTACAGAGAAACTATAAACTATCTCATTCCTGCTTTTTATATTGATAACATGTAGAAATGATGATATTTTAGATACGTTTAGCTAAGTATAAATATTATTAAAATCAACTTCCTCTGGCTTCCCCTAACCCCTTTTAAATGTGGCTGATGGGACATTCAAAGTCCCCCATGGGGTCAGGACCCCAGTTTTGTCGGGCAGCGTGGACCTGGGTGGACAGAGGTGCTCAGCAGAACCCCCTTCTCCAATGCCTCCATCCCCCAAGGTCACGCTCAACCATTCCCATGCTCCTGGTTTCCTGACCCCATTCCCTCGTTTTCACCTCCGAACATTTGGAAACTACAGGTGTTCACGAGACCCCGATTTTCTTGTTGAAATGCCCCTGGTCTCCATGTTTCATGGGTTTCTGAGAAGCAGCTCTAGACTCGGGACCTCCGTCTTGGTGCTTCTCCTGATTCACACCAGAAAACGTTTATTTTATTTGGTCCCGTCACACCTTCAAATTACCTTTAGTTCACTGTGGGGAAGTATGCATTTTTAAGGAATAATAGATGAGCACGGTCAAGCCCAAATCACTCTCGGCCAGAGTTGTCCTGAGTGTGAAGAAGCAGACTGCTTCCAAGTCAGAGGTCTCCACAGTGGGGCTCCCTCACCTCAGCAGGCACCCCAGGCAGCCCACCGGGTTACAGTCTGAAAAAATCAGAGCTTCTGGTTACATTTACTTCACCTAATACTTCTATGATTTTTTAAATTTCTTGTTCATGTTTTATAGTGAATATATTCATGTAGCTCTACCTGCTTATG
Source organism: Desmodus rotundus (assembly GCF_022682495.2). NCBI lineage: Eukaryota > Metazoa > Chordata > Mammalia > Chiroptera > Phyllostomidae > Desmodus > Desmodus rotundus. The sequence goes on from NC_071394.1 coordinate 127,062,285, forward strand.
ACTCATGCAGACTGGGAAAAACAGTTTGTAAACCTTTGTACCACAAAGATGCCCTCAGCAGATTTTGAGACCTCTGGTTTGCAGAAAGTGATTGTGCCCCCTGGTGTGAGTTGAACCCCACCACTGTGTCAGTTTTGAATGTGTGCACCTCATTCTTTCGTTCACTCACACACATTTACTGAGGATCCACTAGGCAGTTGCTTTGGTGGCATTTGGTGGCAGTTGCTTTGGTTTTTAAATCGGTTGTTTTTCTGCCCACCTCAGATGGAAGAAGTTTTGGCCGGCTTCAGGCACTTGGGGATGGAGAAGTGGGGAATGGAGGCCTCTTTTCTTGGGCTGGCCAAGGTGACCTTTAGTGCTTAGCATGACTTCACAGAGATGTCTGGGTCAGGCTGTGAGAACCACTCAGGGGGCCACGAAGGGGGTTAGCAGCTCCGAGCGAAGGCTCGCTGCTCCTCACTTAGCAGGGAGCCTCGGGAGATCCCGCACACACTCTTTCCCCACAGTTCCCTCTGGTGTCTGGATTCACCTGTCCGGTGGTTCATTAATTAATTGAGACACAGAACATCAACCAGCTAAAGAGAGATCATCACACAAGCGCCCACGTGCGGTCAGCCTTTTCTTGAGAGAAGATGCTTCATTGGGTAACTCACCACACCTTCCCCGGGCTTTTTCTCCTCATCTGTCAAACACGGGAGAGCCCCTCTTCCCACCTCCACCACACACACACACACACACACACACACACACACACACGTTCTCATCGTTCATCCCCCCCCAGTGTGATTAGATGATAATTTTGGTTAGATCAGTGTTTACATAATCATGACTAACAAATTGCCACGAACTTGACGGCTTAAAACAACATGAATTTATGCTCGTGTAGTTCTTGATTCCAGAAGTTTGAAGTGAGCAGAGCTAGACTCCAGGGCGCTTCTGCTCAGCTCCTCCTGGTCCCCTTCAGCCCAGGCCTCCCGCCGGCAGGAGCTCTGTGTTCAATCCCCAGAGGCAAAAGCACCTCTTAGCATTTTATGTTCCAAATGCAATGCGGCCGAGAGGGCTGAGAGAGTTTAAATGTCCATTTCTATTACTGTTTTTGAAAAATTGTCTTTATTTTGGCTGAGCCTTTGCCAAAGCAATTTCTTGAATTGCTTTTCGTATTTCCACGAGGGTGTGGAGCATGCCTTTTCACCAGATTTCTGCCCTCTCCAAAGGTGACATTCTCCTCCTTACTGTGTTCATAGCCGGAATTTTCTGGGGCTCCTCCCCCTGACCGAGAGCCATCACTCTCCTAAGATGTCACTGGGTCTTTGTCTCCACCATCCGCAGCGCCAGCGATTGCCATTTGTTCAACAGGGAGGTCCCCACCGTGTCCCCAGGTCGCTGCGTCCCTGAAGTGAGGCTATGGGAGCAAAGCAGCAGCACCCGGGCAGACAGCCTGGGGCTCGTTTGCTTGTAGGGCATGAGCTTCAACTCTGAGTCAAGAGGATTTGCCATAACCCCCTGCCCTGGGCGCTCAGCCCCGTCTGTGCCATAAACCTCCAAGAGCCTTTGCCTGTCAAAATGCTTTTCTTCCGATGGGCCAAGGAGAGCCTTTGCGTGGGGCAGTTAAGGAAGGGTGAGGAGGAGGTGAAAAGAGATTTTCATTTTCGAGGACCGTTTTCTGTCTTGAGAACTCGCTGTGTGGACCACTACTGACAAGCCTGGGCTGTCTCTGACTCGGCACCCACGGCTGCTGCAAGTCAAGACTGAAGCCACAGGACAGTGTTGAAAGAGGCAGCAGAATCCCTGGGTCCTTTCCCATGCTCAGCCCCTCCCTAAACTCCCCTCTCCCTCCAAGGTTCTCGAATCTTCCCTCCTTCATCTTGAATCTTCTGTGATGGAGCGCTGGGCTCTGGGGGGAATTCACATCCTCCCGGCCGTGGACTCACTGTGTGACCTTGAGCGAGGTGCTTCTCTACATCTTATTTCTATAGTTGTGAAATCACCAGGTTAGTACGTACCTTGCAGGGATTTGAGAGTGCCCGGCACGCGGTACATGCCCGGTAAATGCCTCTTGTTTATAGGATCTGCGGCGTTCACCTCTCAGGTCTGACGCATTCAGTTTCCTGGCCACGGTCTTGAGAACGCCTGAGCTGAAAGGCACTTGGGCACCGTCTGGTTCTGGAAGGAGCAGGAGGCGTAGAAACCTGCCTGGGTTTGAGATCAAGCCCAAGATCTGGTTTGAGGATAACAGATGATTGGAAACCTGCTTCTGATGCTACCTCTCAAGGTGCCCAGAGTTCAGTGGGTCAGATGGTGGCATTTTCTTGTTGATATTCTTCTATTTAATAAGGCAGGACTGGAGATACAATGAAGTTATTTTCATTTTGGGAGAAAATTAAATGTAGCCTGAAAATATGCTTATTTTCCATCGATTTGTGCAAACTGGTGGCCACCTACCCTGAGCTCATTTGAGCGTCATTTCACAGATGACCTGCCCGGTCCTAAAGAGGTGACCCTCCTTTGGGAGCAGCTCCCACCCCGGAGACCCAGTGCAGTCTTTCAGAATCGGGGCTGGAGTAGCCCCTTCCCAGGGCAGCACAGCGACTAGGCCTCCGGCTCTGGAGCCAGACTGCCTGGCTTCGTGTCCTAGTGGTGCCCTTGCTAGGTCTGGGGGCTTCGGGTCACCCCGATTATCAGTGCCTTGTTTTTCTCACCTGTAAAATGAGATAATAAATACTAATACCTATCTCATAAGACTGGCATGTAGCTTAGATGAGTTAACAGAAGCAAAATTCTTCCAACAGCCCCGGGCATATAGTAAACACTATATAAATGCTAGTTATAATTCTTTGGGTTTTTCCCCCCCTTTTTTCTTTTTCCTGGGAATTGGCCAGGCCAGAAATTACAGAGACAAAAGTCCTTTCTTGTCTTGAAGTTGCTGATGTGGAAAGGAAATCACAGCTCTCCAGTGAAGCTGAGCAAAGCGGCCCGGCCTGGTGGCGGCTGAGGAGACAGGCAGCCTGGGGTCCTGGCCACAACGGAGCAGGCAGCTCCAGCCTCCCCGGGCCCAGCAGATCTGACTCAGAGAGAGATACTGTGTGCCTGGAGATTCTGACGCGCTGTGCCGTCGCCTTTGCCCGCAGAGGCCTGTGCCAGCCCAGCTCGCCCTGCCTGGGGCCTGACTCTGGGTTCAGCCAAGGGCAGCAGGGTATGATCAGGTCGGGTGTGCAGCAAAACTCACAGGACTGACATGTGCTCTCAATCCCGTCCTCTGACAATATGCTCCCATGTCACCTCTCACCCTGGCCTTGGCTATGGAAATAACTCCACTGATTTTTAAAAATAGAACAGAAACTGCATATTCCAACATCTCTGTCAGTCTTGCTGAGAGTCTGGTGGGGATGGATTGATGGTCAGCCCGTGGGGCTGTTTAGAAGAGGGAGGAGGTCAGGGAACGGCACAGAGGGACTGTCACATCTTTAATGATGACTCCAGAACCAGCACCAACCTTAGTTTTTATTGCACACACACGGCACCACCACCATTGCCACCAACATCCCCACCATCCCCACCATCCCACCATCACCGTCACCACCACCATCAGCAGCACCACCATCACCACCACCTCCACTACCACCATCACCCCCACCACCCCCACCACCCCCACCACCATCACCACCACCATCACCATCCCACCATTACCATCACCACCACCTCCACCAACACCATCACCCCCACCACCATCACCACCATCACCACCATCACCATCACCAGCACCATCACCATCACCACCACCTCCACCACCACCATCTTCACCATCACCACCACCACCACCACCACCTCACCACCACACCATCATCACCATCATCACCATGTGGCTCCCCTCAGTCTCTTCTCCCACCCAGAAAACTCCCATCAAGACATCCCACACTGAGCCCAACAGAAACCACCAAGGGATCTGCGTTCGCTGGGATGTTCTGTCATGAGGCTGGATAACAACCAACAACCTATACCTTTATGACTTACAATAACCTACAACTTTATCTTGGCTACAGGGCTGGGGGGTGAGTTCAGGTCTGTCCCAGGTGCCTCCGACATTACAATGTGCCCAAACCCGGGAAGGGGCGTGGGTTACTTTTCAGATCCCAGGAAGGCAGGGGGTTCAGAAAGTGAAGGCAGAAAAATCTCAGTCCCCCCTCTGATTTAAATGTACCAAACCACGTAGTGGACCCCTAACCCATTTTGGTGCATGCATTTCCCATGCCAGTCCTTGTGGGGAAGGAATGATCTCATTCTCCCCCATTCTGGAACTGAGGAAATGGGGCAGAGGTTGTGTAACTCACTGTTGTAATGTAGCTCAGAAGGGCAGGAGCTGGTCGAGAACTCTGCTGTGTCTTCCCCAAAGCCACGTCCCCTGCATCTGGGGTGGACGTGACGGTTGGGCCAATGGGCATCTTCTCTGAGGAATTAAGGGGAAGCCTTGGTACACGGTGGGGGGGGGGAGGCGGGATTTGAGGAGGGAGGAGAAAAGGAGCCCTTGTAGAGCCCGACAGTGAAGGGTCCCCATTCCTCTTTCCCTACTGCCCCTGTCATCCTGGGACCCTGTGGGAAAGAGCTGGGGAGACGGGGCGGGGTCAGCCGGGGCCTGGGCAGCCGTGGGGCCCCATGGGTTCCACCAGCAAACTTTCTAGTATATTGGGTGTCTCCCCCCCCTTTTCCTTTCTCTAACATACTCCTTACCATTCAGCTGAATAGTTCTCTTCAGAAGATTTTTTTTCAATTTGATCAAAGCTGCTTTTCTTTTCCCAAAGCCTTACTTGGGTGGCCCGCGGGGACGTCTGCTCAGGGCCATTTGGAACCTTTCTCTGCACAGCCGCACACTTGCCAGCTTCCCCAGGTTGTCTGAAGCCAAGGAAGGCCGAGAGCGGGACCAAAACATTCTGTCTCCTCGTGGCATTTTGAAAAGATGATTTAGTTTTCCCCAGTGGGATCCAAAAATTTGAGAATACAGATGATGAATCCAACTTGAACACATTTTTTTCTTTTTAGAAGGAAGGAAAAAAAAACCCCAGAGTCTTTGTCCATGTACATTTCTCCTTTCAGTTTTAATTGAAAATATGGGTATTTTCGCCAGCTGCGTGAGCCTGGACAGATCTCCGTGCTCCAGACTTTTTGTTTCCTCACCTGTCAAGCAGGGATGCTGTGATTCCCATCTCTGTATGTTCTGGAGGGTCAAGGGAGATACTAAATGATGGGCAGCAGAAAGTTAATGCCAAGGAGAAGGAGTGGGACCCAACCCTTCATCTTTCAGGGCAGCCACTATAGAAGCCCGCACCGCTTCCCCCAGAACTGCCCGCACTGGACCTTCAGCGCAGCACCATTTGCTAGAATGAAAACAGGAAGCGATCTGAATAGCCTCCCCGTGGAGGGATGGGGAAAGGAGCTCCGGCTACACCGACAGAGACAGCTGTGGAAAAGGCCTCAGGGCACGCTGTCATGCCAACCAAAGCAAGGTGTGGACCGGCGGCCTCCTTTGTGCTAAAAATAGTTACCACGCGTCTTGGACTGAGAAACTGGCATAGCCGCTAAGGGCGACAGGGTGGAGGTTTCTCAACATATTACAGACAGAACGACCATATGTTGTAAGTTGAATAGGTTACAAAATGAGTAAGTTCTGACTCCAAAGCCCAGTAGCCCAAACAGCTCTTGGCAGCCCCCCATTGCTCCCGCAGGCTCCCAAGCTCCTTCCTTCCCTGGTTCTGATTGAGTAGTTCTGGGGTGCGGCCTGTGAATTTGCCTTTCTGTCAAGTTCCCGCGTGATACTGTCGATCCGGCACCACGTGCTGAGAAAACTCACTGCCCCAGGGTGCGTCCTTGCCAGCACCTGCCAGCTGGTGGTCGGGCAGCCAACTTCCTCCTGAGCAAGAGGGGCAGGCAAAAGTGGCGGGCTCCTGCCACCGGCAAGGACTTAGTCACGTGCCCTCGAGTCTCGCCTGCCTGTGAGGGAGGCTGGCAGCGCCTTCCGTAGCTGAGCAGCCGTGTGCCCCTGGTAAGGGGAGTGTGTTTGTGGGAGACGACAGAGTGGCCCCGGGGACACTCAGGGAGATGGAGAGAGGGCCAACACCCAGAGGCAGGGACAGATGTGTAAGAGACCCTTACGGTGCGCGGTGCACGTGCCGTGTGGTGGTTTATTCCAAGGGGAAGCCCCGGTCTGCCTGCAGGGATCAGCAGAAGCTCCCCGGATGCCAACAGGCTGGGCTTTGAGGCAGGAGCGCTGCCTGAGGTGCCCGGCCTCCCTCGAAGGCAGCGGGGTGTCCTCTGCCTGGGCTCCTCTCTCTCCCCTCTGCAGGCCTCTGGAAGGGCCTTCCTTCACCATCCTCACTGCGTGGTGAGTTGGGGCTGACGTTATCCCAGGTCTCAAGTTTTCTTTTTCTACCCTGTCCCCCAGGCGTCTTGGCTCTGGAGAGAGCTGCGTGGCAAGAGGCGGTTGGTGGTGGCATTCTGCCCCCTGATGACCCTGTCTGTGATGGCTGTCACCTGCTTCCCCACACAGCCTCAGGCTGCCATGGAGCCCCAGGCGGTGACCGGCACCCCTGCCCCCCACGGCTCACAGGCTCTGAGCTCCCGCTGGAGGCCGCAGACAAGAAGCCTGCGTTCCTGGAGAGACTGGGCCCTGCCCAGGGGCTCCGTCCCTGTGTGTGCTGAGGGGCAAAGCCACCGAAGGGGAGTGGACGACAGCAGGCCCCCAGGAGGGGAAAGCCGGCATGTAGGGTGGGTCGAGAGGGACAGTGCTTTGGCATCTGTAGGAGATCTGAGACTCGGCACTCAGCATCTTGTGCTCCTGAGGGAGGATGAGGTCAAGGGTCCAGGAGCCAAAGACCTGCAGCGACCCCCTTGGAAGGATGGTCCCATCTGGGAGGCACAGAGTGAGACAGGAACCCTGGCCAGCACCCTCCCAGGGCACCGGAGAGCTGCTGCTGGACCGCCCCTCCGGTCCCATCCAGCCCAAGGCAGGGACCTGCCAGGAGCTGGGAACAGAGCTTTGACTGGTGGGCAGAGAGCAGGGGGTCCCACCTCAGCCACAGGGACTCGTTGGTGGCCTGGCTCTGTCGGGGAGCTGCAAGGACCCACCTGGTGTGCTGCTGACACTCCCGAGCTGGGGGCCAGCGGGCAGGCGCCCCCCTGGTTCACCGAGCACGATGTGCAGACCCTCCAGCTGTTGGCCCAGGGGGAGGTGGTGGGCAAAGCCAGGGTCCCCGGCCACGGGCAGGTGCTGCAAGTGGGCTTTTCCACGGAGGGTGCCCTCCAGGACGTGTCTCCTGGGCTCAGTGGACTCTGCTCCCAGGGGCTCTGCGGCCTGATCAAGAGGCCTGGAGACCTGTCTGAGGTCCTGGCCTTCCACTTGGACCGCGTGCTGGGGCTGCGCCGGAGCCTTCCCGCTGTGGCCCGGCGTTTCCACAGCCCCCTGCTGCCCTATCGCTACACGGACGGTGGCGTGAGGCCCGTCATCTGGTGGGCGCCCGACGTGCAGCACCTGGGCGACCCAGACGACGACCAGAACTCCCTGGCCTTGGGCTGGCTGCAGTACCAGGCCCTGCTGGCACATGGCTGCAGCGGGCTGGGCCAGGCGTCGTGCCTGGGCATCCACCGTGCCGAGTGGGCACGCCTGGCCCTCTTCGACTTCCTGCTCCAGGTATGGGGTGCTGGGCCGGGTGGGGCTGGAGAGCCACAGGAGTAGGGGACGGCTGGGGACTCTTCCCCCAAGGCCTGTGTTTTGACTACCAAACCCCACGTGGTCAGCCTCTGTGGTTATTTTTCCAGTCACTGTGAGCTAGAATAGTTTGCATCAGCTCATGAGAGCTGATGGTTAAAATTTCCAGGAATTTTTGTGGCCTGATTGTGAAACACAGGAGTTTTAAAAATTAAATTATATAAACTAAAAATATAATAATTCTATTAGCAACAAAGGTAAGAAACATTGAGAACGCATTACTTCCTAATTCTTTTACTACGGTTTTCTAATTACCCGTGCTGTTGAGGTTATTAGCGTCTGTCTAGTAAATACTGTGTATCGGCGGCTCCACGCCTCCTGCCAGCTCCACACCTGGTCATGCTGGCGGCTGGGAACTGGCCCGGGTGGGGCGATTTGCACCATGGAAACTAGCACAGGCTACATATCAAGACTCCCCCACCCCTGGGGAGTGAAACATTCATCAGCACACCACTGTTTGTAACGTTATATCCGTGACTCAGCAAGGACTTGAGAAGGTTGTGTAATTTATAAATGAGAGAGAGGGAGAGAGGAGGGAGAAGGAGGGAGAATGATGGAGAAAGAGAGACAGAGAGAGAGAGAGAGACAGAGAGAGAGAGGTGGTATCAGTCCAGTCTGGGCACTGAAGAGTGAGAAGGAAGCCGCAGGGCAGCTGAGGTCCCTACTGTGCTGGGAAGTAACCTGGAGTTTCTGGGGACTCTGGGGAAGGGGCTGGAGCTTCTGGGACCCCCAGTCAGGGCAGAGGGGCAACTGGGGGGCTGCAGGCATCAGTCATTTGTGGACTGGCCCCGGGTCGCTCTGTGGCGTACATCCATGGGCCTCTCAGAGCGCCCTGGGGGACGGTGCCCAGGCCCCCGCAGCGGTGACTGCTGGCCCTCCCTGTGTCACACCCCCTGCTTGTGTTTTGGGATCGGCTCACAGATAAACTGCATTGGCTTGAATCCTCATCTCGAATCTGTCTGGGGGCACTGGGTCCAGGGGTCACCCTGACCTAGTGCGGCTTCTGTACTTGAGACGCTTCATGGAATGTGCCTGAGACAGTGCCTGGTGCAGCACATGCTCCACCATAAGCAGGCACCGTCCCCAGCACCCAGCATGAATTAACTCATCCAATCCGCAGGGCAAATATACGAGTGAGGTACTACTTTTACCTCTATAGCAAAGTTGAGAAACTGAGGCCCAGAGCCATGAAGTTATTTACCCAAGGTCACGGCTGGGGGAGTGGAGATGCAGCCTGGATGCTCTGACTCCAGATCTCACCCTCTCCATCACAGTCACCGTTCACCTGGCCATGACGAGGGCAGGAAGAGGGGACCTTGGCAGGGATGCCCTGGGGCCTTGAGATCAGAGGCACCTCCTTGCGAAGCCCTGGCCCAGCTGATGTGCATACAGCGGCTTCCTGCTCCACACAGAGGCCCTCTGTCCGTCTCCTGGGGCTGTGGTGTGGGACCCGCCCCCGCTGCCCGGGCCTGCTGCGGGATGGAAGTCACAGCAGCCAAAGCACACACAGGTTGGGTGTGTGGTCAGACACGACTCAGCTGGCCTCGTGCCACCTCTTCCCTGCTCTGCTGCAGGCTGGTCAAGTCAAACACTCCTGTCTGCCTTCCTAGAAACCCCTGGCAAGCGGGAGAGGCGGGGCTGTGGGCTTCCCACACAGGAACTGGAGGTACCTGGTGACCAGGAGCTGGGTACAAACCCCACATACGGCGCACTCGGTGGTAGGCTTGCTCCTTTGTGCTGTTTAACCCAGCAGAAACCCTTGTTTTCCTGTGTGTCTGTGTGTGTGTGTGTGTGACGACATACGACTTACCTGGACACAAAATACACAAGCACTGCACACATACACCTTCCTTATACCCCCACACCCTATGCTTTGCAAATCCTGCACGGCACTCTGTATTGGTGAGTGATTGTGGAGACAAAGCTATGTAGCAAACCTCTCCAACACTCAACAGCTTCAAACACCAGCTCCTCATTGCTGCTCCAGGGTCTGTGCGTCAGCTGGGCTCAGCTGAACTTGGCTCCCAGCTGCGGGTGGGTTCAGGGTGGCTCTTCACCTTCTGTCCTGGAGCCCCAGCTGCAGGAGCAGTACCACCTGGGCAAACCTCTTGGGGGGAAGTGGGGGAAGCCCAAGAGCCCACCCAAACTGCAGAAGCACACTTAAGACCTCTGCCAATGTCTACTAATATTCCTTTGGCCAAAGCAAGTCAACGGCCAAGCCCGTCGTCAGGGAAGAGAAGCAAGCACACTCCGCCCAGAGTAGAAGGGGGAGAGGAGAAAATACTTGTTGGACAACAACCAAATCAATCACACACACCTCGAACAGACACACTGTATACTTACACACGAACCTTATACCCCTAGTGCTATAGCCACACACCTCTGCACACAACCCCTATGGTGCCCAGACACTGCTGTGGGCAGCTGAGGCTCCGTCCCCCTGAGATCTCAGGGGTATGTAGGACAGGCCTCAGAGTTGTCCCACCTGGGGGCCAAAGAAGCCTGCTGTTTACCCGCCAACCCAGCGTCACTGGTTGGGACAGCTCCTGAGGGCGTGGACCTCCTGGCACTTGAAGGCTGGTCCACGTGCGGGCCAGCCAAGCCTGGGGCGAAGGCCGAGAGCCACAGCACTTCGTGCAGGAATTGTGGATGCCAAGAGGATGTGGATGGGATACCAACAGGACCTCCTAATTCCAAGTTTCAGCAGGCCAGTGTTCCCGGGTTCGGGAGGTGGTTCCTCCCAGGTGAGACTGGCCCCATGTCCCTCCCAAGGGGCCCATTTCAGTCTTGCGATCAGTGTGTGTTTCTCATTTTGAGTCTGAACCGATGGCTGCCGTTCATGGGCAGCTCCTCTGGCTCGGTTTCCCTGGGATGTCAGGTGTTTTATCCGTTAAAGAGGAGCCCAGGTTCATGACCACGGCTGAACTCTTGGGCTTCCAACCAGAGAGACGTGAACTATAGCAGCGGCTGCCATTTGTGGAGTGCAATGTCTGGTGCAAACCGCACGCATGAACTTATTTAAGTCCTACAGAGACCCAAGAGACAGGTGCCGTGCTTCTCCCCATCTCCCCAGGTGGTGCGGCCAAATGTAGCAGAGCGAACATCTGCCTGGACCAGGGGGTTGGAAGGGTGGCTCTGGGCATCTTTTCACGTGTTCAAAAGTGAGACCCAGATTAGGCTGAGGCAGAACTCTAAGAAGATTCCCAAGCTTCCCTTCTCCCGAGTACTAACCCCTTCTCTCGAGACCTGTGAATCTGATAGACCCTCAGTGATTAGGTTGCTAACCGTTAACTCTGAGCTGATTAGAAGAGAGCTCTTCCTGGGTGGGCGGGACCTCATCAAGTGAGTCTTTTAAGGAAGACAAAGCAGCTGAGAGATTTTCCTGCTGGCCTCAAGGGAGGAAGCTAACAGCCTCCTCCTGAACCGCCTGTGGGTCAGGGAAGCCACTAGGAGGACTCTGAGAGTCCCGGGGAAGTAGTCCTGCAAGTTCAAGGAATGATTGCTGCCAACGGGGAATGCATATAGGAGGGGACCCTGAGCTGCAACTGAGAGGTGGCCTGGCCGACACCTTGAGTTCAGCCTGGTGAGACCCTGAGAGGAGAACCCAGCACGCACACGACAGGTTCCTGACTCTCGGAACCCGTGAGATGACGTGTGGGTTCCCGTAAGGCACTAACCTGGTAAGCAGCGTAGGACAGGACTTCATGAGGCCAGAGAGGGCCCAAGGTGCGAACACGGTGGGCGGCTCCCTCGCAGGAGATGACCCTGCCCTGTACGGCCCTAAGAGTGGGGCTCCCCGCTTTCCTTCCACCTCGCCCCAATCTGGTCTCTGTTGAGACATTTTTAAAAACTGTCTGGTCTTATCTTTGCCCCATTTTCTGTTGGGTTGTTGGTCTTTTTCTTCATGGTTTCAAGAGCTTTTTAGAGTTTGGGGAAATTATTATTTTGTTTTCATTGTACTGCAATATTTCTCTCAGGCTCAATTGTCATTAAGCTCCACTTACAGTCTCTTGGCTGTGCAGAGATTTTAAAAACGTTATGTTAAAATTATCAAGCTTTTCTTTTGCAACTTCTAGGTTACTATATTTTAAGGGGCCATCCTCACTTCAGGGTTATTTCAAACACTCTCTCATGTGTTTTCCTGTATTTCTGATCCATCTGGATGTTATTTTGGAGTAAGAGATAAGGTACAAAACTGCAATTTTTCTTTTCTCAAATGGTAACCCAAATGTTCCAGCACCATTTGTTAAATAATCAATCTTTATCCCAGTCTGACATACTGCCAATTTCCATGTGCACGTGGGTCTATTTCTGGGCTCTTCCCTGTTCCAGTAAAGGGCCTATGTATATGCCAGAATCACACTGTTTTAATTACTGTGTGCTTATATTTTATGTTACTAACCAGCAGGGCGTGGTCTCTCTCATTGCTCTTTCCTAGAATTTCCCTGATATTCTTGCACACTGTTCTCATGAAACTTAGCTTGTTACCTCCTTCTCCTTCCCAAGTCCTTCTGGGGTTTTATTGGAATCAAATTAAATTTGTGTGGACTAAGATAGAGAGACTTTACACCCTAAAATGCAGCATCTTCTAGCCAAGAATAGGATGCGGCTCTCTGTATATGGGCGCCCCTGGAAGCATTTTGATGTTTCCTTCAGCCGGTTCCCCGCTTTCGTGTTGGGTTATGCCTGGGTATTTCATCTCCTGTGGTTGCTGACAATGGACCTTGCTCCTCCTTTATGTGTTTTGGCCGGCAGCTCTTGGTCTGTGTGAAGGCCCTTATCTCTGTGTATTACTTTGGTTACTGGCCACCTGCTAACTTCGCTTCCAAGTTCACCCCCATTTCATCTGCAATGACTGTTCTGTCTTCACATCGCCTCTTCCTTCTTTCTCTTACCCCATTGCATTGCTGGGGCCTCCAGGGCGGTGGTCAATATGAATGGCACCATGGGCGTGACTCATTTCTGCAGACTTGGGGCAATTTCTAGTGTTTTTGCTGTGGAAGATTCATTTTGTAAAAAAGATTTTATTTATTTATTTTAGAGAGGAGAAGGGAGGGAGAAAGAGAGGGAGAGAAATATCAACGTGCGGTTGCCTCTCATGTGCCCCTTGCTGGGGACCTGGCCTGCAACCCAGGCATGTGCCCTGACTGGGAATCGAACCAGCTATCTTTGGGTTCACAGGCCAGCACTCAATCCACTGAGCCACACCAGCCAGGGCAGATTCATTTTTAATAGCTGCTGGGGTTTGTGTCGATGTTTAAAATTTGGAGTGATCTGCACACGTCGTTTTAGATAAGACCTAGTCTCCTCCACCCATATCCTCAAAGCCCATCATCTGTTCATCCAAACCCTAAGCTGGTGTCTCAACTTCTTCCTCAGGCTTGGTGCAGATGGGGCATCCTGACGTGCCTCCCCGGAGCCTCTGGGAAGATTGCCCTTTGTCAGGAGGCCCCAGAGGAGAGTCAGATTTAGTGCAAGTTACCTCCCCCACACCCTGACCTCCCCAAAGCCTCATAAAATCTTTAACAGCCAGCCAGTCCATGTGGGACCGGCCCCTGCCCTCCTTGGAGAGAGAAGCTGCTACCCCACCGTAATCTGACCCTAGGCAGCAAGCCAGCCTGGCCCAGAGCCACCCCTTCCACTTGGAAGGACCCCGTGGCTGCCCCCGCATTGAGGGAGGGCTCCTGCCTGGTGGGGTGGGAGTCGGGGGTAGTGGGGGGCATGGGCCACCAGGGACAGCCAGTGGCTCTTCTGGAATCCACTGACCCAAGTCAGTTTTTCAAAAAGGGGGAAAAGAATCAAATCCTGAAGGGCTATGGGGATGAACTTTGGACTTGGTCTGGTTTGGTTGCTAGTCTGCTGTTGTTTAAACTGAATTTCTCTTAAGTGGAAAGAATAACCAGAGGGTCTGGCACAGTAATCAACTGGAAACTGGGCCCGGCCAGGCCCTTTCTGTTAGACATTTAGATGGGTGAAGATTTGGGGAAGCCAGCAATGCATGTGTGTAAGGGCCCAAATTCCTTGTAGCTTTCTCTGGAAACAAACACGGCTACAGGTTGAAATCTGCACAGAATGGCCTGTGTGGTCTCCCAGGTAGACACACAGTCAGCATCAGACCCCGGGCCTCAGGCCAGAGCTCTGGAGCAGCTGTAGAGGAAGCCGAGGGTGTGGCTGGAACCCCCTGCCGGCCTGAGACGTGAGCAAACAGCTCTTGGTGTGCAGGGCTGGCTGCCAGCCAGAGGAGCGGAGCAGAAGTTCCAGTAGGAGCTGGAGGCCAGCTACAGAGCCCCTGAGGACTGTCCCCAGCGTGTGGCCCAGGGGCCAGGCCTGGGTGCTGAACCCGGTAGAGACGCACTGTGCCACCGCCCTCAGATGATGGGTGTCCCCACAGGTCCACGACCGCCTGGATCGCTACTGCTGTGGCTTTGAGCCTGAGCCCTCGGAGCCCTGTGTGGAAGAGGGGCTCCGAGAGAAATGCGGGAACCCAGGCGAGCTGCGGCTGGTCCACATCCTGGTATGTCCCCTCGTCACCCAGACTCCCGTCTTCCTGTCGCCTTCAGAAGATGCTATGAATGAGCTGCAGAGATCGTGCAGCCCTGGGGGCTCCCAGTCCTGTTCCTTTTCGCAGCAGAACCCTTTGTCTGAATAATACATACAACTGAGAGAATGGGGTCAAGGTGTCGGATAGGGCAAGAGCCTTTTTCACGGACTCTGCTGTCCCCGAGAGATGCCAGGGAGCCCCAAGGGTCCCTGGATGCAGAGTGTCAGGACTGTGCGTCCAGTGGGACATCCTCCTTGTGCCAGTGAACATGCAGATTGAGACCTGGAACTGGGAGGGTGTTTCCAGGGCCATCTGGCTGGCTGGTGGCAGCGACGGAGCTCTCTCCTAGGGCCTGATAGCTCCCAGGTGGGCTGACCAGAGGAACACTGATGTCCTGCCCCCATTGAAACTGGTGCTTGGGGTGGGAAGCGCTGTGCTGAGGCCATCAGAGAGAGGCAGTAGGGGGCAGGAAGGCCACTCATCCTGCACAAGGAGTCAGGGGCCCCTGGGCAGGGGGGGCCTCTCTCCTATTGAGGCCTGGTGTGTGTGTGGCCTCACCAGACCGGCTGCTTTTGGTAGGTGGCCATCGGCATGGTGTCCCAGGCTGAACTTCAGGCAGGACACCAGCCTGGCAGCCAGGGCTCCTGTAGAGTCTCTGGGTGCTGAGAATGCTCCATCCCTGGCCCCCAGAGTGGCTCACCCCTTCCCTCAGTGAAAGGTAAGGCTTTCTGTCCATCATTCACTCTGATGGGCAGCCATGTAACTGACCCTTTCGTCTTCAGAGGGAGGAGTCACTAGGCTTTGAGAGACAGATGAGCCCTGCTGTGGGAAGCTGGGGTCTTAGAGACAAACATTCATCATTTGAACTGAGGCCACTGGGGAGAATTATGGGAAATTGCCATGGAATCCTGAAGAACGTACAGGAATGGGGTGTGTGCACAGGGTGGGGGGAGGGGCGAAAGAGATGGCCTTTTATTCCCAAACACACCACAGTTGGGAGGTGCGAAAGAATTCCCTGCTGCTGGGTTTAGTTTTGAAGAGGGTTAGGAGGCGCTAAACTCTTCTCCCGTGGAGATGGAGCCGGGTCGGTGCTCCCCGAGGAGGAGAGTGTTGTGTGTTCTCAGTGATGCTCAGGGACACACCCAGGTGTGTGGGCACAGGTGTGTGGGGGGTGTGTGAGGGTGCCTGCGTGCCTTACATCCTGCAGTCCTGCTGGGCAGTGACCTCTGCACCTGCCGATTCTCACCATGCTCCTCACCCCTTTGGCCACCACAGCAAGGCTCAGCCCTCTGCCTCGCAATCCCGCAGGATGGCACCGTGGCTTGGGCCCGGTCTGGACCAGCCTGCTACTTATTAGCAGTGGGACCTGGTGCGAATTACTTCCTTGTGCCTTTGTTTCTGGAAAATGGGGCTCACACTAGAGGCCCCCGTCTAAGCGATCTGGGGGGCTCACTGGGATGGTGCCTGGAAGACTGAGCACCGGGCCATCTGGCGGCTTAGCACCTGGGGACCATCTGGACAAGCAGCAGGGCGGATGGTGGGGTGGGCAGCTCAGGGCCCCCAAGCCCCTCCATTCCCCCTGACTGTGTCCATGGGCACCAGCTAGGCTGCATCCTCACCCACCTCTGTCTCTGCCCCTCTCCTTCCCTGAGGTCCGGAGCAGTGACCCATCTCATCTGGTCTACATTGATAACAGCGGCCACCTTCAGCGGCCTGAGGACAAGCTGAACTTCCGGCTGCTGGAGGGCATTGATGGGTGAGTGCTAAAAGGGTGGGTGGAGGTTCAGGGACTGAGGCTTGACGGCCCTGCTGTAGACCGTGGGGCATTACACCGTGGCTCCTGAGAAGTGCTCAGTGCATCATCAGACAGAAGCCATTAGATCTGGGCCTCGGGAAGAGGGGTGGGCCCTGGGAAAGCTGAGAGGGGATAGAGCCAGCAGGCCCTTCATCTTCTGGATGGAATGCCCCCACCCCTAGTATCCAGAGGGCCTCCTGGCCCCACAGAATAGCAGCTGCCCTGCTGGGCTATGGGCAGGCTAACCCTTCCCTTGTCCTGATGGAGGGCGGCTAGCCTGGCAGCCTGTCCTCCCTGCCCAGTCCTGGCAGGCAGCTCAGCCTTCCTAGGACTCTTTCTGGCATTTGCCAAGCAGAGCAGCGGGAAGGCAGAGTTGATTCACCCAGCAACTCTGTGGGATGGGACCCACCTGGAAGCTTTATCCCCTGCCTGCTTCCACAGCTGAGCGGGTGGGAGAGTCCCAGATCGTTAGTCATCAAGGGCGGGTGGCCCTTGGGACTCTGCACACTGACCTTGCCAGGGTTCCCCAGCTGTGTCCGTTCCAGCCATCTGGCTTTGCCTTTCATCGAAACTCTCTGAGGTCACGTTTGCTTTTCCTTTCCATTCTGACGTCCGGGGGATGTTCGTCCAGGTTTCCTGAGTGTGTTGTGAAGGTTCTGCAGTCGGGGTGTCTGCAGAACATGCTGCTCAAGTCGCTGCAGATGGACCCGGTGTTCTGGGAGAGCCAAGGCGGCCGGCAGGGGCTGAAGCAGGTGCTCCAGACCCTGGAGCGGCGAGGACAGGTCCTTCTGCGACACATCCGGGAGCACAATCTGACAGTCTTCAGGGATGAGGACCCGTGAGCCCCACGCTGCCCAGGCAGGGCTCCCGCCTCGCTGGTGGGGCGCTCACAACACCACCCGAGTGGACGAGCCCCCATGCCAATGGCCACACTGCCCTGGGCTCACTCATCTGAAGACAAATGGGAAAAGCCAGAGCCGGGAGGGCACCATGGGTGGGTTGCCTGCCTGGGACGGTGCACAGGGTGGGTGGTGGGTTTTCAATCTCACTACATTCGTTTCTGCCCTCTCGGCTCTGGTCATTTACCCCTCGCACCAATAAACATGTTCAAGAATGTTCTATGGACTATTCCATGTACTGTAAAATTGTGCATCCCATGTGCATACACAGAGCTGGGCAACTGTGTGTGTGTGTGTGTGTAGACATGTATACATGACATCACGTGTGTATGAGATGAACCTAACCAAGGGTCTTCGTGGAATTATATTCGTGGCCCAGAACTGCTCGGGCTGCAAGTCGACTCAGGTCTGAGAAAGGAAACGCCAAGCATTTTGTCTTCATAGACTTCAGATGTTCAATTCTCATTCTGCTGTGTTTTTAGTTTAAGGATTATAAACGTAATACATGCTCACCAATGACAAATTTCATAAATAATAGAAGCACCGAAGACCAAGGTATAAGAAAGTCCCGGAAACTTCCTAGAGATTTTATTGACACCCACACTACATGCAAGTGAAACTGTAACAAAACTAGTGTCATTTCTGTGTCTCCATCACTACTTTTACTTTACTACGTTTTCTATATTCAGTGTCAGCCACCTGGAGGCTGACCCAATTCTTCTTTTTTTTTTAATAGGGAAAGTTTTATTTTTCAAGATTTTATTTATTTATTTTTAGAGGGGGAGGAAGGGAGTGAGAGAGGGAGAAAAACATTGATGAAACAGAGAAACATCAATCAGTTGCCTCTTGTAGGCGCCCCAACCAGGGGCGAAACCTGCCACCCAGGCACGTGCCCTGACGGGGAATAGAACCGGCCACCTTTTGCTTTATGGGACAATGCCCAACCAGCTGAGCCGCACGGGTCAGGGGGACCCAATTCTTACTGAGGACTGCACAGAATTGCAAGGCAGGGACGTGCCATGCTTTATTTAGTTATTCTCATTATGATGAACATTAATTAGGTGGCTCTAACTTTTCACCAGTTGTAAACAATGCTGCTGTGAACATTTTTGCGTGGCGTGCAATTATTTCTGTTAGCTATGTTTGCGTAAGTGGATTTCCGCATCAAAGGGTATGTATGAGTCTTTATTGTTTTTGAGAAAAACTGCCAAATTGCCCTCCTAAATGGTGGTGTAGTTATGCTCCAACCAAGAGGGAGGGGCCCGAATGCTTCCCCCCACCTCGTCAGACCTTGCTGTGTGCAAACTTTCCCTTTTTACTCGACTGGTAGGACACCTCTTTTTAAAACCGCATTTCCGCAATCACTAATGAGGTTATCTTTTCAATGATTATCTTTTCAAATGACTGGGCCTTTGTATTTGACTTTTCGTGAGTTGTCCCTTTCTCTTGAGATGTTGGTTCTCTCCTCGTCAATTTGGTAGAGATCTTTGAATCTAATTAGTGCCATCAGTCTTTGTCCTTTTGGTTGTGTTGTAAATATTTTCTTCCAGGCTGTCATTTGTCTCCTGGTTTTGTTTACGGTGTCTTTTGCCAAGTAGAAAATTTCAATTTCTATGGACTCAGATCTGCTTTACTCTCTTTTTAAGTTTTCTGAGTCTCATGCCTTCTTCTTTTGAGATTATTGAAATAATCTCTTCTGCTTTATTCTAGTATTTACGTAGAATTTCTTTCACATCATTTTCAAATAACGAAAATTTCACGTTTTTATTTCATAACTGTGAGTGTGAATGTGTGTGCTTTATGAAGACCTTCACTTATTTTTGTTGTCTCACTGCCTTGGCCGGGGTCTCTGGGTAAACTTGACTGAGAGCAGGAGTAGTGAGCATTCTCATCTCACTCCCGACTTTAAGGGGAATGCCTGTAGAATTTCACCATTGAGTATTTTCGGTTCAAAGAGATAGTTTCTGATAAGCATCTTTTATTAAGTTTAAAAAGTTTATCTTTATGCTTAGCTCACTGACTTTTTCAGAAATCAAGAATGGGGATTGAATTTTGTTAAATGCTCTTTCAATGTCTATGGAATGTATAGTTTTTCTTTGTTACTTTTTAGTGCTGAATCGTCTCTACATTTGGCTGAGGTATATTAGCCTTTTAGGAACTACAGGATTTCATTTGCCAATTTAGATTCTTTGCATATATATTCACATGTGGCCTAAGATTCTCCTTCCCTGTGCACTCCACGATCCCCTTGTTATTAAAGTTAAGTGGACCTCATGAAATAGATTCAGAATTTTTTGTCTTTTTAACACTCTGGAGCAATTTAAACAGAAATCATGTGTTTTGCAAAGGTTTGATAGCGCTCCCCCATAAAACCACCTGGGCCTGGTGCCTTTCTCCAGATCTTTTACAACCTTTTCAAGGCGCTTCCGCACTGGTGTGGAAGAGGGCAGTTCGGGCGTGGGGGCTACGAACACACAAACAAGTCTCAAGCCAGCGTATTCAGTGGGCACAGGATGCAGCAGTGTCCTGGGCAAGATCGAGGCCCCTGGAAGGGGGACTTTGGCTTCAGAAGGTTCAGGTATTTCTCTCAAGAGCATCAATACATTTGTCTTCCTTTGACTTCTTGCATTTTCTCCTCTCCCTTTGTTCCTTCCCAGAGGACACTGCCCCTCCTGGACTCAACCGGGGTCCATTTAACAGCCCCCGCTAGGCCTCTGTCTGGAGTCCCCCTGCCCTCCCTCCTGCCTGATGACCCACCCTCAGCCAGAGGTGGGAGCGAGACCCTTGTCACCCTGGAAAACGTTAAGGAGAGAGGAACGTGGAGAAATGTTTCATCACTGAAGCAGAGTTAGGGCTCTCCCATCTCTACTTGGGCTCTTCATTTTCACACTGCTTGACTCTGAGGCTTAGAGGGTGCTCAGGCTGAGGCAGCTGGCCAGCATCCCCCAGGGGGCGCCACCCCTGGGAGCAAGTTTCCTGGGCATGGAAACAGGTCTGGGTGGCTGCCAGGGACAGGAGGGGCATCCACCCAGTCTGCGTGGGGTGTGTGTGTGGTTTGGTGTGTGCACACGCATGTGTAGAGTTCCTCTCCGAAGATACCAAGCCAGGACCTTCCTGTCAGCGAGCAGGGCCCCGAGCTTCCGGCAAGCACTTCTGTGTCCTGACGTGAGCAGGTCTGCTCAGCCAGAGAGAGGGGCCGTGGGTGGACAGTCGATGGCCCCTCCCAGGCTGCCCAGGGCCTGTGGACCACCTGAGGCACTGTGGGGTGGGGTCCAGCTGTCCCGGCTTAGCCCACCCGGCAAAGACAGCATCTCCCGGCGCACTCCCCTCAACACTGGCCTCTTACTTTGGGGAGAGGGGTGGTGAGGGGGGACGGGAGTGCTCCAAGTCCAGCTCTGTCCAAGCCCCCAGAAATCTAGGGTCAGGCCCCAGCCCGCCTTGGCCACTCCTCAGCTGAGAATGGCTGCAATTTGGGGGCACAGGCCTCTCAATGTGCGGTTCCCTAACAGGTGCCCCTGGAATTCCTATCTTCTGCTTCAGAAAGTCTTTAAATATATACCCATAGATTTATAGCTACATCTATCCTTAATATTTTTTTCTAGTTTTGCCTTTCAGAGGACTGAATTTGAATGTAGGAGCTGTGGGTTCAGATCTGAGGTTAGCACTTGACAAATATTCACCAAGAGTACCCTCTATAAAAACCTCTAACATTTAGCGCTGGCTGGTGTGGCTCAGTGGACTGAGTGCCGGCCTGCAAACCAAAGGGGTGCAGTTCGATTCCCAGTCAGGGGACATACCTGGGTTGCGGGCCAGGTCCCCAGTAGGGGGTGCATGAGAGGCAACCATACAGTGATGTTTCTCTCCCTTTCTCCTTCCCTTCCCCTCTCTCTAAAAATAAATAAATAAAATCTTTTTAAAAATTAAAAAAGAAAACCCATTAGCATTTCATGCCTGGTGACTATGCCCCAGGCACAGTGATGGTGGTTCACATGGTC